>NC_062267.1:14671031-14987661 GCF_916048215.2 Malus sylvestris
GCGTAGCACCACAATCAATCAAAACTCTAGCAAAATGACCAAGAACATTTAACGTACCCATGATCAAATCTGGATGGTTCTGAGCATCTTGCAGTGAGATGTGATTAACACGTCCCTGAGCTTGCTGTCGTCCACCACGACCTCTGTTACCTTGATTACCTCACCCCTGAGGAGTACGTCCCTAGCCTGACTGATTAGACTGCCTAGATGATCCTACACCACTAGCAGCAACCTCTCCTTAACGGGGCTGACCTCCCTGATGCCACTGAGATCCACCAGCTGGCATGGAAGAATAAAAAGAATAACCCTCAAGGTCTTAGAAATACCCCGTCTGAGAATAAGGATCCTGGGGATACTGATACGGTCCGGAAGCATAAGGAGCAGCATCACCCTGGTAGTGGTAAGCACCACCACGACCTGACTGGCCATAACTGCCTGGTCCAAAGCTCTACTGAATCGGCGCTGGAGATGGCATAGTAGTCTGCTGAGGTCTCTGCTAACCCTGGGGACACTGAGAAGCCCGATGTCCCATTTGTCCACAAGTATAACAAGCACCACCACCTCTCCTGCACTCACCATAATGACGAAAATTACAACGGCGGCACCACGGAGCACCAGAACCACCAGCACCACCGGAATCCCTCTGCCTCTGAAATCTGGGTCCATTAGAAAATCTTCCACCACCTCTCCTCGGGCTAGTAATACTATATCCTCCACTGGAAGAACTCGAACTTGCTCCACTTTTCTTAAAATTCTGCGTCTTACGAGGTCCCGGAATGGAGATACCCTTACCTTTATCATCTTTCTTCTGACTATCATTCTTGTCCTCGTCATCCTCACTGTCACTAGGAAGATTGTCGGAGTCCTCCATCCTAACCAAAATCTCGAAAAACTCATGATAATCGGCGCAGGGAAGTGCACTGGCAAAAGTCCGCCATTTTCTCTTAGTTCCCAACTTGAAACGTCGAAGCATCTCTACCTGATTACCAGCTGTATCAGGGTCATAACGAGACAAATCAGTAAACTTCTTGTAGTATTCATGCGCTGACATATTCCTTTGTTTCAATTGAGTAAACTCCTGTTTCTTGCGATCAATGTACTCTGGAGGGACAAATCTTTTCTTGAAATTCTCTTTAAATATTTCCCAATCAGCTGCCATTTTTGGGGACATAAACTGAGTTTGATTCCTCCACCAACCTGCCGGCTCTCGTCTCAAAAACCAGGTAGTGGTCTCAACCCACCTATTAGCAGGAAAGTTCCCTTGACTTTGCATCACCTGAAACGTCTTCTCAATATGGTCTAGCCATTTCTCTGCCCCCTCGTGACCCTCATTACCCATAAAACGATCAAATTTCAAATTGTACATAGTCTCCAAGGGTGTCCTCTGAGGAGGGGGAGGAGGACGAATTGCATTCTGAAAAGCCTGGGCCATTGCTTCCCCTAACTGAGTGATATCAGGGAAATTAGGTTCAGAAGTACGGCGGGATTCCCTACGAGGCGGCATAATTCTGACAGAAAACATCAAAAGATCATTAGAGCATTAACAATTATACAGGACTGCAACCTAGGCTCTGATACCAAACTGACACACCCCGATCCTAGAATCAAGGCGTGCTGGCCGTCACGCAAACGTGACGTAGCCAAAAGTGCGACACGGAAGCAAAAGATAATAGAAGTATGAAAGAATTTAAACCAACCACTAGCAGTAATAACCTACTAGCATAAAAGAGTGAGTTATAAAGTAAAACACACGAATTCAGAGCGTAGGTAGTAGGTGCAGTCAAGTAGGACCATAATTAAAAGTATAACACCCGCAGGTGAGTCCTACATGCAGAACGTCTGTCAGAACACCGAAAAAGACCTCGTGAGCCACCAGCTGCTAACTAGAACCTGGAGGGGCGCAAAACAAAGTTGAGTGGGTCAGTAAAATCAAAGATTTTCCAAAAAGATTTCATTTAAAACATTTCTAACCCCTCACCGTAAAACCTGTATACTTTCCCAAAAATTTATTATAAAAACATATATATAGATATCATCAAACTCAACTCACAATCTTTCAACGCTTTTCAGAAAGAATATGCCATGCCATGCCAAAATATAATATGAATGCATCGATATAAATCAGGTGAAATAATAAATCAACCGAAGACCCTACAGTGGTCCTGTACGGATGATTCTATAGCTTAATATCCCACTCAGCCGGAGTCACCACAGTGACCTATACGGCCCTACTCTGCACGTCACTCGGAACTACGTAAGGTAGTCTGTACGATGAAAGGTGTAAGAATACGCTCTAGTGCTTCTCTCAACAATCATCGGCGCGCATAACTAAGGTCACCCACTAGTCGGAATCACATCTAGCGATTTATACGACTAGCATGTTGGAACCCTCACATGGTCTGTACGACATTCACCTACTTGGATCCAAGGCGAGCGTGCGGTGTGATGAATAATATAAGCACTAACACCTACGGTGCAGGTTATGAGCTTTCAATGCAATTCACATAAAATAAATCGTATGAATAATGTAAAACTCACCTGTGCATCCACAGCGTCAATTCATATATATATGCATCAATTATCAATTCAAATATCTCATCGATTGCATGCATGGCATTTTAAAACATATTTTCATATAAATGCATTTTCTGGGAAAAACAGTAGTATATAGGTAATACGAAAACAAAACTGCCCACTCACTAGTAAGTCGATGGGTCGTAACCCCCGTGACATCCCTAGATGCGCTCGTCCTCGGGATAGGTGTCACCTATATGCGAAACAACTATAAAAACGTTAATTAAAACACATAACCAATAATTCGAAATAACTTCTCATACAGTGCCCAATTTGGGTATGTGAATATACCACAGTGGCCTACTCGACGTCACGGACGTCGACAATTTTTTAGAAAAAATTTTAGGTCTGCCACGCGCCCCCCACGCGCCCTTTTTCTTCCTCGCGTCACCGGACTGAGTTTTCCCCTGACCGGAAAACTGGGAACTTTTTAAAACCCTTGTTCTCCTTCGTTTCTCAACCGTTTTCTTCGAATTTTATGTCAATTTGAAGCCCTTAACATGCAGAATCACAATGGACTAGTTTCAAGGTCTAAAATCCACTAGATTTTACCTGAGGAAGCACAATAATCCGGCCAATTTTGAAAGACTCCGTTCTCAGTCCTCCGACGTCCAAATGTTACTAACGAAGTACCCCAAAGCTCGTGAGGATGTCCTTAAGCTCACTGTGAGCTTGAAATTCCCTGAAATGTAAGATTTCACGTGTGCATGAACAGTGCACATTTTCGGGGTTAGGGTTTCACGACGATTCCGAGGGTTTCACTTCCTGAAACTAGTACCATTCAACTCAGAACATCAAAAGGATGAAGAATCATACCTTATTTGCTTCGATCTGCGAAGTTTAGAGGGTTCTTGGGTGAGGCCGTACACTTCGAGAGGGAGAGAGTGAGAGAGGGTCGTGAGGGAAGAGAGAGAGAGAAGGCACGGGGGAAGGGAGAGAGAGTAGGGAGTGTGTATGTGTGTTGTGTGGTCCAACACAAATCCACACCATCCATTTCTTTCCTAACTCCCTAACCACACAAACAATCCCACATTTAATTAATAAAATTTCCCAAACTTAGGAAAATAAACATTATGAATATAGTATATCACACACCCACCTAAGTAACATCGAGGGCAGCATCGTCATTTCACGTCCTCGATATATATTTTCGGTATGGGCTGTGACAATAATAAACAGAAACTAGCTTTAAAAATGCAAGAAAACAAGCAAACTAAGTCGCATAAATATGCTCCTATCAATATAGATAATACAATAAAATTATTATTTATAAGACAGCTGCCCTCTCCCTCATTTCTCCGGCCTTTTTTTTTTCTTGTTCTTCGTTTTCTTCTGTTGTCTTCGTGTTCTTCAACTTATCTTCTCCGTCTTCATTTGCCCAAAAAAAAAAATAGCATCGTTCTTAATAGGGAACTTTAACGAAAAGCACCCGGTACTGTTCATTTTAACGAAAAACCACATTTTTACACTAAAAAGTCAATCCTGGTACTATTCACTTTACCCTTTATTTTGTCCTTATCATTAAAACTCAAAGTTTTGAAGCCTTTTTCATTAATTTTCCTTTCTTAATATCTACACCATCCCCACCTGTACCTTCTAGAAAAGCTAGCATTTCCAATACCCATTAATTTTTTCACCCAGAATATTAATATTGGGTTTTAGGTATGGTTGCATTGGGGGGAAGGGGTTGGGTTTTGGGTATGGTTGCATCAGAGGGAAGGGGCTTGGGTGGGATGGGGAGTTCATGGTGAGGGAGGAAATTAGGTGAAGAGGGTAGGTCGGGGTTTGAAAAGCGGTTGGACTCTCGAATCTTTCTCTCATGCCATCTAAGCAAAGGGAATAGTTTCAGGTATGTATTCTTTTCGCCATTCTCTTTCAAAGGTGTGAGAACAATTCTAAAGGATTTGTTGCCTTATGCGTTACAATATCTTAATTATTTACTTCCTTTGTGAGTGTTTGTCTTGAAATTTTAATTGATGGGTGCATAATTTAATAGATTTAGCTGGTTTTGAACAATTGCTAAAACTGGAGTTGCTGACTAGAGCAAGGAAGCTGTGTGCAATATTGCATGGCCCCAAGCAGTGATCGGGAGCTTGGTACGTATGATCAATGATTGAGTAATCATTTATAAACGCTTAATGAAAGCCTCTGCCAGGCCGTTATGGGTGTAAACATAAGGTACATGATGTTCAACTTCAACCCCAACCAACATGCAATAGTCATCAAAAGTTTTAGATGCGAATTCTCCAACATTATTCAATCGAATAGATTTGATCAGATAATCAGGGTGGTAAGCCTTTAGCTTGATAACCTGAGCTAATAGTTTGAAGAATGCAGCGTTCCTTTTGAACAACAAGAACACGTGTGGAAGGGTCAACCAAAACCCTAAAGTATCTAAATGGTCCGCATGAAGGGTGAATCGGTCCATAAATGTCCCCCTGAATCTGTTGTAGAAAAATGGGAGGATTTGAACGAATCTTGTCATAAGAAGGCTTAGTGATAAGCTTTCCCATGGAACATGTTTGACATGCGATTCCTTGGATCGAACCTAAACTTTGGGTTAGTGGATACCCGTGTGATGATTTGAGGATATAGCACATCGCTATTCGTCTAGGATGTCCCAAACGATCATGCCAAAGTGTATTTTCGTGTGCGGTCCCAGTAGTAGGGTCGGCCACATAATGGCTTTCTATGGGGCGTATGGTCGTAGTATACAGACCACTCAGAATACGTTTCATCTTCTCTAGAATACGTTTTTGGCCATATTCGTAGGAAGTTATGCACATAAATTCAACTCCGTTTTCTAAGTGGGTTTCATCATGGTAATTGTTATATCTAATGTCCTTGAAACTCAACAACGTTTTTCCAGAACGTGGAGAATAGAGTGCCTCAGAAATGTCAAGATTGTACCATTGGAAAACATTATACGTGCCTTACCATATCCTTCTATCAGTTTGGATGGGCCTGAGAAGGTTGTCAGAGGTGCATTCTTAGGTATGAAGTTAGTGAAATAGATGCGTTCACGTAAAACTGTGTGCGTGGTTGCACTATCTGCCAGACAACTAACTTCCCCACTAGTCATACCTAGAATGAAAAATGAATTTGAATTGGTCACACGTATAAAAGTTCTAAAACCAAATATCAATTCAAAATAATTTCATTTATTCAAGGATGATAATTAATTAAAACTTAATATCCAAAAACAAATCACCAACAAATAATCCAAACATAAAGGAAAATTGTTCAAAAATCAACCAAAAACAAATGAGGGGTTTAGCCACTTGGTAGAATTCAGCCCCATTGTCTTATTTCAACTAAAAAAAAAATTAAGTCTATGTCTAAGATTCTAATCTTCCATAGGGGTGGTATCCTTTTGAAAGTCAGAAACCTCCATCTTTGTAGTCTCCGGTTCATCCACTTGCACGAAGTTTGATTCAAACTTCTTACGATGAGAATGATATTCATCTACAACCTTCTTGGGAGCTCGAAACAAAACAAAACAAAAAACGTGAAATGGGTTTTAGGTTGTTTATTGAAATGGGTATTATGTGCTATTTTTCTCTGCCTAAAAAATTAAAATAAATATGATCTTTTCACCTATTGCTTCTTCTTCCAAGTGTTTTTTTTTTCACAGAATATAAAATAAAAATAAATATTTGGTCTCCCTTTTTATACTTTGTTCTTTTGCAGCAAAAAAAAACATGATTTTGTTGGTACTGCTTATTTAGTGAAGCAACGGTTTCATATTGTGAACTTTATCACTTTATTCTTTATGGTTGTCAATTTCTTAAATGAAGTTTGATATGTATGGAATTTGACAATTTATACCCATAAGCTTCATTCCGCCCATGGACACCTATTTTGTTCCTTATTGTTGATAGAGTTGTAAATAAATTTGCACATGTACGTAAACAATGTTGTCTACTGTATATACATATATATAATTGTTTTAGAACTTCTACATCCGTTGTATAATTTTCAATCCCGTAACAAAGCGCGGGCACCCTTGCTAGTCTTTTCTAAATCCCAATAAATAATTGGACGTAAAGATTGATTCCAATACATTGCAACCAATAAAAGAAAATTCAATTTAGCTATAAACGGCACTAACTTCCATGGCTGTCAAGCCACAAAAGAACCATCGACAATTTATATCTGAAAGAAGAGCAAAACATAAGAAAAGCAAATCTGTGAAGCTTTTCTTCTGTGCTTTCTTTTTTGGTAAAATTTTCTCTTTGGGATTTTAAATTACTCCCTTCAGCTTATTAAAGAATAAAAACATTCAAAATGTTAATCACATTCCACAGCCACAAATCATGTTAGATATATAATCATGCATTTTTGCATTATAAAGGAATATTAGTACATAAATGCATGAATAACATGTTTATATATCTAACACGGTTAAATCGGTGATGATTTTGGCACTCCAAAATCACATTCAATAGCCTCATGGTATCTCATGTACACGGGTGAATTTCGGATTGCCAAAATCATCCTCAGTCATAGTTCCTCTTCAAGGGGGTTTTTGGCTTTGCCAATCTAGAGAGATACTCACCCACCGAGGACTTTATCGCATCCTTATGTCTCCATCTCTCGAGTCAAGCCTTTAATTTTTTTTTTTAAAAAACTTTTGGGTTTTATAAAAAACACGTAATACATGAGACCCACATGGGAAGCATTCTTGAAATGACCCTATAAATATCGTGATCCACGTTGAACGCATGATCGAACCACTTATCTATGTGTCAATAAATTTATGCACTAATCGATGTGAATAACGAGTTTGTTATCAAATTGATCAAGCAAAAGAAAAATCCACCTTTTGTGGAAATTTTGCATGAAACGGGGGGAAAAAAGGATATTGCATTTAGTGCTAAAGTTTTAGGTATGCCACTTTCATGCATCCTTTTTAGCTGATAGCACATAGAAAGAGATCTGGTACTAGAAACTCAACCTGCAAAAGTGATCAAATTTCACCCTAAACCCTGCTTTTGATTCAGCAATGGCCAAAATGGCAATGCCAAGTGGTGGGTCCAAATTGTGTGCTGGTGCTGATGCACTGAAATTTGATTGGTTGATCATCAGAAAATGCTGACCATCTTGTTCTATAAATAACATCTCAATTCATCAAATCTCCTACACGCCTCATCAGTTTCTTTCCCTTACAAAAAAATCAGTACACATAGAGATGATCCTCCTTGTGATTTTCCACGGCTTTCTTGAACTGTGCAGTGTGCAGAAGAGTTAAACTGGCAGAAATTTTTCATGCAGTTACATAAACAGTTCAAGAAAGCTGTGAAAAACCACAGGCAGGATTTGAATTGTTCATAAAAAAGATTCTGATCGTCTCCTTCAAACGTCTACGCCCTCCAATGGCTACTGGTTTTCTTCAGCAGTCTTTCTGCAGTAATATCCTCACTGCAGCTCTATACACATATACTTTGTGTTTATGATGTGTTTTAGCCTATTGTTCTTTATCTTTGTAGGGTTGTGATTTTCGCATTTTTCTATGTTTTTATAGTGTTTGGATTGAATAAGTCCACGGAGAATGGACGCGTGCAGAAGGAGAAAACGTGAATGTGAAAATTAATGACCACCTTTTTCTTCTTTTCATGCAGGTGGGCTAAATTGCAAGGTCTTCAGAAGTTGGCCGCATAGTTATATAAGTGATCAGGCTTTCTGTACAAAGTTTATGTATTTTTTTCTTCTTAAGGTTGGTAAATTTCACGAAGATGCATGACTAAAAGCTTGCAATTCTTGTATTATTCCTACTGATTAAATCACAACTCGATGCAGTCTGCACAATTATTGACAAGAAGTCTTGAATTCGACTGGCACCCGAATTAAACCGCGTATATTAATTACTGGAGTAGGCGGTTGGGTCATGAGCAAAGTTCTTTTCCCTATCTGCAGATTAATCAGTAACTTTTTCTAAACAAAATTAGGATGTAGCGGTTGAAATTCATGACCATATGTAACCGTACTGCAAAAGAAAAAATACGTGGAAAGAAAAAAGAAAAATTAAGGAAAAAAGGCTTGAAAACTTTGAGATTTAACGATAAGGACAAAATAAAGAGTAAAGTGAATAAGTACTAGGATTGATTTTTTAGTGTAAAAATATGGTTTTTCGTTAAAGTGAACAGTACCGGGAGCTCTTCGTTAAAATTCCTAAAGAAAAATTTACCTTTTTACATGTTTATTGGTAGTAACTTATTACTTTTGTTTTCTTTTCGGAGCGTGAGTTCATGCTCTTCACGCACTATTGCATGTCATGTACGCTTTGTAAGTGCGAAAGTTAAAGTACAGAAGTGGAGATGACATTTTCCTTTTTATCCAGATAATTACTTACGTGAATAACACTTTATTTTCAAACTATCCTAAACCTTAACGTCCGAGAGTGAAGTTTGCAAGTCGTAACTTGATTATAGATTCATATGGCCACAGTGAAGTGTTATTCACACTCCTCCCAAAAGCACATTTGTTTCAGAGTGCAAGGAATGCGTGTGAGTTAGGTTGTAGACAACTGAACACACCACAGAAGGGTGTGAAGTCCTTTTTCTGAAGCTCATGAGACATGGGGTCTTTTCTTGCCTCCTCTCTCTTTTTCAGAGATTAGTGATGAGTCCATCATGACTCAGAGGCACCTCACATTGCTTTTGATTAACATGAACATGAAAAAGTTTGCATGATCAGTGCGTCTAGTGACACTCAACCAATCTCCACTTAGTTGAAAAATGTCTCATATTCGACAATTACTATTGCTTAATAATGAGTATGAAATGACATGTCCATCTAGTGACATCAATCTCTACTTGTTTGACCAATGTCGCAGATTCGACTCACATGATAGTGAAAACGATGTGAAAAATTCAAACTTTCCATCAAAACCACTCAAATTCATCCACCCAAAAAAGCCAAGCCTCTGAGATTGTTTTTTGGATCTTTGGTTTATAAATCTCATTTAAGGAAAGAAAGGTGAGTCACATAATAATGAAAGGGCGGTCACTTTTTGCCATATATAGTTAACAAGAAAAAAGGAAAGTATAGACAATCTTTTGGGATTTTGATTTGTCTCTTTGACAAAGTTATTTTAATTTGCATTATTGTTGTACTTTTCAATTTTGTTATTTATGAAAAATGGAAAATTTCATTAGGGCATTAATATTAATAATCTCACAATTATTTGCATAAACAAATGTCCAAACCAAAACAACTCTTACCTTTCCTTGCTAGCATGACAAACAAGCGATAGGTTCAATGATTTAGAGCGCCCACTTAATTATCTAGAAAACTTAGTAGCTCACAACAAACTTAATGAGATTTGGAAATGCAACAATCATAATGAGTGGTTTCGCTTTTTCATCGTTTAGCTCTTATTGTAGATTGGATAAGAAGAGACAAGTTTTCTTCATAAAACAAGAAAAATAAAAAAAATAAAAATTCGTTCATCTTTACCTTCACACATACTTTGAGGACATGTGGCTACACTAGAATTTTTATTGTCAAAAGGTAAACTTTATTAAATTCTAATAGAAACGGTTACAACTTTTGTAAGAATATTAAATAAAAATTCAGGACTATAAGCATTCCATAAGAAAGAGCCACCACGCGAGATAGCATATGAAGTCACGACATGGGCACCGAGATTACCACGCCACTAAACAAACGTGAACTTCACTTCCCTAATCTGAAATGCCAAGGCTTTAATATCAAATAGCAATCACTCCAAACTTACATCAATAGAGCATTCTCCATTCAACATTTGGATAATAGAAAGGGCATCAAACTCTACCTCCACCTTGTCGCTACCCAGGTCCTTACACTTCACCAACGCCCCACGAATAGCCCCCGCCTCCGCCATTCCAGCTCCGTGAAACACTTCTCCCCCCATCCCACCAGCCATCTTTAATAATCCTGCAACGTCACGCATTACCCATCCATACCCACCCAACATAGATTTCTCACTCCATGACCCATCACAATTCACTTTTAAAGTTCCAAAACATGGACGTCTCCAGCGCACCGGTTTCCCAGCAAATACTGCAGTCGCAGGTCTCCCGCATTGCGCCTTCTTCTCCAGTTTTTCGGGTTAAGCTTCCCTAAACTCTTGAACGTGTCGTCGCAATAAATTAATAGATTCCATCGGAGATTTCATTAACCCTTGGAAAATCAATTCATTTCGACATTTCCATATCCTGCCCAAATACTACTTCCTGAAGAAGTTCCGCTCCCTCGAACGCATTCACATCTAGTTGTAAGGGGCTGCAATACCAAAATACCCGACTAAACTCACACCCAAAAACCAGATGCTTCTCAATTTATCCTCCTCCTTGCTAAGTCCATCCGTACCGCCTGCGAATTGTTACAACACCTCTAGATAAAAAACTTCAGTTTATATGGCACCTTTAACCTCCACCCCTCCTGCCATACATGGTCAGCCCCCATATTGCCACTGTTCATTCCTGTGCCCTTCCGTCCCAATTCCCCATTTGCTTGAAGCTCCATCGCCACCCCATACCCACTTAACCGTATAATCACCATTTCTAGAATAGTGCCAAATAATCCTATCCTGGCATCCGTACGTATAGACTAATTGGCAACCACCAGATGAGTTTCGCACCAAATTCCTCTTCCAAGAGCCTGTAGAGTGATGGAAGGTGCGTAGTTTTGGGACCCAAGGCTCGTTTCTAATCCTAATGTTTCGTCCATCTCCGACCCTCCATCTCAATCCACTCTCAAGAACTTTCCGTCCCTGGAGTATACCTTTCCTGTTAGTGTTTTCTGGAATCAAAGAGAATTTGATGTGGATGGAACTAAAACTGAAATAACAAATGATGAATGAAAAACTGGAGGAAACGAATGGTTTCTTTTTGTTCTTCTTCTCTGCAGAAAGTTTTGCAGAGGAATATATCTTCTGTATTAAAAAAAGGAGCACTAATGTGCTTTTACATTAACTGAAGGTCCTTAACTTGGGACCACATAAACCTCTACATTTCATCCTAGACACACATCTTTCTAATTCCATGGATCTAACAACACATAGCACTCATGGCCCTTTTACAAAACTAGACATTTACACTTTGCCTCATTTGCACAAGTGAATACACCAATTCAAAACAGAAACTTATTCTAAAAAACTTTTCAGCTCAAATACTTATAATTCAACACTCCCCTTTAAGTTTTGAGCTGATTTCACACCAAGCATATCCCTGAGAAAGTTGAACCGATCCTTAGCCAAAGGTTTTGTGAAGATATCTGCAATCTGTTCTTCAGTTGGACAGTATATCAAATCAATGATTCCTTCTTGCAGTGCATCCTTAATGAAGTGATACCTCCTATCAATGTGTTTTGTCTTTTGATGGAACACAGAATTCTTTGTGATAGCAATGGCAGATGTGTTGTCACAGTGAAGAGGAGTGGCTACAGTTTGTAATTCTCCAAAATCTTCCAAGACAAATCTCAGCCATATTGCTTGTGCTGTGGCTTCGGATGCACTTATGTACTCTGCTTCTGCTGTGGACAATGCCACACAGTTTTGTTTGACAGAAGCCCAAGAGAACACACCACTGCCAAAAGAGAATGCATATCCTGATGTGCTTTTGCTGTCTTCCAATGAACCTCCCCAGTCACTATCACAGAAGCCAATTAAACATGATTTTCTTCCTTTCACATACTCCAAGCCATAATCCAGAGTTCCCTTGATGTATCTGAGTACTCTCTTTGCAGTCCCATAGTGTCTATTGGTAGGACAGTGCATGTACCTTGCCAATAAACTAGCTGCATACATTATATCCGGCCTTGTAGCAGTGAGATATAGAAGGCTTCCCACAATGCTCCTATACAATTCTTCACTTGCAGATCCACTTCCATCATCTTTAGACAATTTTTCCGTAGCTACCAAAGGAGTTGAGACAGTCTTTGCTTCATTTAAACCAAATTTGCTCAGTAAAGAGCTAGCATACTTCTTCTGATTAATGAAGATGCAGGAATCAGTTTGTATCACTCCCATCCCAAGGAAGTGGTGAAGGAGACCTAAATCTGTCATCTCATACTTCATTTTCATATCTTCTTTGAACTCTTCTAGCATTGGTTTGCAACTGCCAGTGTAGACAATATCGTCTACATAGATAGAGACAATCAGAATATCCTCTCCCCTTGCTTTTATATACAGTGTTGGTTCACTCAAGCTTTTCTTGAAACCACACTGTGAGAAATAACTGTCTATCTCTCCATACCAAGCTCTCGGAGCTTGTTTTAGACCATAGAGGGCCTTATGAAGTTTGTACACCATTTCTTCCTTGCCTTTTACTACAAAACCTTCAGGCTGCTCAACATAGACATCTTCTTGTAGAACTCCATTCAAAAAAGCCGATTTCACATCTAGTTGATACAGTTTCCAGCTCTTTTGTGCAGCCAAAGCTATTAAGGTTCTAATGGTGTCCAACCTAGCAACCGGTGCATAAGTCTCATTGTAGTCCAAACCAGGCTTTTGTGCATAGCCTTTTGCCACCAGCCTGGCTTTATTCTTCAACACTGAACCATCAAGGTTTAATTTGGTTTTGTAAACCCATTTAACCCCTATGACAGGCTTTTCAGTTGGTCTGTCAACAAGCTTCCAGGTGCTATTCTTTTCAATCATAAACAGCTCATCCTCCATAGCTTTTAACCAAGACTCATCTTGTTTGGCATCCTCATACTTCTCTGGATCCATGATACACAGATTACATTGAGCCAATACATCATTCAGATTTCTCCATTTCAAAGGTGTATTATCAAATGCTTGATTTTGTCCTTCAATTGCATTTGACATGCTTGAAGATTCACCTAAGATAGGTGACCTTGATTCAGATTCATAGTCTTCACTATTAAGAGCTCTTCTAGATTGAGATAGAATAGGTGATGTAGGGGACAACACCATTCTGTCATTACTCTCTGTGCTTATATCACTGTGCATGAAACTTCCAGTATTAAGAAATGTTGACCCTGAGTTCTCTTCCCAATTCCAGACAGCTTCTTCATCAAACACAATGTCTCTTGACAAGAACAGCTTCTTAGATAATGGATCAAACACCCTATACCCCTTCTCACAAGTTGCATACCCCACAAATACTCCTTTTAGACTTTTTGGTTCCAGTTTATGTCTCTGTTCACTTGGAACATGAACATAACACAGAGATCCAAATACTCTCAGATGAGCTATTCCTGGCTTTCTACCAGAATAAGCTTCAAAAGGTGTAATGTTGTTTAAGGCCTTTGTGGGGCATCTATTCAGAATATACACAGATGTATGCACAGCTTCTGCCCAGAGAAAGTATGGCATCCTCTTCTCATGCAACATAGATTTCGCCATTTCAATCACTGTTCTGTTCTTTCTTTCCACTACTCCATTTTGTTGTGGAGTATATGCAAGAGTAAACTGTCTTTGTAAACCTTCTTTCTCACAGAACTGATCAAATTCTGCAGACTTGAACTCCCCTCCTCTGTCACTTCTCAATGTCTTAATCTTGAAACCACTTTGTAATTCTGCCATAGCTTTGAATTTCTTAAAACAGTTGAACGCATCTGACTTATATCTCAAGAAATAGACCCAAATCATTCTGGTAAAATCATCTATCAGCAGCATGAAATACTTATTTCCAGCAAGTGACTCAGTCTTCATAGGTCCACACAAATTGACATGAATCAATTCAAGTGGAGCAGTTGCACTATACACCTGATTTCTAGGGAATTCTTCTCTGTGCTGTTTACCAAATTGGCATCTTTCACAGACTCCATTGTACTCTGCAAGCTGTGGCAAACCATGTACCATTTCCTTGTCTCTCAATTGTTTGAGACCACCAAAATGTAGATGTCCAAATCTCCTGTGCCAAATCTCAGTGGAGTGAGTAACACTTGCTTTCAGCACCATTTGATTTTCAGAGAACAAAGTCAGTGGATAACACCTATTTACTTTCTTTTTCACTCTCATAACCAAGCATTCTAGTGATGGACCATCATACACATTGCACATTCCACCTCCAAATACCAAGAAGTATCCATGTTCATCCATCTGACCAACACTGAGTAAGTTCTCCTTTAACCCGGGAAGATACATTACTTCTCTAACATATTTTCTCCCTTTATTTGTATCAATAACTAAAGATCCCATTCCTGCAACATTCACAAGATCTCCAGTTGGCATTTGGACTTTACCAGCTACATTGGTTCTAACCTCAACAAGCAAATCGACATTTCCTGTCATGTGATTGCTACAACCACTGTCTACATACCACTCTCCATTCACCTTTGGTTCTGTGACAGTGTTGTTTGCATAAAACAGATTTCCTGTCATCTCCAGTTGACTTGCATTATTTGCCTTTTGCACTGACCTGCCTACATTACACTCTCTAGCCCAATGCCCAAATTTATCACAGTTGAAACACTTTGGTTTCCCTTTGTATCTACACTCACCAAAGTGATACTTAGAACACACTTTGCACTGAGGCTTTGCAACCTCCTGACCCACAGACTGAGGTGCATTTGCACTCTGATAATTGTGCAGAGGAGATTTCTGCTGAAATTTGGGTTTTGATTCCCATTTCTTGCCTTTAGAATTCCAATTTCTCTGAGTTCTAGATGAACTCGAATGACCACCACTCTTGTTCTGCTCCTTTGGATTCACAGAGAGTGAAGAGAATGCTCTCTCATTTGCATCAACCATATGCAAATCGAACCGTTGTTCTTGACTCTTTAAGATTGCAACTACTTCCTGCAATTCCACAGTCTCTAAGCACTTTGTATTTTCTATAACCAAACAGATAGAATCATAAGGTTTGCTAAGACTTATCAGGACCTTCTGCACTAGTCTCTCATTCGACAAAGATTCACCAAATGTTCTCATCTGATTTATTAGATCATTCAACCGTGTAAGATAGCTAGACAAAGACTCATCGTCTCGCATCCTAGCATATTCAAATTCTCTTCTAAGATTCTGCAATTTCACAGATCGTACCTGATCACCACCATGATACTCTTCATACAACAAATCCCATGCCATCTTCGCTGACTCGGCATTGGCGATTCGAGGGAAGATTTGATCCGAGACTGCATTCTGAATGATTCCCAAAGCCTTTGCGTCTTGCATCAACACAGCTGACATTTCTTCATCTCCATCATCCTCCGACGATCCTTCAGACTTCTTCTTCTTCTTCGGATCCGACGTTTTAACTCCTTTCTCCACCAGATTCCACAACCCATGTGATTTGAAGATTGTCACCATTTTGATTCTCCAGAACTCGTAGTTCTCACCGGAGAAGATTGGAGTCCTCACTTCCGAGCCTCCAGATCCAGACATGGTTTTGATCTGAATCGACAACCTTCACAGAGTTTCAAGAGAGCTTCGATTGAGCTCGACAACTTCACAGATTTACGCCCAGATTGTTAAATCCAACCAGGCTCTGAGGCCATGTTAGTGTTTTCTGGAATCAAAGAGAATTTGATGTGGATGGAACTAAAACTGAAATAACAAATGATGAATGAAAAACTGGAGGAAACGAATGGTTTCTTTTTGTTCTTCTTCTCTGCAGAAAGTTTTGCAGAGGAATATATCTTCTGTATTCAAAAAAGGAGCACTAATGTGCTTTTACATTAACTGAAGGTCCTTAACTTGGGACCACATAAACCTCTACATTTCATCCTAGACACACATCTTTCTAATTCCATGGATCTAACAACACATGGCACTCATGGCCCTTTTACAAAACTAGACATTTACACTTTGCCTCATTTGCACAAGTGAATACACCAATTCAAAACAGAAACTTATTCTAAAAAACTTTTCAGCTCAAATACTTATAATTCAACATTTCCAACCCCACAATGATCGCCATCCTTTTGTTTGCCTCCAGAAAGGAGCGCTCCGGATAGTATTTTTCCTTGAGAACTCTAGCCAGTAGGGAGTCCGAGTTCCTCATCACCCTTCATCCAATTTTAGCTAAGAATGCCAGATTGAAACATATAATATCCCGAAACCCCGAGCCATTCACTTTTGCATCCTTTTCATTTTCTACCATGAAATCCTATGCATGCCTTGATTGCCCTTGTTCTGCCGCCACCAGTAGCTTGCAACCACACTCTCTAGTTCTTTGCACAACCTCACCCGTAATTTAAAACAAGACATTGCATAGTTAGGTAGAGCCATAGCCACTGCCTTAATTCAAACCTCCTTTCCCGCCAAAGAAAGAAATTGATCAGCCCATCCATTGATTCGCCCATTTAAAACCTCGCGCACCTCCTAAAAAACTGCAGTTTTAGAATGACCAAAATCAACTGTTAAGCCCAAGCATTTACCGAAGTCATCACTGCCTCTAATATTAGTACATCCCACAATCTTCTTTTTCCTCTTCTTGGGGTAATGAGCACTGAAAAATAGTGAATTTTTCTCTCTATTGAGGATTTGCCCGGAACCTTCAGCGTAACATTGTAGCACACTCATAACCTCCCTAGCTTCATCTTCCGTAGCCTTACAAAAGATTACAACGTCATCCGCAAAAAAAAAAAAGGGAGAGATAAGCAGCTCCCCTCAGACAAGCTAATGCCTTGAAGGGCACCCACCTCCTCCCTCCTCCGTAATAAAGCCAAAAGGCTCTCCGCACAAATCAGAAATAAAAATGGTGACATAGGATCTCCTTGTTGCAGCTTCCGTTGTGGTTGTATAAATCCAGTAGACGACCCATTAATCAAGATACTGTACGAAACCGTAGAAATACATTCCTCAATTCGTCAACATAGAAACTCCGAGAATCCAAATGCTCGCATCATGGCTAAGAGGAAGGGCCATTCAACACAGTCATACGCCTTAGCCATGTCCAATTTTATCGCCATGTAGGACTAATCGCTATCTTCTTGCTGCTTAAGCGAATGTAAAATCTCATGCACCACTAGTATATTACCCTGAATTTGTCTTCCCGCAACGAAAGCCGTTTGATTCACACTAGTAATGTGGGCCATAACCTTCTTCAATCGATTGTTATCAGCTTCGCAATCACTTTGTAGATTACATTACATAAGAATATAGGTCGCAACTGAGTCATCTTTCTAGGACTAACCACCTTTGGAATAAGTACAAGATGAGTGTGGTTCACTTTCTTCAGTAATTTGCCCAAATATCAGAAAGATTTAACCATATCAACAATATCATTACCCACCACATCCCAATGTTCCTGGAAAAAACTTCCCGAAAAACCTTCCAGACTCCGCTGCTTAGAGCCGGAATTTGAAACATGTTTTCTGAATCTCCTTAACGGAAAGTCGGTTTTGTTGGAGTTGGTATGAAATCAGGTTTGTATTCCTAACTAAGATAGGAATTCGAGTTATAATGTGTGTAGGAGGCTTGGACGCAAGCTTAAAATTGTTTTTGGATTTTGACTTAGTTTAGGATTAGGTTTGTGGCTAGGTTATCTAGTATATATATAGGTAAGCCTTAGCGTTAGTGTGTGTGAATTTTGAGAGACTTGTACGGCAGAAGAACTATTGAGAGAGAGTTTGTGAGTTCTTTTGCAATTCTTTATTGATTAATAAAGCAAGCTTCCGTTGTTCATATCTGTGTGATTGTTCTTGGTTTAATCATCTTGGTTGTGTTCTAACAAGTGGTATCAAGAGAAAGGTTTGGTGATTAAGCCAAAACAATGACAAAGCTTGAAGACTTCAGCAAGAGTGGAGATGATGGGGGCACTGAGGTAACCAAAACCTCAGTGAAAAGTGCTAGGTTCGAGATTGAGAAGTTCGTTGGGACCAATAACTTCGTTATGTGGTAGTGGGAAGTTAATGATGTGCTAATACAACAATGACTACTTGTTGTGCTTGGAGATATGCCTATGTCGATAAAGAAGGAGGAATGGTAGCGGCTGAATTATAAAGCATCATGATGGTGTAATTCGAGAGCTACACCATATACTTTAGGCATATCTTCAAATACTTGTTGTTTTTGGATTTTGACTTAGTTTAGGATTTTGACTTTTGCTTTTCAAAAGTCTCACTGGAATTGTGTATATGGGTGATGATAATCCATGTTCAACGCAAGGAATTGGCAACGTTATGATAAAGCATCATGATGGTGTAATTTGAGAGCTACAAGGAGTAAGGTATGTCCTAAGCCTCAAGAAGAATTTAATTTCTTTAGGCACCCTTGAATCTCTAGGTTGCAAATTTTATTCTGAGAATAATATACTTAAGGTAGCTAGAGAGGCATTAATGATGATGAAGGCTCCTAGAAAAGGTTTGCTCTATTTGTTGGAGGGCAATACCTTGGAAAAACAGGTGGCTATGGTGGCAGATGGTGATCAAGCTAATTCATCTTCTCTATGGCATATGAGATTGGGGCATGTGGGAAACAAAGCACTGCAAGGGTTGATTAAACAAGGGGTTCTAAAGGGAGCCAAAAGTGGGAAAATAGATATTTCTGAACACTGCGTTCTAGGCAACAAACAAAGGTAAAATTTGGCACTACAATACATCAAACTGAGGGGATATTGGATTATGTACACTCGGATGTCTAGGGACCTGCAAAGAATGAATCTCTAGGAAGGAGAGATGGTTTGTGTCATTCATTGATGATTATTCACGTAGATCATGGATTTATATGATGAAGCACAAACATGAGGTGTTGAATATTTTCTTGGAATGGAAAAATATGGTTGAAAAGAAGACTAGCAAGAAGTTGAAAGTCCTAAGAAGTGATAATGGCGGGAAATATACTTCTGATGCTTTCTTTGAGATATGCAAAAGGGAAGGTATTACTCTTCACTTTAGTGTTAAAGAAACCCCACAACAAAATGGTATTGCAAAATGGTTAAATCGAACATTGTTGGAAAAGGTGACATGTATGCTTTCAAAAGTAAAATTGCATAAAATATTTTGGGCGGAGGCATTGAATTATGCATGCCATATTTTGAATCGTCTACCTTCTGCAGCTCTAAGTGGTAAGACTCCAATGGAATTATGGTCAGGAAAAATAGCTCAAGATTATGAAAACTAAGGTTTTTGGGTGCGATGCTTACTACCACGTGAAAGAAAACAAACTGGATCCAAGAGCAAGGAAAGCTATCTTTTTGGGTCAATAATGGTGTCAAGGGATTCAAGTTGTGGAGCACAGAACTTAAGAATGTAGTAGTGAGCAGATACGTGACATTCAATGAATCTCATATGAAACTTAGAGAGGATAGGAATGATGTCCATGAGGTGGAGCTATCAACAAATAATTTTGAAATTTCAAGCACCAAGAATGATGTTCACAGTGAAGAACAAGATTTTGCTGACCAAGAAGAAAGACAAGATGAAGAAGCTGTGAATGATGATGTTCAAACACAAGATGAGTGCATTGCCAAGATGAAAGGAAAAAGAGTGAGTGTGCTTCCTGCCAAATTCAAAGATTGCGTTACATGTATGGCATACACGTTACCAGTGATCGAAGTTGATATTCCTACAAGTTTTACTAAAGCAGCGAGTAGTGGAGAAGCAAAGCAATGGCATGAAGCTATGGATGACGAGATGTTGTCACTCAAGAAGAATAAAACCTGGATATTAGTGGAGTTGCCTAAGGGAAGAAAGGCTATTGGATGCAAATGGACATATATAAAGAATGATGGAATGGATGATGCAAGTCCGGTGAGGTTCAAAGCCAAACTAGTGGCCAAAGGATATGCTCAGAAAGAAGGAATATATTATAATGAAATCTTTTCTCAATAGTGAAACACTCATTTGTTCGAATTTTACTCGCACTAGTGGCACAGTTTGATATGGAGTTAGTTTAGTCGGACGTAAAAACTACATTCCTACATGAAAATTTGTCTAAAGAGATTTACATAAGGCTACTTGAAGGGTATGAAGAAAAAGAAAAAAAGGGTTTTGTCTGCTAGCTCAACAAGTCACTATATGGTTTAAAACAATCACCTAGGGAATGGTATTTAAGGTTTGATAAGTTTATGAAGGATCAAGACTAACCATTGTGTGTACCACAAGAAATTAAGTGGAGGTACATATGTCTACTTATTAATTTATGTAGATGATATGCTTATTGCCTTTAGTGACATCACCGAAATTACAAAGCTTAAAGCTCATATGCAGAAAGAGTTTGAGATGAAAGATCTTGGTGAAGCAAGGAAGATTTTGGGGATGAAGATCACAAGAAACAGGAATGAGGGACGAGTGCATTTATCGCAGAAACAATACTTGGAAAAACTACTGCATTAGTTTGGCATTAATGGGGAAACCAAACCTGTAAGTACACCTCTTACTCCTCATTTTAAATTGAGCACTCAACTATGCCCTAAAAATGATGAAGAAAAAGCCAAGATGAAAGATGTTCCTTACTCTAGTTTGGTTGGAGGGTTAATGTATGCTATGGTATGCACTCGCCCCGATATTGCTTATGCAGTTGGAATTGTTAGTAAGTTTATGCTTAATCCTGGAAAAATGCATTAAGATGCTACTAAATGGATACTGAGATATCCTCATGGAACAAGAAATACATGGATGTTTTTTTAAAAGGAATGATGGAGAAATTGATAAGTTCTCATTTAGTTATGTGGACTCTAATTTTGCTAGTGATTTAGACAATATATAGAAGGTCTACAACAAGGTATGTATTTACTATGGCAAAAGGTCCTATATGTTGGAGATCAATATTACAACCAACCGTTGCTTTATCAACCACATAAGTTGAATATATGGCAATCGCTAAGGCTATTAAGGAAGCTATTTGGACACTTGGATTGATAGAAGATTTTGGTGTAAATCAACACAAGTTGGATGTGTATTGTGATAGTCAAAGTGTCATTTACTTGGCGAAGTATCAGGTACATCATGCAAGGACCAAACATATAGATGTGAGATATCATTTTGTTTAAGAGGTTATAACTGAAGGTGAAATTCTAGTTAAGAAGATTGCTACGGCTGACAATCCTACTGATTTGTTAACGAAGATAGTTGGTGTATCAAAGTTCAAGCATTGCTTGGATTTGGTGCACGTTATACAAGTTTGAAAACTTGACAATGGTGGAGCAATGGAAGCAAATGAAGGTCTCTGATGTGGATTTCTTACCAAGGTGGAGATTGTTGGAGTTGGTATGAAATCAAGTTTGTATTCCTAACTAAGATAGAAATCCGAGTTGTAATGTGTGTAGGAGGCTTGGACGCAAGATTCAAATTTTCTTTTGGATTCTGAATTAGTTTAGGATTAGGTTTGTGGCTGGTTATCTAGTATATATATAGGTAAGCCTTAACGTTAGTGTGTGAATTTTGGAGAGACTTGTAAGGTAGAAGAACAATTGAGAGAGAGTTTGTGAGTTCTTTTGTAATTCTTTATTGATTAAGAAAGAAAGCTTCCATTGTTCATATCTGTGTGATTGTTCTTGGTTTAATCATCTTGGTTGTGTTCTAATGGTTTTGTCATCTTCCCATTGTCCTATTTCGTAACCATACCATCCACGCAACCTGTAATCTCCGAAATACGTTGAGGAGAACTAGAAAGAAATAACTCCTCAAATTATTGTACAACAATCCTATCCACTTGTTCTACTTCCTCACGCCACACTCCCTGGCTGTCCTCCAAACCCAGAATTTTATTACATAGCCTCCGATTTGCGGTCTGGGCATGAAAATATTTCATGTTTTTGTTCCCCTCTTGTATCCATTGAGTTCTAGATTTCAATCTCCAATATGCCTCCTCTCTAACAGCCATTTTTAGTTCTCTTTCATTTTGTCTAACCTCTTCACTAGCAAATATAGGTGATTTTTAGGCTGCACATATATCATTTTTAAGGGCTTAAATTTTCCTCTTAGAATTCTGGCCATGATCCTGCCCCCACTGCTTCAAACCTTTCCACACCCATTTTAGCTTTTCCACTACCTGGAATGCATGAGATCCAACAAAACCCCTTCTCCAATTTGACTCCAAAATTCTCCGACACTTCTCCTTTCCCCATCTCGGATCACACATAAAGTGCCTATTCTGTTGTGGTGTTGGAGCATCCGTATTCAAATTAAGCATAGCGTGATTCAATCCCTCCAAAACCTCCTGCATAACCTTTAATTTCCGGATACACCTTAATCCACCTCTTCGTAGCAAGACCTTTATCCAGCCGTTGTTGTATTGGTCATTCATCCCGTCGATTCCTCCATGTGTACGGGTAACCTACATAACCTAAATCAAGCAGGCCACAATTCATTATAAATTCATTGAAATCCCTCGTGCTCACAATCGATCGGTAATCCCCACATTCATTTTCCGAGTCATGTACAATATCATTAAAATCTCCAATAACAAAACTTTTATCCCCCGCCGCCTCAATACGATTCAATAAAATCCTCCATTGTTCCTTTCATTTTGTTATCGTCCGTGCTAGCATACACTAGGGGTGAGCACTTGAAACCGAAAACCGAAACCGAAACACGAATCGAATCAAACCGCACCAAACGGTTTGGTTTTGCGGTTTTGAAACGGTTTCGGTTTCAAAACCGAACCATGGCACACAAAACAGTTTGGTTTCGGTTTTGGGTTTTCAAAACCACACCGAAGCCAAAACCGCACCATATAATAAATAAATGTTATATAACTTATATTTTAAACTTTTCAACTAGGTTATAACTTATAGGTTTGTATTATGGCAAACTTAACCTTTTAATTGGGGTTGTAAAGTATTGTGATTGGTGATCAAGTTCAATTTTAGTAGATGTGATGCATAAGGATTTAAAGTTTAAATCCTTTGATGCATTGGATGTTGTCTCAATTTTAGTAGTTGTCATTTGTTGCAGTTTTGGTACAAGTTAGTTGCACTTTTGGTGTAGATTTTTGGTTCTGTTTTGTGCAGTTTTTTGGTGCAGTTTTGGGGCTGTTTTGGTGCAATTTTTGGTGCTGTTTTGGTGCTTTTTTTTTATGCAGTTTTGCTGCATTATTTTTGGGTGCAATTTTGTGCAGTTTTTTTGCAGTTTTGTGCAGTTTTTGCTGCTGTTTTTTATGCAGTTTTGCTTCAATTTTATTGCATATTCATTAATTAATATACGAGGAAAATAAGACCGTCTTATGCATAAATAGGTTTATATTTTAAATTGTACATTTTTTTCTCAAAAACCAAACCGAAACCATTTGAAACCGCACCGCACCGAACCGAACGGTTTGGTTTCATTTCGGTTTTGGCTTCAAAACCGCACCGCAAAATGTTTCGGTTTCGGTTGTGGTTTCATTCGAAACCGCACCAAACCGCACCGCGCCCACCCCTAACATACACAATAAACAATCTCTAATTAGTATCCACATTATTGTCTCATACACCAATTTCAATAAAAAAAACTTCGCATATTTGACTAGCATCACAAGATTATAATCCCTTCAGAAAATACAAATCCCACCACCAATACCCCTAGGTTCCACCACGTGCCTAAAATCCATCCCGAGTCGTCTCTTTAAATAGGCATAGATATTACTCCAATTTTTCGTTTCTAGAAGAATCACTATGTGTGGGGTGTGAAGCCTATTTTCCTCCAACAAATCGTCAACTATCAGGTTACCCCGATCCCTTGACAGTTCCAGTATATTAGCTTCATGGTGCCCTAAGAGGCCCCTCAAGGCTAGTCTCATTTGTCTCTGAAAATACTGGTATTTTCTGCAAACGAGTACATCTAACATCCACAAGCACCTCCCATGGCTTAATCTCTACCTCCTGAATCGATCTTTTTTTCCCTTTATGCTCCCTAGTCAACGCCTCAATAATCGAATCCATATCAAACGGATCATCATCCATATTGACAATCAATTCCGTTCCACTACCCCATCCACCAGAGAAACCAAATGCCATTTTTCTAACCCTAAATTAACATGTTCCTTTTCATTGGCTTGAACCGCCACATTCAGAGAAGCTCTCACTCTATTAGTTGCTTCATCCATTTCATAGGTTTTTAGCACTACATTTTCCACCTCCAACGCAACCACTCCGTCCGGCCCAATTAAACCTGCATCAAAAGCCTTATCCTTTACTCTATAAGCCTTCTCCTCCTCATTCCTTTGCCTCTAGATTCTATTTGTAAGGCTACGATTGTGGTCGGTAGTACCCTGTAATATCATTCAAGGCTTACTAGGTGACACGGCAGTATCTTCTAATTCTTTGTCATACATCTTCTTATTCCCCTTCCCATTGCCCTGCTCATCTATTCTCTCGTTCATCAAGTGCTTCCTCCAACTAGAACTCGATGACTTTCCCTCTTCTTTAGACTACTTTCTCCCTCTGGACCATTCACTCCTCGACTTTCTCGAACTTAAACGCCCCCACACGAACCACCCGAGCCTAACTTCCAAAATCCAAGATCAAGTAAGTTTCCTCTAAGATCAACCTTAGCATCCAAACCCTTGAAAGGATAAAACTCCTCTGGCTCTTCCCCCATCTCCACCTTAAGTTCCTTGCCCTGGTGACATGTCCCAATTCTCCACATATTAAACAATATTTAGGTAACAATTCATATTTGAAATCTACCCATAATGTGCCTTCATCAAGAAAACTCACAACAATTCCCGCATCAGTGGTTCTAAAGAGGATTTTCACCCTCAGAAATTGCCCAATACAATCCTTACTGACTGTAGTATCCACCTTCATAACCGTCCCATTAACCCCCTAATAAATTGTGCTATCGTTGCTATCATGCTCAATGGAGAAACATTATGAATATGTACCTAGAACACTCTAAGTGAAAGAGAATCCCATCGGCTGTTCCCTCGCATTGTATTGTCTACAACCAATACCTAATCGTCTTTAAATAACCATGGTTGATCTACATCCAAGACACGTTGCATATCTCTTTGTCTTACAAACCTCACTAGGAAACGTCGATCCCTCATTTCCCTAATAGATACCTCTTCCCTTCCTCTCTAGAGAGACGTGAAACAGTCAATAAAGACCTCACCGTTAACCTCTTTGTGAACACTTCCGTGACTAAACTGAATTGGAAGCTCAACAGCAGTCTTTCCACAACCTCTCTCTCTCATTCTCCGAGAATTTCAAATTATCCTTAAACCTCGATCCTAAATCATTCAAGTCTAGACCTTTCTCCCCTGCCATAACAACTCCACTACCACACTACTAATTATGTGCACTTCAAGTCAAGCAAAACCCTAATCCCGTGCCACGTGAAAAGCCCCAAGTTCATTCCAAAACCACAAAGCCACCCCAAACCAATCGCCCACTCGAACAACGGTACATACCGAAGAGCACAATATTGAATCAGTAGTTAAGGGTGGCTTCAAAAAATCAAAAACCGAAAAAAAAAAAACAGACCGAACACCAAACCGAAATCAAAAAAATGAAAACTGAAAAAAAATTGAATCGAAAAAGAAAAAACCAAACCAAATCTTATTGGTTTAATTTCAGTTTTGGAGGTTCGGAAACCAAGCTAAACCGAATCGAACCAAATCCCTTTACACTTTACGAATGTATGCCCATGATGTTTCTTTTGTGAAACTTTGTTGCCAATTTTGAAACTAACCTAGGGCCTTTTCAAGGAGCATACTTGGTTCAATTAGGGAATATATTTCATTGGTTATAGAGGAGAGTTTTGGAAGGTTTTGGACCTTGGAAGAGCTTCTCTATTTGTTTTTTGTTTTTTTTTTAATTGATACGCTGATCATTTTTCTTTGCAATTGAGGTTGTTGATAAAATATGATTGGTTTATATGACCTTGGAAGAGCTTCCCACTTTCCACTTTCCCCATTTTCTTATTATTAGTATACCAATGCAAGCCTCTTTTCTAAATTTCATATTAAAAAAAGATCAAGTTTTATAAAATAAAAAAACCAAAATCGTATTGAAACCGAACCGAACAAAACCAAACCAAAAAAAAGCCAAAAGAAAATTGAACCAAACCAAACCGAAACTTCGGTTCGATTTCGGTTTTGGCAAAAAATCGAACCGAATGAAACCGAGCCCACCCCTATCACTAGTCACTCGTAACTAGGGAGCCGTCATTCCACAAACCCTAACCTTGGTGAGCCGTCATATCCTCCTTTCGAGGAACTTTTTCTTTATTTGTTTGGATAATACTTGGGTACTCCCTGACTACTTTTAAATTTGGATGCATTCTTTAAATCCTGTTAAATCTTACTTTGATTGCAACATGATTTCAAAGACTTTTAAATAAAATCTTACTTGACTACATCTTGATTTGAAAATCATTTAAAATCCTTTCAAATCTTAATTTGACTATACCCTCCTAAGAGGATTTTAAAGAATATATTAAAATCCATGGGTAGTCAATTGCGGGGTGTAGTCAATTTGAATTTTGGCGGATTTTAATAGACTTTTTTATGTGACAGATTTCAAAGGATTTTAATAGATTCTACAATTTCATATAAATTTTGACAATTTATTATGGGTTTCTATTATAGATTTCTATGAATTTGTAAGGATTTCTTAGAATTTCATTTTTTATTCCTACAACATAAATTTCTTTCTCAGTACACATATATATATTGATATGTGTTGTAGGCATAATTTACTAAACAAATATGGAGGCCATAGAGAGAGAGGGGGTGGCACATAGAGAGAAAAGAGAGACGTGTAATTGTGAGGTGTGTGTTGTTTCACCCCATTGTGTCTTTATTTATAGTAGTAGGGAAGGTTAAATACTTACCCTAATAGGATTACAACTCTTATGGGATAATATCAAACCCTAGAGAATATTCCAAAATATCCCTAAATACACTAGGATTTACATAATCACATTCCTAATCTAATAGGACTGCAACACTCCCCCTTGAGTGTGTAAATACTCAAACAAATAGCGCATCAAGTCTTGAGCAATGAGGTAAGTACAGTTGATGAAGTCATCAGCATAATGAGCCAACGCAAGTCTCAGATCAACAAAAGAATGCATAAAAGGTAAAACTCACAAAACCTCACTATGGTAAAATCCAAGGTGTAAAAAAAAACCACAGACTAAGGAGAAAAGTGAGAAGTTGCATTAGGTCAAAACTATACGTCTTCTAGATGCAAGTATAAGAGCTAATAGGGGTATGACGAGCCCATGATGGGTGCCTCGTCAAAACCTAGTTAGGTAGAAAAAATCCAGTGGAAAAAATGCTCCTAATCGTAGGGAAAAAGAGTACATTAAGATCAAGTGAGTATACTTCTGGATACTCCCTTTGAGTTTAACAAAACTTCCAAATAATAACTACAAGCATTGCATACGAATAGTTAGGCATGCAAATTCCTTAAACAAGCTTCTAGAAGGTTGACTTCAGCAGTGATGTCGTGTAAAGGTCAACAAGGTTGTTTGGGATCAGCTTGCATGACTTCAATCTCCTGATGCTTTACTAATGTGATGTAGATGCAATATGTCTTGGCGTTGACTTTGATGATGTACCATGTCTTGGTCAAGTTGATACATGCGGCATAGTCTTTATGGATCGTCGTAGAAACTCAACGATGGATAAAACATCAAGTAGTTCAAATATACTCAACAAGAACTCCTAACCATGTCTCACTTGTGGCATAGTGAAGTGAGGTGAGTCTTGGAATGATTCAAAGATTTCACAACTAAGGTCATATCATGGAGCTCCAAGATATTGCAATATCTCTGTGTCAGCATAACAAACAAGGTAAACATCATTCCAAGGATCAAGGGGGTTAGATCTGTTTGGGATGCGTTAGAATTTGCCCAAATCTGTAGTACTTTCAGGGTGGTGAAAAACGTCTTTAATACCAATTCAGTGGTTGCATGTAAGCACGGTACGGTATCTTTACCAACATATCAATAGTGAAGGAGATGTCATATATAATACAATGAGCTAAGTACAACGAATCGTAAAGTTGAACTTTTGATATGGAATTTCAAATTCCATGACCTCTTCAAGGGTCTCATTTGCATATAGCGTATGGAAGATCATAGGTATATACTTAAAGGTAACACCTTCAGGGTGTAGTTCGACTGGTATACCAAAGTACCATCAAAACAATGCTTCAAAGGTCAAGAAATAAACGAGTTTTTCCAAGACCCTTCATCTTAAATTTTGTCTTCAGGTGCGAGGCTGTTTTCTCAAGCTCTTCTAGAGTCTTAGCGAGATTCATGTCATTGACATAAATTGTAACTCTAGCAATTCGGAATAAAACTTCATAGTTTAACATGCAAGGGCATAATTCATATCCTTGACTGATCAAATAATCACTTAGATGGGTATACCACATCCGCCGAATTGCTTCAATCCATAAGTGAGCGTCTTAAACAAGTAGAAAGGGTGTTCCGTGGTTTGGAACTATTTGAACCAGTCCATGTAATTCTTCGAGAACTTACATGTAAATCTCCGTATCTATATCCCTAAGGAGAAACACTAACCACATTCGTAATGTTACAATCAATCATAGGGTGTTTAAGAGAAACCTTGCATCGTAAGACGTGCATCATATCGCACTATTTCATTCATCTCATTACCTTTACTTTCCCACTTATAACACAACATTGTTACCTTGGGCAGTAAGAATAGTAGATTCAAAACACACTTTGGTAAGGAATTTAACCTGGATTATAGTTTTGGTTGTCCAATAAGTTCTACATTGTCACTAATCAACGGAACACGTTTCGATATCGTCGTTTTTCATTTATGTCGGTAGCTACCATATAAGTGAAAACATCATCGATGATAATCTCATTCCAATTCCCTTATCTTATCCAAACTAGTATACTGGACCAAGAACTTCAAGTCTCAGGAGTAATCCGGATTAATTTCATGAGATGGAAATGATTTAAAACAGTGATCAAGTATGGATTCATTTTATGATGTGACCTTTCTTTTCTAGGGAAGTGAATCTTATGAACTGAGTGACCTGTTGTGCTTCAGGACAAGACAGATTGATTGGTTATCCGCCAATGTACCGTACCATCCAACAGAGGCGGTCAAACTGTCCAACAGGGGTGGCACACCCTTCAGGGATGTTGACTTGACGTCCTTTAAGTACGTCTATCCTTACAGGTATGTTTGTAGCTGGTATATGATATCGTCACTTTAGCTAGATCAGAGGAATGCATCTGGAGCAACATTCTGAAAGCTAGAATTCATCGTACTTGCTTATCACACTTGTGCGGTATAAGGATAGAGATGAGACATAGTGGGTAACCTCTACACAAATTCGGGTCATTCTACAAGAACATTGACATTCTTATCTCCCTATAATGGCGGGAAAACTATCTCATTGAAGTGACAATCTGCAAATGAGCAGTAAAGAGATTGCATGCACTAAGAGAGCTAGTGTGAAGGAGAATCATAATCGACAAAGATTCACATCCTTCTTTAAGAGCCCATATTGGTATGTTGCGGCGGTGCAACTTGGCATATGGAATGCACACCCAAATGCGTAAGTATGAAATATCAGGTTCATACCCAATAACCAACTGTAACGTCGAATAGGTTGGATGGCAATGGGTTTCAAGGCGGACCAACATAGCTGCGTACAAGATTGCATAGCCGTAGGCAAAAACCAAAAACTTGGTACGTTCACCAAGGTTCGGGCGATCATGTAAATTATGCTTTATGATCACTAGGCGAGGCTATTTGGGGTGAACATGGGAATTTGATGTTCAATTATAAACCTAAAAGACATGCAATACTTATCGAAAATCGTCAATATAAACTCTCAGGCATTATCCAGTCTTCCACACTTTTTGGGATAAGTAGGGTGGTGAACCCTTAAAATCTGCCAGGAGGTTTAGCAGTAATGTGTGTGGACAAACATGTGACCAGTTTGTCGATTCATCAACCAAAACCATACCTATTTATATGGTCTACATTTTGGTTGGATTAGTCCACATATATTCCCTTGAATCCACTGTGAAAAAAGAGTCATTTCATATCTTTGCTAGGGATGATTTAGAAAATTAATTTTCTCAACGAGCATGCTTGGCAAAGTGTGCTTGTAAGCACATGATCCTTACTTCAGGTACGAAGATGAGTCGTGGCATCATTGTTCGACCTAAGTGTCCCAAATGGTTATGCCAAAGAAAGTAAATCGCTCAAATTAGCCGACTCTAGGCTGGCCACATGATGCGTGGTCCTAGTTGGGAAGCAGCCCATTAGCCCCAATGCAAAGCTTCAGGCTCATTTTTGGAGATGGTGCAAAGATATTCTGCTATATTTTTCATCAGTGGTTTCATTTATGATAATTGTCATTTTGAATACCATTAAAACTCAACGACATTCTTCCAAAATGGGAAGAATATAAGGTCTCTTAAATGGTAATTTAGTACCATTCATACAACGAGGAGCATGCCAGTGCTCTTAATCAGGTTGGATGGACCTGAAGTCATTGATAGACATGTTATTTAGGTATAAAGTTAGTGTGCATAGTATCACATTCATCCAGAGAACTAACTTTCCCACATTCCTACCTATTCACATGTTTAACTGAATTTCGTCACATGTATTAAGAAACATGATTCAATTAACTTATATTGAGGACAATATCGATAAGATTATGCATAACTAAAACAAACACCAAATTTGAATCCAAGAACATAAAAAATTGTTCACAAAGTAAATGGTTTACTAAGGGGATTTGGAACAAGGCCATCCGTGCCAAATTCTGCTCTTCCAACGATGTTTGGTAGAGCAAAATTAGTCTCACATATTGACTACGAGAATGGTACTCCTCAATGACATTGGTAGGGGCACGAATATGTGCATAACCAATTATCTATTCCATCAAGACGGGAGTAGATTCTGCAGGGTTAAGGTTTGGAAATATTATCCTTTATTCTTGAAGTTTTAGGTCCTAGGTCCAAGGATCACAGTTTGGGCATGATGCCACACCTTGGCAAGCCCTGATTCTACCATATATTGTAAAAATAAACTCAAAATTTGATTGTGAGAGACAAACACAGACTGGGGTTCGGTAGGCTTTAGCAGAAGCTGGAGGAGTTTGTTCAGTTTGCATCTGTCAAAGCAGAGCAATATCATTCGGTGCACCTCTGCCAAATTAAGCAGTGCACCACCGTTCAGTAGACTCCAGTCGAAGCTGAGTCGATACCATTTTCTCACATTTATGGTAGTAATCAGATCCAAGAATTTAGTAAACTTCCGTTTTCTACACTACTACTTCAAGAGCGAGTTAGAAACATTGAAGGATGAGAAAAGTATTCTTTAATCAAAATTCGATCAGATTTATAAACTTTAGAATCGTACTTATTCATGGACGTAATCATGGTGTGCTTCAGGCAATATCTCGGATGATCAGACGATTTGTAGGAGCGAGCCAACGAGCCATAAAATCCTAGTTTGGGAGGTACTTCCGTTTGTAATGCTTTGGGCATAAGTCTTCGAATGAAGAGCATGGTGGAGGCTTATCCAGCTCTAACATGCCATTGTTGGCTTCAATGGTTTCTCAGCTACTTGATAGTCAAGTGGAGATTCACATTTTGTACCCACATAAAGTGATTTCTAATAGAAACGTCCAAATAAAGGAAATCGAACTTGTGACGATTCGAAAATCCACTGAATTGGATGGAACAAGATCGTGATTGGTGCTATGTGAATGAATCATCCATAAGCATCAAAGTTAGAACATTCGAGTTCTAAGACATGGTTTTCTTGAAAAACGTTGGGTTTTCATGGGTGTATTGTTTTATGAAAACTTCGAGTTTCAAAGGCACTAAATTCAAAACTACAGGTTCAATTTTGTTTATGAACGGTTAGTTCAAAAAACAGAGGTTCACGAACACATAATACAATATGCTAATTTAAGTGTAGTGGATTTTGAGTTGCTTCAGGAACTCAAGTGTGAGCGCTTCGGGACTACGAAAAGATGTCAACGGTTCAAAGAAGAAATATAATTATTGAATCATTAATGTCCAAAAGTGATATTCGGGCCAATAATTTTGGATGTCTTGTCAGATTAATAGATTGTTGGTCACTTTTAATTAATTCAAAAGATCAGGATCATTCAGGGTCGATTGTGGAAGCAAAATAATGACATGCGGGTCTTATTAGCTTCAATTGGCGGTGAGCCAAGTGACAAGTGAATTATAGCTTAATTAGCTTTAACAAAAAAACATCCCAAAAATATTTGGGTATGGTTAAGAAGTAGGGGATGCCAAATATGGCATTGGATCGAAAAAAGAATACAACCTAGCATGTGTGGGCTGGCTGCAACACATGGCCCTGCAACAAATAAAATATTGCAGGCCATTGGGCTTGGGGACATGGCTGCAAGGCAGCCCAGATGGCTACAGTTGGTAGCGGGCTGAGGTAAACAGCTCATCAAAGCAAAAACAAAAAAAAAAGTTACTAATGGACTTGGAAAGGCTGCTATGTAGCCCAGCATATGGGATGCAAGGCAAGCCCAGCAAGTTATGCTTGCTAGATGGCGGGCTGGAGGCGCTAAGCAAGCCCATCACATGTTGGCGAGCTGGAGTGAGGAAGAGACCTAGCAAACAAGTTACTAGTATGCGGCTTGGAGGGCTGCGGGCCCAGCAAATTTCAAAACCAAGGTGGAGGGTTTGGTTTATGTACGCAGAAAAGGCCAAAGGGTTGCTGCCTCACAGGGACATCGGTAAAACTAGGGGTGGGTTCGGTACGGTTACCGTACCAAAATCCTTGTACCAATTACCGTACCAAACTTTCGGTTTGGTAAAATCTATTACCATTACCGTACCAAACTTTCAGTATACCGAAGTTCGGTATTGCCAAAAGTTTGGTTGGCATGGTATGGCAATGGTAATTGCCATTTTGTTTTGGGACAAAATATGTTTTTGTTTTTTTAACCCAATTCAAGGGCAAAACTTTTTTTTTTGTACCTTTATCTCATACATTATAGATTAAATTCATCTATTATTCATCATTCACAATTCACACACATAATAATTCAAATGAAGCATCAAGATTCATCATGAAAATTAAGCTTACAATCCAAATAGAAGTTACGAACCAAAACAAATAGAAGTTAACAATCCAAATAGAAATTAAAGTTTCAAACCAAATGAAAATTGGAAGTAAACTTCAAAAAGGAGAATTCATTGATCAGTTATTCAAGCTTGAGATGTCGAAGCTTTTGGAGGGGGCATTGAACTTGTAGAAGATTGAGTTTGTGTTAAGCTTACATTACAAACAAAGAAAACATATTAATTAGTAGCAAGAAGAATTAAAGTTGAAAACCATTTAATAACAAATTTACTAAAAAAATTAAAGCATATCTTTCTTGTTTTCTCTTCTTCTATTTCCTTGTAAAATTGAAGCATATATTCTGTTGGTCCTTGTAGAAGTTTACTTCACCTGTCCTAAGCCAACCACTAGTACACACTAGTGCCTCCATTATTTTAGGAGTCAAGGATACCCTAAAAGGGTTCACAACCCTCCTCCCTAGACTAAATGCATTTTCACTAGCAATAGTAGAAGTGGGGGTTACAAAGATATTTTGGCTATTTGTGAAAGAATTAGGAACTCTTTTGTGTTTGATTTCCACAATTTTAAGAGATCAAAGTCACCAACAACAATGCTAATATAAGTGGGGTTTTATTTTCAAATTATTGGAATATTATAAATATGTGTTATATAATTATGTATTATATAAATTATAAATTATAAATTATATTGTATTTTCAGTATGGTATGGTAATACCATGGTAATGGTATCCATTACCAATACCGTACCATGAAATTTCGGTACGGTACAATACCGTACCATTACCAATTGGTACAAAAAATTTGGCACAAAATCGGTATGGCACGGTTGGCAATTCGGTTGGCACGGCAATTTGGCAAAAAAATCCACCCCTAGGTAAAACGTCGTTCCAACACCCAAGCCTTGAGCTGCAGGCTTGGCTTTGGCGTCAGGTCTGCGTGGTGGCACAGCTCTAGGCCGCTGATCAGCCGCAGATTTCCCAAATTAAATTTCCTTTTTTTTTTTTCGAAATTACTAAGGGTTTGAAAATCCTAATTGTTTTTAATTTATTTCGATACTTTGACTCACAAATTTCACATAGCAAAAATTGCATAATGTAAGAAACGTATATATATATTGACAAATATATGAAACATATGCAATATATATCGGAAGGTAAATGTAAATGTAGGGGGTTCATGCATCATGCGGAATGCTTTCATGCTTCACGGTCGTTTCAAATATTTTACTTTATTCGAAAACAATTAAGCCTTTGAATTTGTAGAAGATCCTTCTCGGAAAACCAGAATTGCATCTCCAATGCGTTATATCACGTTCAACACAAAAAAATTAAATTAAATCAATAACATGTAGATCAATTCAATAAAATAATAAAATAATCATAAAATGAATGATTAAAATGTAATACTCCCATGATTGAAGGTCAAACTCTCTTTAGCGTATCGTTAAGAGTGTGCTGATAACGTGTTGTAGACATAATTTACTGAACAATTATAGAGGCCATAGAGAGAGGGGGCACATAGAGAGAAGAGAGAGATGTGTAATTGTGAGGTGTATGTTGTATCACTCATTTGTGCCTTTATTTATAGTATCCTTACCCCAATAAGATTACAACTCTAATAGGATAATATCTAACCCTAGAGAATATTCCAAGATATCCCTAAAGACATTAGGATTTATACAATCACATTCTTAATCTAATAAGATTGCAACAATATAGAGTTTTTATCTTTATTTTTTTTATTTTATTGATATGGAAATATAAACCAATCAACTTTCTCATTTGACGTGTGATGTCTTTCCTTTTCCCATCAAAACATTATAGCAAATACTATTACTAACATAGGCAGCATATTCATGAGTTCTCCGAGTGCTAGCTTCATACTATTATTAACAGAACCAACATCGAGAACAATGCAATGGACAATAATGAAGGTGTGATTCCCCTGTGGATCAACCACCACGAACCATCAAATTCTATGGTCTGGCGTGAACATAAAGATATTACACAGTCCAAAATAAAGGAAATAAAAAATTCAAAAAATACTATACAATTCAAAAATTCAAGTTTACAGAAGTAAAAATTAAAAAAACGAAGCTTTTCACTTGCAGGTGTAACCAGGATGGTGACGGATGAGCGTGAAAGGAAATCAAGTTGGCAGGTTCTATGGTCAGGAAGAAAATGGAGAGTGAGAAAGAAAGATCGAGTTGCATAGTAGAGAGAGAGAGAGAGAGAGAGAGAGAGAGAGAGAGAGAGAGAGAGGGTTGAAAAGAAATTCTAGGGGTAGAGGTAGGCTTTTGTTATGCTTATCATCCCTTGCAAAATCCTACAAAATCTCTTACTGAAAGAAATCTTTAAAAATTTATGAAATATTGAATACCTATAGATTTGCATAGACTCTATAAAAAGCTTTTTAAAGTCCTTTAATTGACTACCCCTGTATTTGAATAGACTCTTTTGAAATCCTAGTTAACTATTCTAAATTCTTTTAAAATCCTTTAAAATCCTCATTTGATTGCACCCCATTATATTTTTAAAAATGTCCACCTAAATCTAGGTGTAGTGAGCAGAGCCGGCCCTGAGGGTGTGCAACCGGTGCCACCGCACAAGGCCCCCGATTTGGAAGGGCCCCTAAATTTTCATTACAAGTATACAGATGCACATAAAATAGATTAGATGCAAAAGACAATCTTATTTGTGGTTCGAGCACAAGCGGTTTACCTTTTCTTTCTTATAGCCCATGTGTTGGGTCCCAGTGATATTGTTTTGTTATATTTTAAGCTTTTGCAAATTTGTAAACAGGAGTATCGAACTCAGGACCTTTGAAGGTAAGGAAAAACACCTGCCTAATCAAACAACTTATTTTTGTTGCAGTAACTTGTAATATTTTAGTTTTATAGATGAAAAAAATTGAAAAAATAATAATAATAATAAAGAAATATAATATTAAAAAAAATGAAGGGCCTCCATCTAAGTTTTGCACAAGGCCCCTCAATACTCAGGGCCGGCCCTAGTTGTGAGAATACTAAAGATTTGTTAGGATTTTAATAAATGATGGATTTTGATGGATTTGAGGATGGGTGGTATAAATACCAAATACCACCAAGAATCCAACCCTCCCATCTGATTTTTTTTTCACGTTCATCACAGAAGAAGTGGAACAGTCTTCCTCTCTCAGACTTCCTCTCGCAATATTCATGCTTTCTTTTCCCAACTTGTATTGTATGATTATTTGTTGCACAGCTCCACTGGACCTATGCAATGAAAAGGAAGTGGACCAATTCCCGTGCTCCGCCGCTTGCTACCTAGCTATATTCCTTCTCACACATATATTTCTATACATATAACTATCACCATTTCTACTAGTACACTGCACCGTGTGAGGAACTTTGATATTTTGTTCCAAATATTTAAACTTGGATAAATTTAATGGGTTTTTATTATTTAGTAATATATACCTGTGGTACTTAAGAATTCAAAAATTGTTCTATTTTATTGGAAATATATTTGGGTTTAGTTCCTAATGTATGTTTTTAGTTCTCCATTGTTTCAAATCAAAATGTTCTTGTAAGTTAAAAGAATATGTACAAAAAAAATGACATCACATGCAGTTGAACATTAGCATGGATAAATGATTTAAACGTGAAAATAATTCCACCATCATATGGTATAGTGGAGTTCATTCCGTCTTTCATTATCAACTGGCCTTTCTTCATTGTAGTCCTCCTCGTCAGAAGAACTACAAAGAGATAAGTGTCATTGTCCATTTCACCAGAAGAACTTAAACACAAACAGTATCCAATTTAATCAATTTAGGAAACATTTTACTGCAGCAATAACACAAACTAATCTTCACCTTTACAAGATATGAAGACATAAACATATAAAACTTACACGTTATCAGGAGGAGCAGAGTCAAGTTTTAAGTTCATTGCAAGTATGGACGGTGCAAAAACTTACAGAATCCTGAATGGTTTTTCATCATATTTCATTTCATGTTATTCTTCATTGTTTAAACTATAGATCTTTTAGTGGTTGTTCATGTGGTGTGCGTCTATAGATTGAATCATGGTTTTAATGTAAAAAATTCGTGGCTGGATTGGTACTTGGGTATTTGTTAACTTCTTTATGATTATGTTATTTTGGTTGGTTTGTTTATATAATGCCTCAATCAAGCATGGAAGCGGAAGAAGATGGGGAAGAAATGGAAGTGGACGAAGAGGATTTTGACCAAGATTTTCAAACACAAGAACAAAAATGGAATATTTCTTAAAGTGTTATTTTCGTCATGGATAACAAATCTGATAACATGGCTTTGAAGATTATCAATCAAGATGTCTACAAGTTAGACAAATTTGATGGATCAAATTTCACCCGATGGAAGAACAAGATGCGTTTCATGCTTACTCAAGCCAATCTCACAGAGGATCAGCTTGTTGTAATGGTGTCAGAGATCAACTTAGTTGATGGATTTGAGGGGTGGTGGCTGGACACTGGTGCTTCACGCCATGTCTGCTATGATCGTGGACTTTTAAAGTCCTACACTGAGGTGGAAGACAAAAAGGTTCTATTGGGTGAGTTGATAGGAGCATATTTATGCAACTGAGTTAGCTTGTTCTCATGCATTTATGTTGTTATTTCTTAGTTAATTATGTATTTTAAGCTATTTTCGTGTGTTTGTAGGTCCATAGGCCTTATGAAGCAATAAGATGCATTTTGGTGCATTTTGGAGCAGTTTTGGGCTTGGAATGAATAGCACATGCATGGAGCAAGGTGGATGGAAGAAATTGAAGACTAAAGAGGCTAGGAATGTGTTAGAGAGAAAGAATAATTAATATAAAAATGACAAAGAGCTCAGCCACAAAGGGGTGTCTCTCCACCATTCACCTTTCCATCATTGCCGTGCACCACCATTGCACTCCCTTTGGATTCCTATGTCATGCATCATCATCCATGTTCCTTCCATTGACTCATTTGTTGCATCATTCCACCTCTCTTTCCTTTCTCTACCATGTGCACAATCATTCATGTTCCCTAGCTGCAACACCACTCAATTTTACCCCCATGCTTTGCATCATCACTTCACTTTCACCCTTGAATCATTTCAAACACCACTCATTGCACTCAATTGCTACACCATTCTTTGTTCCCTCCACCATTTCAGATTTCATGCATCATTACATTGAATCATTGCACTCAATTGCTACACCATTCCTTGTTCTCTCCATCATTTCAAATTTCATGCATCATTGCACTCAATTGCTACACCACTCCATGTTCCCCTCCATTGCCATGCACTTCCTCTATAAAAGGAAGTGTGTGTAACATAAATTTAGTTCATACTTGGTTAGATCATTCACTCCCATTTCAACACAACCTTCATCCAAACACATCCATTCATCTTCACATCCATTCCTCCATACAAACAAACCTTCAAACACTCACCAACACCTTGTGCCGTAACAAAGGAAGGGAAGGAAAGTGCTTGGACGTGCTTGTTGTCCAACTTGGATCATTGGAGCGTTTAGGTGTTTTCTTTCTTTTGTTTCTAATGTTTAAATTCATTTCCTTTCGTTTTGTTGTAAATATGAGTGGCTAAACCCCTCTTGGCTAGGGGTGATTTCAAAGCCATGACTATGTGTGCATTATAATTTGATAAATTCCAGTTATGAACTCTTGAATCGTGAATGCAATTGGCTTAACTATTTGATTGATAACTTATTTGTACTTGTTAATTAAGGGTCGACACTTAATTGGCATGCATAAATCCGTTGCTAGAATATAAGGAAGTTTCACATAATCGTTACAAACTTATATTCACATGTAGTGAAGGTCGCTTATAAACGATCACATTAAGTTCAATTCCTAGCATGAGTGACATGATGTCATAGTTGCAAGTGCTTTGTCAATGCTTATGATTTTCATTAGACGTAATGATCTTTGATTGTATCTCTTTTTTGATGTCATGTAGGGAACTTTTGAAGAATGTTTTGGGTTGTCGAATGATGTCATCCAATCCAATAAAACAAGGAAAATTTGAGAGTTAACAAGTGATGTCACGGTTAATTTGGGGCATTGTCATTCATAATTCAATGAAGTAGTAACTGAAAACCGAGTTATTTGCATACATGTCATGTGTGGAGAAAAAGCCTCTAGCTATCCCATCCATCATCTTATTTCTCACATTTGTTTTACAATTTGTCTAGTTTTTCATACTTGTTTGTTTGTTTCAACTTCATCCAAATCAAAACCCCCATTTTAGTTTCTTGTTTCAAAGTGTTTCAAATCTGTTTTAGTTTGTGTTTTTAAGTGTTTTGATTCAAGTAAAAGTCAATTTTCGTCCAAAGTCATTCCTAGTGTCTAGTTTAAGTTTATTTGGTTGTTTTAAGTTGTTTTGAGTATTTTAAGTTTGCTTTGAGTCTTGTGAGTTTTATGTTTTTGAGTCAGTTTAGAGGTTATTAGCAAGCCTCCTAATCCACGGTCCAGAACGATCCCTATTTATACTTGTACTACACTTGTCAAAAGAGGGTTAAATTTGTGTGTTACGATAATTTTCGCATCAAGTTTTTGGCGCCGTTGCCGGGGATTAGCAAACTTTGCTAATCCCTTGTTATTTCTTTTTGTTTATTTTCATGTGTTTTTGTTCCTAGTTGTTGATTTTACTTGCTTTCTTGTTTTAGGTGGTTTATGACTCGAAGTTCTCAACCTGTTCATAAGCACATCTTTGACTTTGACGACGATTTTGAACGAACTTTGAGACGAGCAAGGAATCAACAAGATCCCCAACCATCTCAACCTGCACCAGGTCTTGAAGAAGACAAAGTAGAAGAGCAAGAGGAGGCCACGGCAAGGACTTTTGAAGAAGTCCAAGATATGGCAGTAGACAATCGAACAATCAAGGAGCTTTCCACTTCGGGATTGGACAATGCTCTGCCTTTATGCATTCAATATCCAAGGGCGGCCCAAAACAAGACCGACGAGTTCGAATTAAAGTCCAGTTTATTGCATCATATTCCTAAGTTCCATGGGTTGTCCATGGAAGATCCTAATAAACATTTGAAGGAGTTCGAGGTTGTTTGCTCGAGCATGACCCCTGTGAATGTTGATGGGAGCATTCTGAAAATGAAGGCTTTTCCCTTTTCTCTCTTAGAAAAGGCTAAAGATTGGTTGTACGAGCTAGCCCCCGAAACTGTCACATCATGGGAGAGTATGAAACGGGCATTTTTTGAGAAGTTTTTCCCAACTTCTCGAGTCATTCAACTACGCAAAAGGATTAGTGGCATTTAGCAAAACTAAGGTGAATCCTTTCCCACTTACTATGAGCGTTTTAAAACCCTTGTTGCTTCATGTCTACAGCACCAGATGAAGAATGAGCTTCTTCTTCAATATTTCTACGAAGGGCTTCTATCAATTGAACGCCAAATGTTAGACGCCTCAGCGGGAGGAACTTTGGTGGACAAAACACCCATGGCTGCCAAGACCTTAATTGCTAACTGAGCATTGAATGCCCAACAATATGAAGCCGTTGGTCAAAGAGACAACCCACGGCAACAACAAGTTAATGAGGTAAGTGCTATTTCCAAACTTCAAAATCAAATGGCTAATTTTAGTACTCTTCTTTCACAGGTGGTTGAAAAACCAAAAGAATAAAGTGTAGTTGCTTGTGGCGTGTGCTCAATGAATGGACATCTCACGGATAAGTGCCCTCAATTGATCGAGAACGGAGGGTGGGAATCTGCCAACGCTATGGGTTTTGGGAGTTAAAACTAACCAAAGAATGATCCATTCTCAAATACATATAATCTAGGTTGGAGAGATCATCCAAATTTCAAATGGAGGGAGCCCCAACAAACCCAACAACAAAGTACATTCAGACAACAACCTCTGGGATTCTATCAAATGCCGTATGCACCCGCACAACCCCAAACACAACCTGCCCAAAATAACTCAGGTTCATCTTTTGATAACATCTTTTCCAGGCTAACATCTTTTCCCGATTTGGCATGCCGAGGGTGTTTATAAGCGATGGATGCTCCCACTTTTTCAATCACACCATTGAGGCGCTGTTTAAAAAGTACAATGTGAAGCATCGGGTTTCCACGCCATACCACCCTCAAACAAGTGGCCAAGATGAAGTCTCAAATAGAGAAATCAAGCAAATCTTGGAGAAGACTGTTGGGCCAAACCGGAAGGATTGGAGCTTGCATTTAGATGATGCACTATGGGCATATCGCACTGCCTACAAAACACCTCTAAGGATGTCTCCATTTCGACTAATCTACGGCAAACCGTGTCACCTACCTGTGGAACTGGAGCACAAAGCGCACTGGGTTGTGAAAACATTCAATTTGGACTTAAATGCTACTGGAATGAATAGGAAGCTCCAACTAAATGAACTTGAGGAGATACGGAACGAAGCCTATGAGAATGCACGAATTTACAAGGAGAAAACAAAGGCGTTTCATGACAAAATGATTCGGGGAAAAACATTCTCAATTGGACAGAAAGTGCTACTATTCAATTCCCGTCTACGATTGTTCCCTGGTAAGTTACGGTCTAAGTGGATTGGGTCATTTGTTGTCACTAATGTTTTTCCCCATGATACAGTCCAAGTTAAAAGCTTAAGGAACGACGATGAATTCAAAGTGAACGGGCATTGCCTGAAACTATACTATGAGAGTGATGTGGGGCAAATTGTGGAAGAAATCATACTCAGTGCCGTGGGCCCTATCCAAGCTTAGAAGGAAGTTTCGTTCGGCTGCAAGATGTTAAAGCAAGCGCTTCCTGGGAGGCAACCCATGTTTTGCGTTCCTAAAAACCTTCCATTTTCTACATTTTTATTTTGCCATGATTGTCATTTTTATTTGTTGCTTGTTTAATTGTTTTTTGTGTGGGTTTATTTTTGAAACATTGACAGATATGCAACGTACTTTTACATTAAAATTCATGGAAAATGAACAGGAGGTAGAAAAATACAAGAGAGAGCCTTTACAAAGTCTGTTTAGGAGAAGTCTAAGTAGTTGACGGAGCCTCAGCAGTCGGCGGAGCCACAGAATGAGGAGGTATCAGAGGCTAATCATTTAGAGCTTCACTACGCAGTACAGCCCTAGAAGACGAATGCAAATGCTGTTGGAACAAACCCACAAACCTCTGATGATCAAGTAAAATCTGACCATCAGATTCCTGCATCTAGTCAATCTTCCTCTTCATGTTTGTAGCATAGTTGTGTGCAAGCATGTGCAACTGTTTATTCTCATGCTTGAGCCCTCTAATCTCCTGTTTGAGACTCGTCACTTCAGCCACCAATGATTCAACTTGACGGGTTCAAGCAAATAGACGTTGGGCCATATTGGACACAGAAACTGCACACTGCACACTAAGAGCTAGAGAATCCTTAACAGCCAACTCATCAGATCGTTTGGAAAGTAGTCTGTTATCTTTGGGAGTGACAAGGTTCCAGGCCACCACCGCAATGGTCATATCATTTTTCATCACCGAATCCCCAACAGTAAGAGGACCAGTAGGGGATATGAAAGATGGGCGCCATATGTTGTCTGGAGAAGGCATGGATGCCTCTTCACCAAAGTTCAAGTCAAAACGACGGTTAGAGGGGCTAAACATTTTCAAAGGTGTTAAAGAAAGAAGAGGTCGGACAAATCGAGATCTTAGAAGTGCAATGAAGGGAGTTTCTACAGGCGAAAATTCAAGTGTGCTTTGAAACGAACTGCACGCCTCTATAAAAATCAGCACTCGACGGGATTTCAGAGATCGAAGAGGCGAGCTCAGAAATCGAAGAGGCCAATTCAAAAATCAAAGAAGTGCTAGCTTTCTCAAAAGCTGGGCTTGCTCAGAAACAACAGGCCAATCTTCTTTTCCAGATTTGTCCGCACTTGTCACATGCAACCTCTGCACTTGACGGAACTTAAAACTCGAAGAGGCGAGCTCATAACTCGAAGAGGCAAGCTCAAAAATCAGAGAGGCATCTGCTTTTCCAAACGTGTCAGCATCTGTCACATGCACACTCAGCTTTGCGAAAATCACGGGCAGTTTGTCGAAGCCCCGATTCCAGATATCGAAGAGGCACTTGCTTTTCCAGACGCGTCAGCGCCTGTCACATGCACACTCAGCCTTGCGGAAATTACGGGCAATCTGTCGAAGATTTCTTGTGAAGTAGAAAGCACGTGAAGTTTAGTGTTAAATTATCCAACGGTTGCCGACAAGAGTGAAAGAATAGTACCGGTTATTAATTCCTATAAATGTCAACCTTCACCCTCCATTGCAAGGCAGACATACATAACCTTTCTTCATCTCCGAGAATGCCTTCCCAACGAAGCCTCTCGAGTCACTCAGTGTTCCTTATTCCTTAGGGTACCTCTGCAAACAACTCATCCAAAGTAAAAGTATTTCATATCATGAAGGTTGAAAGCAAGAGTATCTCATATCATTTTTTCTCTATGTCCTTCTCCTTGTTGTTGTTTTCATCTGCGGGACAAGGAGAAAGAGAGCAATTAGCCAGCACTTGGTATCAATCTTTCGATATGGAACCGACTACCTGGAACCCCTTCATGATTGCTTACCTAGCCTTGCTCTCGAGTACTCATCTTCAGCATCTTATGCTTCCTCTTCGTCTACCACATCTGCCTGGGGAACAGATAAGGGAAGTGAAAATGATACCTCGAAGCATGTGGAGACAATGTGCTAATTCATCCTCAGCTAGGGACAAGGAGAAAGAAAGCAAATGGTGGGCACTTGGAAAGATTGAAGAAAGAAACAGACCATCACCTCTACCTTGTGTCTGCCTGCCGTGCAGAAGAAACAAGCAGAGAAGAATGCAGACTGCACAACCAAGGAACTCTGATATTCCACACTCAGAATTCCAAACCAATTTGAGATCAAAGCTGTGGAAAGTCAACAAGATCATCTATCTCCAAAACCAGATTTGCGTTCTTAAACTCTACTCTGTCTGGTTTTTACTTACTTGTCATGTTTATTCGTTGTTTGTTTGTTTGCTTGTTTTTGTGTGAGTTTATGCTTGAAACATTGAGGACAATGTTTGATTTAAGTGTGGGGGGGGGGGGGGTAGCTAAGTTGTTTTGCATAAAATTCGTAGGAGTTTATCACCCATTACTTCTAGTGTTGTTCCTTGCTGTTTGTAAGTATTTTTAAGCTGTTTTGGAGTGTTTTAGTGTGTTTTGACATAAAAATCCGAAAATCTCATAAAAATTTGAAAAAATTGTTTTGAAAAACCCAAAAAGAGTTGTTTTCGTGTGTTTATTTGTGTCTTAGGGTACCTTCCAACACAATGATGAGGATTTGCTTTTTAATTACATGACTGTTAAAGAGAGTTATAAACATGGATGAAAATTTGATTTACTCTTTAGTGTATGCTTGGTTGTGACTATAATTTATGAATTCACATGCAATCATAAAGGAAAAATCAGTTTTTGTAACATGCTTGAAGGAAGGAACTCAAATGAACGCTACAACCTTGTGAGACTTGAGCCTAAACGTTTATTTTGAGAGTTAATAATCTGTGCATCATTGTTTTCTAAAGTCGTAGCATGATCTCATTATTCTTTGCTTGGTTGCTACCTAGAAGACGTTTCATCATTTAGTTCCAAATGCTAGAACTCATGCCTAGTTCATTCAAAGCATGCTATTGATTTGCATAACACATATTCAAGATGAAGTTGTGTAGTGACCACCAAAGCCAAATTGACGTGCCCCTATTTCATTATGTGTTTAAGTTTAACCTTGTTGAGCCTTGTTAAGCCTATGTTCTTTGTTAATCCACACTATCCTTACCTAGCCTAGTTTTAGGACCATCCATACCCTTGTTCTTGAAGCATAGTAAAGCATGACTTAAAATGAACTCCTTTTTTATCAACGTATTGCAGAAAACAAGTGTGGGGGAAGTGATTCTTGTGTGTGTGTGTGTGTGCCAAAGTCCTTAATAAGGCACAAGTAGAAAAGAAAAAAAAAGTGAAAAGAAAAAAGTTTGTTAAAAAAGGGTCCAAAACATTGAATTCGGCCCTAAGTGTTGCATGAATCTTCCCTTTGTATTTAAAAGTTGATTCTGCATTCTAAAGTGAATTCCAAGTGTCTATTTCATTGTTTTGCTTGCTATCGCTTTAAGAACGTTTGTTATTCCTATCCTTTCTTTATTAGCCATTACCCCCAAGCCCTGTTACAACCCTTGACTTCAATCTTGAGTGTTGTGTGTTTCAATTTGTGGAGTTCGAAATTGGTATGAGCATATGGTGTCACTGGTTCTCGCATCTAAGTAGTAGCATTCCATTCATGAGATCATATCTAAACATGCTTAATAACTCCAGAAAATTGCTTTCTTTGTTATAACATATGTGAGTCCTAGTCTTTCGTGTTTACATTAATCTTCTCACATATACTAGTGTAGGATGTGTAGTCAGAAAATGTGTGTGAAAATAGAGAGTATCTTGTAAAAAAATGAGCAAATTCTCTAAGGCATGTTACTACATTCTAAACATCGTTTTAATTGGTTAATTGTGAACTAGTAAGTGGTGACTGTGATTAAGTATGTGCTCAAGTGTAAATATGACCAAAATGTGTGGGAATGATGATTTTTAACATGTCATGTTTCATTAAAAATCCCTGAGGCAAATGTTGGAAGGTCTAGGTTGTGTTTTGTTTGTTTCGTTTGTTTTGTTTTGCTCGAGGACTAGCAAAAGCTAAGTGTGGGGGAATTTGATAGGAGCATATTTATGCGACTAAGTCAGCTTGTTCTCATGCATTTATGTTGTTATTTCTTATTTAATTATGTATTTTAAGCTATTTTCGTGTGTTTGTAGGTCCATAGGCCTTATGAAGCAATAAGATGCATTTTGGTGCATTTTGGAGCAGTTTTGGGCTTAGAATGAATAGCACATGCATGGAGCAAGGTGGATGGAAGAAATTGAAGACTAAAGAGGCTAAGAATGTGTTAGAGAGAAAGAAGAATTAATATAAAAAGGACAAAGAGCTCAGCCACAAAGGGGTGTCACTCCATCATTCACCTTTCCATCATTGTCGTGCACCACCATTGCACTCCCTTTGGATTCCTATGCCATGCATCATCATCCATGTTCCCTCTATTGACTCATTTGTTGCATCATTCCACCTCTCTTTCCTTTCTCTACCATGTGCACAATCATTCATGTTCCCTAGCTGCAACACCACTCAATTTTACCCCCATGCTTTGCATCATCACTTCACTTTCACCCTTGAATCATTTCAAACACCACTCATTGCACTCAATTGCTACACCATTCCTTGTTCCCTCCACCATTTCAGATTTCATGCATCATTACATTGAATCATTGCACTCAATTGCTACACCATTCCTTGTTCCCTCCATCATTTCAAATTTCATGCATCATTGCACTCAATTGCTACACCACTCCATGTTCCCCTCCATTGCCATGCACTTCCTCTATAAAAGGAAGTGTGTGTAACATAAATTTAGTTCATACTTGGTTAGATCATTCACTCCCATTTCAACACAACCTTCATCCAAACACATCCATTCATCTTCACATCCATTCCTCCATACAAACAAACCTTCAAACACTCACCAACACCTTGTGCCGTAACAAAGGAAGGGAAGGAAAGTGCTTGGACGTGCTTGTTGTCCAACTTGGATCGTTGGAGTGTTTAGGTGTTTTCTTTCTTTTGTTTCTAATGTTTAAATTCATTTCCTTTCGTTTTGTTGTAAATATGAGTGGCTAAACCCCTTTTGGCTAGGGGTGATTTCAAAGCCATGACTATGTGTGCAATATAATTTGATAAATTCCAGTTATGAACTCTTGAATCGTGAATGCAATTGGCTTAACTATTTGATTGATAACTTATTTGTACTTGTTAATTAAGGGTCGACACTTAATTGGCATGCATAAATCCGTTGCTAGAATATAAGGAAGTTTCACATAATCGTTACAAACTTATATTCACATGTAGTGAAGGTCGCTTATAAACGATCACATTAAGTTCAATTCCTAGCATGAGTGACATGATGTCATAGTTGCAAGTGCTTTGTCAATGCTTATGATTTTCATTAGACGTAATGATCTTTGATTGTATCTCTATTATGATGTCATGTAGGGAACTTTTGAAGAATGTTTTGGGTTGTCGAATGATGTCATCCAATCCAATAAAACAAGGAAAATTTGAGAGTTAACTAGGGATGTCACGGTTAATTTGAGGCATTTTCAGTCATAAGTCAATGAAGTAGTAACTAGAAATCGAGTTATTTGCATACATGTCATGTGTGGAGAAAAAGTCTCTAGCTATCCCATCCATCATCTTATTTCTCACATTTGTTTTACAATCTGTCTAGTTTTTTATACTTGTTTGTTTGTTTCAACTTCATCCAAATCAAAACCCCCCTTTTAGTTTCTTGTTTCAAAGTGTTTCAAATCTGTTTTAGTTTGTGTTTTTAAGTGTTTTGATTCAAGTAAAAGTCAATTTTCGTCCAAAGTCATTCCTAGTGTCTAGTTTAAGTTTATTTGGTTGTTTTAAGCTGTTTTGAATATTTTAAGTTTGCTTTGAGTCTTGTGAGTCTTGTTAATTGTTTTTAAGTTTAGTTTTATGTTTTTGAGTCAGTTTAGAGGTTATTAGCAAGCGTCCTAATCCCCGGTCCAGAACGATCCCTACTTATACTTGTACTACAATTATCAAAAGAGGGTTAAATTTGTGTGTTAAGATAATTTTCGCATCATGAGTCTCACTCAACACATGTTGCTAGAGTTGGAGAAGTGGAGCTTAAGTTCACTTCAGGAAAAACTGTAATATTGAAAGAGGTGTTACATGTTCCAGAGATCAGGAAAAATTTGGTCTCAGTTACCTTATCAATAAGGCTGGGTTCACACAAACTATTGGGGTTGACTTGTATACTCTCACAAAGAATGGTGTCTTTGTGGGAAAGGGGTATGCCACTGATGGAATGTTCAAACTCAATATTGATGCTATGAATAAAACTGTTGTTTCTGCTTACATGTTATCTTCTTTCAATTTGTGGCATGCTAGGTTATGTCATGTAAATAAAAGGTTAGTAAATCAGATGAGTAGCTTAGGACTAATTTCTAAAATCTCAGTAAAAGATTTTGAAAAAAGTGAATACTGTAATCATGCAAAAATCATGAAAAAACCACACAATTCAGTACATAGAGAAACTGAACTACTTGACTTAATCCACTCTGAGATATGTGAGTTTGATGATGTAATCACAAGAAATGGGAAACGTTACTTCATCACCTTTATTGATGATTGTTCAAACTATCGCTTTGTCTACCTGATGAAAAACAAGAGTAAAGCACTTGACATGTTTAAACTTCTCTTAACTGAAGTAGAGAATCAATTTCATCGAAAAGTTAAAAGGCTTCAAAGTGATAAGGGACTTAAATATGAATCTGCTGCCTTCAATGATCATTGTAAAAATCTAGGCATATTACATGAAACAACTGCACCTTACTCCCCAGAAATGAATGGCAAAGCAGAAAGAAAAAATAGGACACTTTGTGAATTAACAGTTGATGTGCTTTTTAACTCTAGTTGTGCTTCATATTGGTGAGGTGAAATTATTTTAACTGTCTGTTATGTTCTCAATAGGGTTCCCTCCTCAAAAAATAAATTGCACCGTATGAAATTTGGAGAAATAGGAAGCCTAATGTGTCCTACTTAAGAACATGGGGCTGCTTAGCTTATGTACGAAAACCTGACCCAAAAAGGTCAAAACTAGAGAGTAGAGCTCTTGAGTGTGTTTTTATTGGTTATGCATTCCACAGTAAAGCATATAGATTTTATGATTTAAAGAACCATGTTGTTATTGAATCTAATGATGCTGATTTCTTTGAAAACAAATTTCCTTTCATGTCAAGGAATAGTGGGGGTTTAACCTCAACTAATTTAAGGAAGGATGGAACGAGCAGTCATGCTCTAAATGATTCGGTCAAAACTAGTTTCGAACCAAGGAAAAGTAAGAGAACCAAAGTCATTAAGGATTTTGGGGGAGACTTCCAAACTTATGCACTGGAAGAAGATCCTTCAACGTTCCAAGAGGCTTTGTCTTCTGTGGATGCAGACTCATGGCAAGAAGCCATAAATGATGAGATGGATTCACTAGAATCGAATAGAACTTGGCATTTGGTTGAGCTACCTCCAGGATGCAAAACCATTGGCTGCAAATGGATGTTGAGGAAGAAGCTAAAATCCGATGGCACAATTGACAAGTTTAAAGCCAGGTTTGTAGCTAAAGGTTTTAGGCAAAGAGAGAATGTTGATTTCTTTGACACTTTCTCACTAGTCTCTAGAATTACATCCATTCGAGTCATGTTTGCATTAACATCTTTACATAATCTTGTTGTGCATCAAATGGACGTTAAAACTGCTTTTCTAAATGGAGAACTAGAGAAAGAAATTTACATGGATCAACCTGATGGTTTTGTAATACCTGGGCAAGAGCATAAAGTTTGTAGATTAAATAAGTCACTTTATGGTTTAAAACAAGCACCTAAACAATGGCATGCCAAATTTGATTGTTTACTTCTTGATAATGGTTTCAAAATTAATGATAGTGATAAGTGCATGTATATTAAAACTGAGGGTAATCTATGTGTTGTAATATGTTTATATGTTGATGACATGCTTATTTTTTGCTCTAATATTCACCTGGTAAATAAAGTAAAAGCCATGCTATGTAATAACTTTGATATGAAAGATTTAGGAGAGGCAATTTTACTTCTTGGAATAAAGGTTAACAAAACTGAGAAGGGGTTTTCTCTAAGTCAGTCACATTATTTAGAAAAAAATCTTAAGAAGTTCAAATATTTTGATTGTAAGCCTGCTGGTCGTTTGATCCTAGTTTGAAGTTGTTTAAGAACACTGGTGAAAGTGTTAGGCAAATTGAGTATGCGAACATCATTGGTAGCCTCAGATATGCTATTGATTGCACTAGGCTAGACATAGCCTATGTAGTTGGGGTTCTGTGTAGGTACACGAGTAGTCCCAATATGGAAAACTGGTATGTAATTGAAAGGGTAATGAGATACCTTAAGAGGACCATCAATTTTGGTCTATGTTATGAAAAGTTTCCCGCTGTTCTTGAAGAATATATCTATGCTGATTGGAATACAATATCAAAAGACTCTAAAGCCACGAGTGGCTATATTTTTAATATAGCTGGAGCTGCAGTCTTGTGGAAGTCTAAGAAACAGACCATACTTGCTCAATCAACAATGGAATCTGAAATGATTGCCCTAGCAATAGCTAGTGAATAAGCAAGATGGTTAAGAGATCTTCTGTCAGACATTCCATTGTAGGAGAAACCAGTTCCTGCTATGCTTATTCACTGTGATAGCACAGTAGCTATTGCAAAAGTGAAAAATCGATATTTTAATGGAAAAATACGACAGATTCGTCGAAAACATAGCACGGTAACTGGGTTTCTTTCCAAATGGACTGTCAGAATAGTTCATGTCAGGTCTGAAGATAATCTTGCTAACTCTTTGACGAAAGGATTAGCACGAGAAAAAGTTTGGAAAACCTCTAGAGGAATGGGGTTAAAGCCCTTGATAAGTTGAGTCACTTGTGATGGTAACCTAACCTTTGGACTGGAGATCCCAAGAAATTGGTTCAATAGGTAATAACAAGTCATGAAGTCATATGGACTCATGCCATACTTTTTTGTAGAAGTTGTCTGCAAAGGCATGAAATCCTGTAGCACGAGTAAAGGGTGAGTTATGAAACTCTTAATGAAAACTATACTCTAGTTGAGTAGGATATTTAGCTATAGGAGTATCCTTGATAGTTTCACCTTTGTGATAGTAAAGGTGAGGCCGCCACTATGAAGTTCCTAGGGCTAACTTCTAGCACTATCACTAAACTGGGATACAAGCACATGGCCAAACTGTGCTGGCCTCGAGCTTCACCCAAGAGGAGTCGTGTGTGCTTTGTTGTTAGAGATTGAGTTCCAAACTAAGTGTTACTCTTGTTATTCTGGAGCAATGTCACTATGTTTTGGTTCAAGTTGAATAACACCATCATTTATGCACGACTCTATCACAGTTTACTCAATGTTCAAGTTTAAATAACCAAGTGGGGGATTGTTAGGATTGTATGTTTATTTAAAACTTAGAATTAGTCAGATAGGTTAACGTTGGATTCCTAATTTTATGGAGAATCTTTTTGCAACAGAAAGTTTTGTTTTGTTAAGAATACCTATTCTTTCTCAACTAACTGATTTGCTTCCTGATTTAATGGCCGGATTTTGTGAGCATTTTCTCCTCAACCATCCCAACGTTAATATCTCTCTAAGTAGTATATAAATGCTAGGGTTCTAGTCGGGAAATACACTACTGAAAAACGAAAAATATTTTGAAAACATTGAGTTGTAGAGTGGGTGAAAGCTTTGATTGAATATTTCTCAATGCAAAGAAAGGTCTATTCAGTTGTGATTCTAGGCTGTTTTATCCTGGGGACGGCGTGACACTTGTGACTGCTTGCAGACCTTGGGCAGAGCCGCAAAACGTCTTAATTAAAGCGACATTGTCCGCGACTCAACCCAAGATATCTCTGTGTTCTTTGGTTCTTCAATTTTCCTGGTAATCTCATTCCCTGTCTTTGATTTTGTGCAGTGTTGTCATCAGATCCTAAACTTGGCAAATCAGGGTATCAACACAAATTGCCAGAGTCGGAAAAACAAATCAGCGTAAAATCATTTGAGTCATCAACTGCAGAGGCGGAACTGGATATGCTTCTTGATTCATTTGGTGAGACCAAGATAAACGATTCATCTGGTTTAGAGTCTCGTAGTATTTTTTCTGTACAAGTAGAAGCTTCCCTGGCGCCAATTCAGCCTCAAAGAAAAGTCCTAAATTCATCTGCTAACCTTGATGATGAGCTTGACAACTTGATAAATGAAACATCGATACTAATTAATGAACGTGGTCCGTCTCAAACTCAAGAAGAAAAGGCTGTCCATGATTTTCCGTCATCGTCTATTTCAGGTACAAGGTCTAAAGAACTCGATGATTTTGATTCTTGGTTGGATACAATTTGATTTCTTCACACCTAGAAAAAATACACAACATGTAACCTTGTATTTGGTTGTTCCAATTGATTTTTATTTACCTTTTGTTTCATAGTCCTGTTTTGTTCCAAACTTTTCCTTCCTACTAATTCTTAAAACCGAACCCTTATGGTATATGATGGTTTGGTTTGTCACTCTTTGCTTCACCTTTGTCTGAAAGAGCTGCCACGCCTCCAGGCCATACGAGTACTTCTAGTTTACTTAGCAGTCTCCGATCACCTTAAGCAATCGAAGCTACATGCCGTGTATTGTAAAGAAAAATGGCAGAGGCCGGTTATTGTAGTTTCGATTGCTTAAAGGAGAATACATAAGGGGATTGCTGAACAAACTGGAAGTAGTAGTCATATGGCCCGGAAGCATTGCAACTCTTTCCGAGACAAAGGGGAAGGAAAGGATACAACAAAAACAATCACGGCAGCCTTGGTTGGATACAATTACTAGAGCCCTAACCCCTAAATATATAGAGAAGTATACAAAAGATTGACGAAGGAAGACAGGTCAGATGATATGGAACAAGACGTGTGAGAAAAGAAAGAAGAAAGAAAGATGGTATTGTCATCACATTGATGGCACTAAACTAAGAAGGAGAGAGTGGGCTAAACCCTCACAATAGGCTAGCAATAATGTTGTTCAAATTTACTTTTAACGAGAATCGAACTTAAGATCTTTCACTTATCATTTAAGAGGAATATCAGTAGACCGTAGTATTAAGTGACACATGAATGATTTTAAAATGCAAGAATATTTGGTCTTACGAAGTATTTACTTATTTTTATCTGTTGATAGTATGAAGCTAACAGTAATTTGGGGGTATTTTTCATTAAGAAAAGCCTAAGAGAGAGATTTTTGGTTGTAAGTTCGTAAAAGAGCTGCTAAAGTCAATTTTTAAAAGGGAACTTTAATGAAAAACACCCGGTACTGTTCACTTTAACGAAAAACCACATTTTTACACTAAAAAGTCAATCTTGGTACTATTCACTTTACCCTTTATTTTGTCCTTATCATTAAAACTCAAAGTTTTCAAGCCCTTTTCATTAGTTTTCCTTTTTTAAAATCTCTTAGCGTAAATATCGTTTTATAAAAGAACATCTTACATAAAATATCTACACTGTAGAGGGTGCTGAAGACCTTTTGGATGGGGCATGCGCGGGTTATTTGACAGCCAGGGAGAAATATAAAGCCATGGGATGGGACCATGACATTCACATACCCGCCTTTCCGCTTGGAATTGGGCCAGTGAGAGTCAACCATGAGCTGGCCGCCCATACGTTTCAAACTTAACTTTTCTTACTTATTTTTCCATTTTGTGATTATTTATTGATGTGTAATTAACTAGAGAAACACACAAATAAATAAATTAACTTTTTTTCTGTTTAATTAAGTAAATTTTTTGTGAAAATAATTAAATAATTATTTTACACAATTATATATTTATACGAAGTGGCTTAATTAAATCAATTTTAATTCGTGTTGTTGCTTATTATTTATTGAAAGATAAATAGTATTATTCATTCGTACAGGTCTCTCTACGAGTGTTTTTCGAAACAGAAAAAACATTTTCAATTTTTTTCCAAAATTTTAGAATTAGCTCGGATCACAAATTTTAAATTTGAAAATTTCAGAACATGATTCGGAATTCATATATTTAATACCAAAGTATGCTTATCCTTTTTAATATGTAAGTGTATGTTTAATATAAAAATAATGAACAAAATGCATCTAAAACTCATAATAAAATACAAAAGTTGGTTACAAATATATAATTTGAGTAAATAAGTATAAAGAATCATAATATTTCAGATTTTTTTTATTAGGATAAGTTTGGAACAATTAAAGAAAAATTCAGAATTTTCAGAATATGTTAATGCATTCCAATTTCCATTCTAATTTTTTTAGAAAGTATTCAAATTCGAAAATTTTATTGTTGGAATCGGAAACACCACTCTTACTTGCACCCCTAGGTCTCTCAGTCCTATTATCCTAATTCAAAGGCAATACGGGCTTCTCAATGATATATTTACGCTACGAGCAGGAAAAATATATTAGTATCTAATTTATCATTCACGACATTAGAATTTGTGACCTCTCACTTATTAAGTGAAGAAAAATATCACTAACTATAGTTCGAAGTGACAAGTAATTTGGTTATCTGAAATGTTATTAGCATTAGTCATGACCGCCAAACAAGTACTCATTGTGAGGTAGGACCAAACCTCCAAAAGGCATGGCCAATGGAAATTTCTAGGCGTTTGTATTGACTCACTCAATCAACAGTACACATTCATCCGCATAAAGTTGGACAACCGCTATGTTTAGCAAGTCTTTTAAGATGATTTTAGGACAAATATTCATCACAAATTTTACTGTTCGGAGCTTAAGGATAGTGCAATTTAGACCACTCAAATTAAATCTAAATGTTTCATTTACTTCTGCTGGTCCGCCTTATACAAACCAAGAGCTCCAATTTTTCTCACACAAACTAAAGACCAAATGTCCTTGTCCTTAGGCTTCAAATACTAAGGTTCGACAAGTATCAAATTCATTAATTTAAATCATTGATAGTCACCACTTAATACTACGATCTAGTGATATTTCTCTTCACTGGTAGGTAAATCGATTCTCGTCAAATGAGAATTGAACCACATTATTACTAGCCCGTTATGAAGTTTAGTTCATTCCCCACTCTCTTAGTGTAAATAATATCGTTTGTTAAAAAAAAAATTTAATAGTCCACATATCATTCGTTGAATCTTCTGTTTTATTATTCCAATTATTAGCCAAACACTACAAAGTGGATTTTTTTTTACCACATTGTCGTGCCAACCGAATTGTCAACCATGTCATACTGATTTTGTGCCAATCGGTAATGGTATGGTATTGTACCGTACCAAATTTTATGGCACGGTATTGGTAATGGATACCATTACCACGGTATTACCATACCGTACCGAAAATATAATATAATATATAATTATGTAACACACATTTATAATAAGAAATTATTATTGGTACTCCAAAAATCTCATTTTGCACTCCAAATTTTCTATAATTGGAAAAAAAAAAAAAAAAAAAAAAAAAAAAAAAAAAAACTCTACTTATATTAGCATTGTTGTTGGTGACTTTGATTTTTTTAGTTGGTGGAAATCAAACATAAAAGAGTTCCCAATTCTTTCACAAATAACCAAGGATATCTTTGCAATCCCCACTTCTACCATTGCTAGTGAAAATGCATTTAGCTTAGGGAGGAGGGTTGTGAACCCTTTTAGGGCATCCTTGACTCCTAAAATGGTAGATGCACTAGTGTGTACTAGCTATTGACTTAGGGCGAATGAAGTAAACTTCTACAAGGAACCAACGAAAAATATGCTTCAATTTTACAGGGAAATGGAAGAAGTGAAAACAAGTAAGATATACTTTGATTTTTTTAGTAAATTATTTATTAAATGGTTTTCAACTTTAATTCTTCTTGCTACTAATATGTTTTCTTTGTTTGTAATGTAGGCTTGACACAAACTCAATCTTCTACAAGTTCAATGCCTCCTCCAAAAGCTTCAACATCTCAAGCTTGAAGAATTGATTAATGAATTTTACTTTTTGAAGTTTAGTTCCAATTTCATTTGGTTTGAAACTTTAACTTCTATTTGAATTGTTAACTTCTATTTGTTTTGGTTCGTAACTTCTGTTTGGATTGTAAGCTTAATTTTCATCATGAATCTTGATATATCATTTGAATTATTGTGTGTGTGAATTGCAAATGATGAATAATAGATGAGTTTAGGCTACAATGTATGAGATAAAGGTGCAAAAAAAAAAAGTTTTGCCCTTGAATTGGGTTAAAAAAAACAAAACAGATTTTGTTCCATTAAAGTGGTAATTATCATTGACATACCATATCAACCGAACTATTTGGCAATACCGAACTTCAGTATACGAATAGTTTGATACGGTAATGGTAATAAATTTTGCCAAATCAAAAATGTAATACGATAATTGGTACAAAAAATTTAATAAAGTAACCGTACCGAACCGGCTCTATAAACAACCAGAATTTCACCAATTTCCGCCGAAAAATATAAATAAAAAAAATAAAACAGAGTTTACAGAGAGTGCGTGTGTGTGAAAGTTCTTAACTTTCGTTTTCGAAGATCGCTGATTCAGTTACGAGAAAATCGGTCGACGTCGCGAGCTCACCATAATTTTTTAGAGAGAGATTTGAGCTGATCTTGGCGGTGGTTGTGGTGGTGGGGAGATGGCGATACTGTACGCGCTGGTAGCACGAGGATCGGTGGTGCTGGCGGAGTTCAGCGGCACGTCGACGAACGCGAGCACAATCTCCAGGCAAATTCTCGAAAAAATCCCCGGAGACAGCGACACCCACGTCTCCTACTCTCAAGATCGCTACATCTTCCACGTCAAGCGCACCGATGGCCTCACCGTCCTCTGTATGGCCGACGAGACCGCCGCCCGTACGTCGTCGTTTTGTTTGACCCAATTCTCAATTCCCCTCTCCAAATTTCTTTTTTTTTAATTTCTTTTTATTTTGTTCGATTTTTTTGTGCAGGGAGAATGCCATTCGCTTTTCTTGAAGACATTCATCAGAGGTTCGTGAGGACCTACGGCCGCGCTGTTCATTCGGCTCAGGCTTACGGCATGAACGATGAGTTTTCTAGGGTTTTGAGCCAGCAGATGGAGTATTACTCCAATGATCCTAATGCCGATAGGATCAATCGACTCAAAGGCGAAATGAGCCAGGTAAAAAGATGTCAATTTGTCACCAACTGATCAAGTTCAATTGTGGAATTTGGTTCCAATTTGTTTGTTCTTTTTCGTATTGATTGCGGTTTGATTTCTTATTGAGTTTTCGGATTTGTAGGTGCGAAATGTTATGATTGAGAACATTGACAAAGTTTTGGAAAGAGGGGATCGCTTGGAGTTGCTGGTTGATAAAACTGCTAATATGCAAGGCAATACCTTCCGGTTCAGAAAGCAAGCTCGCCGTTTCAGAAGCACTGTGTGGTGGAGAAATGTTAAGCTCACGTATGTTTTCTAAGCTCAAACCTCAATTCAATAGCTACAGAAACTTCGAAATTATCAATTTTTCGTTTCTTTTCATCTTATGATTTGAAAGAGTTGTGTGTACTTTGTGCAATGGTTACATTTTCATGTCAGACAGTCACATTACTGTACTGTCAATTCATCTATGTATTCAAACCATAGTTTGTGTTTGATTATCTGGCAAGAGTGTTTTATGTAATTGTTGCGTTGCTAGACTGTCAATTCAACTATGTATTCAACCCACAGTTTGTGCTATTGTCTGGCACGAGTGTTTTATGCAACCGTGATGCTTTTATGTCAGCCGGTATGGAATGTTATGTTGCTAGTCTAGACCGTCAATTCAGCTATGTATACAAACCACAGTTTGTGTTAGATTGTCTGGCAAGAGCGTTTTATACTTTTGTGTAACGGGTAATGTTTTATATCTGACACTCTGGCATATTAGATTGCTTGACTGTCAAGTCAATTCAACTACGTATTCAAACTTCAGTTTATCGTAAATTTTCTGGCAAGTTACCTAAGTGCTTTGAATTTTGCAGGGTTGCATTGATATTCCTTGTGCTAATAGTAATTTATGTTGTGCTGGCTTTCGTTTGCCATGGCCTCGCACTACCCTCCTGCTTGAAGTAGTGAATGACAAACAAGTGAGATTGGAACGTGCTTTCTCTTCGTTTTCTTCCTCATCTGGGTATATGAGATTTTTCAAATTGAACTTCCACTGACGTAAGTTGTGAGATTCTTGTGTTTATGTGATTTCAAATCGCTCATTTGTGTGTGTAGTCCGTGGGAGTTTTGAACTGGTTGGGCTTGTATTTTCTTTTTTATCTTTTGGCCGCAAGGTTGTATGTTTCTTGAAAACTATAGCTTGATGAGCTTATTATATTTATGGCTGGTCTTATTTATCTAGTTCTTTCGTGCATTATGAATTCGATTAATAGACCGAAGAGCTTTGTTCGTGAGTGAGCATATGAATGCAATTGAAAAGAAACAGCAGAGTCATCTTTCAAGAGGATATATCTACATACCGTTGTATGTTACACTTGGATATCCTCTACAAGATGAAGCTTGTTTAATAACTCCACCAATGCTTGTGTAAGGTAGTCTTATAATGTTCTTCCGATTGTGCCCCTTCTTCCGCAACGGGAAGGGCAAGTTTATAGAGATGATTATACCAGTACACTGGGTTATACATATTGATATTACTGGAGCCGTGATGGAGAAGATACCTGGACTTGAAATCTTTACTCCAACGCGGCAGAATGTAGCGCGATGGGACTTCTTTCACGCCGTTATAATTAAGAACGTTCAACGTATGCCTGCATAGATAACGTTTGTAGTTGAACAAACTGCAGATGCATCGGATATCGACCTGTGTTGTTTCATACAAAACCTCATTGCATCTGACTTCCTTCTCGTTTCCTTCAACTTCAACCCGTTCCTTGACTATGTAGGTTAGCATAGGCCCGTTCACATTCACCTGCCTTGTGTTGAAACAGGAGTGCATGCCCTCAACCTCCAACTGGAAAATTTCCTTCGTATATACCTTCCGTAGCTGTTCTTCGAAATTACATCTCGATTTTAGTTCAACGATTGAACTTCTCGACTCCACATCTGCCGCCACCTCTTTGATGCGCTTCCTATGTAGCGCTAGATCGTACTTATCAACAAATTCCTTAAACGACATATGCGTATGTACATAACCATCAAAAAATGGAGTCAAGCTCTCGTTTTCTCGGATAGGGATCATTCCTGCGAAAAATGTGTCTTTTACGTACACTGGAACCCACATCTGCCGATCTTCATACAATGTCTGAAGCCATCTTCAAGGAATTATAGACTGCGTTGTGTAATGTCTCTTGATTTCGTTGTATCCCCTCAGCCCTCCCAATTTCTCTGGAACTCTCTGCATGATATCCCACAAACAAAAGCAATGGCGAGCATTCGGGATAACCTCAGACACTGCATTTTGCAGGGGCTTGCATTGATCGGTAATGAAGACATGTGGAGGGCCCCCGAGCATGCATTTGAGCCACGCCCTGAGCATCCAAACAAAATTTTCCGCTGACTCTTGCCCATGGAAGCCGCAGCCCAACAAAACTGATTTTCCATGATGATTTACGCCAACAAATGAAATCAGGGGGATTTCAAATTTGTTTGCCAAGCATGTTGTATCAATTGCAACTGCATCGCAAAAGTAGCCATATGCAGCCCTGGACCTAGCATCAGCCCAAAACACATTCCTCAGGCATCTGTCGTCATCAAGATCCATTAGATAATAGAAATCAGGGTTCGTCAATTTCATGTGACAAAAGTAATTGTAAACTGCATGAGCGTCTCCTTCTTTAAGTTCCAAGTGATTAGAGAGATCAGCCGAATTCAAACCTTCAGTTTCGCTAAACTTTGAGTATCCACTGCACCCAACGTCCATAACAGGTGTTTGATACAGCTTGATAGTATGAACTTCTGTAACAGGCTCCGGTGGCGGTTGTGCACTTTGACAGCAAGGATCATTTTCTTATGTGACTTGTAAAACCTTTTGATTTGGGGACTCACCTGATGATTGTGTTCAAGCTCTAATTCGACTATTCTCCACCGTTTGGAGTACACCAGCCTGATAACTACCATTGCAGGACAACCAGTTCTTGTTTCGGGTCTTGGATTATTGGCTTCGCTCTTTTTCTTGAAACCTGCACTGCTGCAACCTAACTTTGCTCGATACCGCTCTTTTCTCTTTGATCTGAACCATGAATTGCTTACTCTGATGCCAAATCCCGGCTCTTTCCCATAGATATTGTAAAAATCATAGGCTTCATCAGATGAATCGAACTCCAAACCCACCGTAGGTTCTCAGGGGTCCTTTTTCTGTGTGTTTCCCCAGTTCCATTATCATGCTCGGTAAAATCTCCCTTCAATTCATAGTCATCCCCTTCGTCAAATACAGGCTCGGTGTTAAGAGAAACTTGTTCCATCTGAAATAACAATCATACAAGAAAAATCTTTTCAGACACCATTAAACCAAAAGTTTGAACAACATATGCAACCTTGAATTTCAAAGTTTCACGATGTACAATGAATTGCGAAGACAGTTGAGCGCCCAGCGGCATATGGCATGACAGAATGTGATTCCGTCATGCCTAACAGGAAAGTGATTCCGTCGTGCCTAACGAACCCTCCTCCCCTTTCAGGCTAAGGCACGACGGAATCAATAAAAGTAACCCTATACAAAACATCCATTTTTGTACATCAGTAGTAAAATCTAAATAGTAAAAGGATGAAAATCTCATCACTTTGAGCATGCATTTGTCAGAAAACTCCAAAGTAACAAAGGGTAAAAGTTTTTATCCACTCAAACAATTCTTTCAATCCACAGCAGCAGTAACAACATTACAGTAAGATATACAACCAAAAAATTTAAAATATATTTACAATTTCACAGACAAATGCACAATCGATAACCCCATAATTAAGGATTAAAGAAGTTGAAAGCCGTTATTTACCGTTGAATTTGCTTATTCTAAACCTAAAATACAGATTAAACACACAATTTAACTTTCTTTCACTTTCCCACCTTTTCTCGGCATCCAAACAGTTGCTAATAATCCAAGTCCAAGGTCAAAACGATCCACTTAATCTCATAACTAAATGCTAAAACACGGAAAATTAGGGTAATAAAGTGAGAATTTAGGCGATCTTACAGCGATTTACCAGGTCGGAGTCGCCGGGGCGGGAAACCAACTGTCAGAGACTCGTAGGATTAGGGCTGAGTCGGGGCGCTCCGAGTTAGCTGCTGGTGAAGGAAAAGTGCGAGTCACACTAGGGATTGCAGAGCTTCCACAAATCTATCAACCCTGTGCGCTGACACGTGGGCTAAAACCTCATTATATTCTCTCTTCCAATAGGATTCGTTTTTATAGACAGTGTTATTCACACACCTTGTTAATTTTTGTCTATTGATCTTCAATTATTCATTTCAAAGTTTGTTTGCCCTGGGTATGTTTTCATTTTTCCATTTGAAGTTTGTCCTTTTTGTCTAACATTTGTGAACTGAATGCAATGCTTACAAGTACTTAACAAAAATATTATTTGATGGTATTCTGGTCTACGAGTTGAACTACACCCAGTAGGTGTCATCTTTGAGTAAATCCATTGTTGTTCGTACGCTAGATGTAAATGAAACTTTTGTAGAGGTTATGAGGCCCGAAGTTCCATATGAAACCATTGAATTAGTGTTAAAGACATTCTTCCTTTACTACAAATTTAGGCTTATTTTATCCCCCTGCATCTCAAAATATACCACACCCTCTTGGTCTCTGAAATGATGTTTGTCTTGTTAGTTTGTTGACGCCAGTTACTTGTCTAATCAACACAAGGCACGTTCCCAACTGGTTTATGTATTTACCATTACAAACATAGCAATATTTTGGAGGTCCACGAAATAGACCTTAGTTCGAATCAATGCTTCATCCGTGCTTTTTTTTTTTTTTTTTTTTTTTTGCCATCTTCCTCAACCAAATTCGAGGCTTCGAGATAGGTATAGACCTTGAGCACCACCATCACTACACCTGCAGGTGTAGTACATGTCTCCTTGATCACGACGTCCAGATTATTCCACTGTTGACGAAATAGGTTTCCTCACAATGCCACACGTGAGTGGATATTAGCCGTCATTGAGCATATTTGAAGCACTTACGGAATTTTCATCCATCTTTAAGTCCTAACTATGGTTTATGAAGACAATGTTGCATGTATGGTGATCAAGAAATGATGCATCAGCAAAGTCAACACCAAGCTTATTGCATTTACATCACATCAACAAACCATCAGAAGATTGAAGTCAAGCAGATTTGTAACAGAGACAATATTGTCGACCTCTTTATGAAGTCACTGCTGGAATCAACCTTCCAGAAGCTTGTTCGAGGAATTGGCATTCGTAACTATCTCATTTTCAATACTTGTAGTTCTCAAGGGGAGTATCCGGAAGTATACTTACTTGACCTTAATACATTTCTTCCCTTAGATCATGAGCTTTTCCCACTGGGTTTTTGCTAACCCAAAGAGGTTTTGGCGAGACATCATTGTAGGATGGTCATACCCTTGTATGCTTTTTTGGGTACTTATGTCCGGTTTTGTCCCGTTTGGTTGTATTATAGAATGTTTTGGTGAGACTTACTCCTACTTGCAATTTATATATGATAATCGCGCTTGCTACTTGTTCCAACCAATGGCGTAGCCATGTTAAGGGCTACCTTAGGCTATAGCCCAGGTAGCTTTTCATAAAAAACTAATATTTTACATGTAATTTTTATTGATTTTCGAATGTAACCCATTATATATTTAGTTACTAATCTTAATTCTCTTGGTTTAACCATATAAAATTATGTAATATAGTTTACAAACGATCTCTTTTTGTTACATCCTTTTTCTCATCGCTTATTGTACATGTACAACTTTGGATTTGTTTGAATTTTAACACGTGTTTGTTTAATAACGAAAATTCTCAGCTCACCTTGTGAAATTTTCTTAAGCTAGAGCATACTCTGAAAAATACAATATTAAGTTTCTTTGTTTAAATCTTTAAGCTAGCCCATATGGTAAAAATTTCCTAGCTCTGCCATTGGTTTCAACTAGAAGAGACGACTTCATCAACTAATTCTACATTTGCATAAAGATCTTATCCGACTACTACTTAAGTATTTGCATATAAGAGTGTTATAAATATATTTTATATGATATGATTGTGTAAATTCATAATAGATTTGATTTAGAAACTATGTAGTCTAGGAGAGTCTTTTCCTATTATACTTTGTATTCTTGGGAAGCAAGTTTCTTTCTCCCTATTGTTTACTATAAATAAAGGCACAAGCCATGAGGAATAGAACTACAATTCCTCACACCCCTCCCTTCCTTCTTGGCGCACCCCTATTCTTCACCCTCTAAATTTTAGGTCACAACATTATAACTATACTAAAACTCAGTTGAGAAACATTATTCACCAACAATGCATTCACAAAGCCCCTCCAACTACTTCCATACCCAGCATTTTCATATTGTTACACAGTGAATTTACGATTTTTCCCTTAAGTGAGTTGTTGGCTGGGAATCCTTACGCGTGTTTAGTGGGACGTGTGGCACTTTACTCACCTCTTATTCCACATACAAAACTAAATCGGCGCTGCTCTCTTCTTCTCTCACAAAACTAAGCCATCGCCGTTGTTCTTCTTTCTAAAAAAACCACGATCCTCGACATTTCTGTGAACATTCAAGCTTTTGCATGCACAAATTCGTTTCGTGTATATACAAATTTTTAAAATCAGCAAGCGTTGGGACTCGGATTTCTCACTTCAATCGGTATGTTAAATACCTTTGTCCAGCTTTGTATGAATAATTAGTGAATAATTTGTTGTTTTCGGTTTTTTTATTTGGATTTTTTGTGTGGGATTTGTTAGATTGTTTTGTTTCTTACTGGGTTTTCTGTGCGATTTGTTCGTTTTTTTTTTCTTGGATTATTATTTTGATTTTGTGCATTTTTAGGTTAGTTGGTTGTGGGTTATGATGTTTGTTTATAAATTTATTAGTAATTTTTATTTTTGCGTACGCTGTTTGTTTATAGTTCTGATTCTAGATGACCCATTTATGAATTTTATCTTAATTGAATAATTTTTATCTGGGTTCACATATACATCTATGAATTTTAGGAAGACTTCATATATTTTTTTATGAGACTTAATATTTTGTTTTGAATTTGAGTTCCTACAAGATGGTCACTTAAGTTTTGATTGTTTCATTAATACAGATGATGGAGGAGTGGAAGAGATTGGGGGGCAGATGAGTAAGACTTGTGATGGTTTCACATAAATGAATGGTCTCTCACATCTTCAACCAGATTACTCCCAGTTTGACATGTATGTATGATTCCTGTTTTTTTAGGAACTATGCTTTCAATTCGTTGGAGGCTTTCAGATTTCTGAAGGCTAAAGCATCTTTCTTTTTCCAAACTGGGCCGTCTTAATTTGAAATTGAGCATAATTTGAAACTGGACCGAAACCAAGATTAATTTACCTTCGTGTATACTACTCTTCCCCATGAATTTGTAGACCAAATTCAGTGAGGTATGGAGAGAATTTCAAATTTTCTCTTATTTCTAATATGGATGAGAGAATGAGAGCTCTATGTTTTTCTCTCAATTATCAGACCGGACGAAGAAGAAGAATCAAGTGAGGTCAAGTCAAAAGTGGGACATTAATCCCACGTCATTAGCTGCCATCTCTTCTTTATCTTTTTTCTTTGGGTTTTTATCATAAATAGTCCCTGACATTGATCAAACACATCATTTTGGTCCCTGGCATTGAAAATCAATAGAAATGGTTCCTGACATTGATCAAACACATCACAAATGGTCATTCCGTTAAAAACTTTTTGGGCAATTTTCAAAACTTCGTAACTCAATCGTTTCTTAACCAAATTCGACCCATGATATATCAAAATGAAGCTAGGAACGTGTAGAACAAGATTATACCTATTTGGAAGCCCAATGGTTGTTGTAGATGGCCGGAAAATAGCCTCAAATGTGACTGGTCAACAAAAAAACTGGAAAACTCGCCTGAAATGGGGTAAACTTTAAACATTCATAACTTCTTCAATAATCAACGAAATCGAGTGATTCAAAAACAAAAATCATACTTCTAGATGAGACTAAGAGAATGGTATCTTTCTTGATGGCTAACTCATCGTAGTTTGGCCGGAAAACGACTCGAAATTGGCTAACTCGAAAATGGTTATCCAAGTTCGAGCCATTTTACGGTCAAACCACAGTAAATTAGCAGTCAATAAAGGTACCATTCTCTTTGTCTCGTTGAGAAGTATGATTTTCATTTTTGAATCACTCAATTTCATTAAGTATTGAAGAAGTTATGAATGTTTAAAGTTTACCCCATTTCAGGCTAGTTTTGCAGTGTTTTCGCGGACCAGTCACATTTGAGGCTATTTTCCGGACATCGCCGGCAACCATTGGGCTTCCAAATAGGTATAATCTTGTTCTACACTTTTCTATCTTCATTTTGATATATCATGGGTCGAATTTGGTTAAGAAACGATTGAATTACAAAGCTTTGAAAATTGCCCAAAAAGTTTTTAACAGAAGGACCATTTGTGATGTGTTTGATCAATGTCAGGGACCATTTCTATTGATTTTCAATGTCAGGGACCAAAATGATGTGTTTGATCAATGTCAGGGATCATTTATGATAAAAACCCTTTTTCTTTCCTTATTTTATTTGTTGTCCAAGTAGATGGATGACACCCTTTTCTTTTTGTTTTTCTTTTCTTTTCTTCTTTTCTTCTTTTGGTGTTTCAGTGAACAACTTTTGTCATCTTTTATCAATGGAAATGAAACAATATTCTCTAATATTTTCAAACTTTAAATACATCAAGTTTTTTTTCTATCACAACTTTATACTTAAAGTGAGGATTGTGAGACACTTTCATACTTTTGTTAGGCTTTCGTTAGAAGCTCCTTTAATACGTGACGTGGCATCCACTTAGAAAATGATTGGACATCACGTGTCACTGTTGCTTCATGTGGACATCAAAAAATTAAAAATTAAAAAACAAAAAAAAATTAAAAATCAAACAGAGAAAAAAAAAATAGGAACAATATCCTCCCTGGAACCTGTGTTGAAAATTAAAATCACCTACATTCTCCTGGAGTTCCTCCCGCTTCTTTGTAGTACTAGGGTTTGGAAGTTTTTCGTTCTGAGTTTTGAATTTTTGGAGTTCTGAGGTGGAGTTCTATGGGTTTGGTTGTTTATTATAGAGGAATTTGTTTGGGAATGAGGGTGGGGCTGAATTGGGGTTGAAAATGGTGTGACTAATGTGGTTTGCAGTTTACGATGGGTGAGAGAGATGTGGCAGTGGGAAAGGCAGGAGGGAAGAGAGGTTGTTGCTATTTTCTTTTCTTTATTTTAGTTTTTAATTTTTAATGTGCACATGTGCCCACAATGATACGTGGCATCCATTCATTGTCCACATAGGTGTTACGTCACACATTGACGGAGTTTTTTTTACGACAAGTCTATCAGAAATATGAAAATGTCCCACAATTCTCACTCTAGGTATGAAATTGGGATAAAAAAACTTGATGTATGAAAGTTTGAAATCTTATTTCAAAATGAGAATTACCCTTGATATTATTTCAACTTTTAATTGCAAAACCTATTCTTGATTTGTCTCTTATTTTTTCAATTCAAATCTTACAATTATATCTAAGCTAGCTTAAATTAATGTAAAACTAATTGTATTGTTTTTCTCTTTTGAATATTCTGATTCAACCGTAAAAAAATGCTGTAAAAGCTCGAAGAGCCATCGACACTTTATCCCATATTTTGGTTATAGATTGTTTTATTTGTTTATTTATAGGTTAGAGTTTTAAATTTTTTATGGTCTGTTGAATGTGTAATTCTCTAAGCATTTGACAAAGTAAGATTTCAGATTACTCTCCTAAAACTCACATCAACTTGGTTGCGTTTCCACAACACCCTAAAGCTATTCTTTTATCAGGCAAGTCATTATTTCTAAAATTTGTGAATGAAAGTTCTTGAAATTTGTTGGTTTTTTTTATGATGGGTTTCTTTTGAATTTGGATTTCATATTTAGAGCAAAGATAAATTGGTTTCCTTTTTTCATTTTTCTCTTGACTAAGCTACAAGTTTTTTTCCAAAAAAACAAACTAAGCTACAAGCCATTCGCGTTGTTTCGTGCATTATTGTTTCTTTTGATTTGGATCCATTTGTGCTTATTGTTCAGGTGGTTGTTTTTCAAGTATATCGATCAGTTCAAGTGGTTGTTTTTCAAGTATAACGATCAGTTCTCTAGGTGCTTCTATGTGGAATACAAGAAATGTGGGATTGACGTATAATGTCAGGCACTGTTTATATGATAAGTCCATGTCACCTAACCCTAGGGAGGTACGGCTAAAGGGGGCACGGCAAGGAGTCTTTAAATACTTCGTGTGTTTCCTCTCAGAAAGATAATGCAAAGGTTGTTCATTTTAATTATCCACTAGGGAAAAGAGAGAAAAACTTTAAGCATTCTATATTGATCCAAGGGGCTAGCACATCAAATTTATCACTCCATCATTCGTTGCTAGATTTATCAGTATAGATACACTTAAGAGTCTCAACATTTGGGGAGTTTTATGTGATCAATCATGAAGAGGAAGATTGCAAGCATATGGATCATCCAATTAAGTGACATGCATGTAAATAGAGTTTATGAAGCTTCGCTTGATCACTCAATGAATTTCGTTTTTTTTTTTTCAAATTTTCGTTTTGATAACATGATTTTTTTTAGTGGATGCGGAAAGAAGAATTGTTTGGATCATTAATATCACGTTCAGATTTTTACGGTTAGTGAAAATATTGCTTGGAGTTTATAAGTCTTTAGAAACTATATAACATTGACTCATATTTGTAAACATTGAAACGTGATATCAACAATATGAATCGAACATTTTTTTGCATCCGCTAAAAGATCTCATTTTAAAAAAAGAAAATCTAAAAAATAAAATCCAGTGAGAAAAATAGAGCATAGGGGTTAAATAAAAATCTAGAGTTTATGGATTATGATGTTGAATTTTAGGGTTGACTTGTTCACAAATTTGTAAAGCGTGTCATTACGAATGATTGTGTGTGTGTGTGTGTATATATATATATATATTTTTTTTTTTACATTTTTCATATTTCTACATTAATTACTATGAATTTTTATTAATTTTGTACTAAAACAAATATGTAACATCCCACTTCGTTTATGGGAGTGATCCTTAAATATATATTCTCATCCTTACCTAGCACGAGGCATTTTGGAAGCTCACTGGCTTCGGGTTCCATAGGAACTCTGAAGTTAAGTAAAAAGGAGGTTAGAGCACTCCCAAGATGGGTGACCCACTGGGAAGTTGTTTGTGAGTTCCCAGAAACAAAATCGTGAGTGAATGGTAAGCCCGGCCAGAGCACTTCCAGGATGGGTGACCAACTGGGAAGTTGCTCGTGAGTTCCCAAAAATAAAACCGTGAGGGAATGGTAAGCCCAAAACGGACAATATCGTGCTACGGTGGTGGAATGGGTCCTGGATGTGGTGGACCCTGGTCGGGATGTGACAATTGGTATCAGAGTCAATCCTTGGCCGGAAGTGTGCTGACGAAGACGTCGGGCCCCTAAGAGGGTGGATTGTAACATCCCACATCGCCCATGGGAGTGATCCTTAAATGTATATTTCTATCCCTACCTAGCACAAGGCCTTTTGGGAGCTCACTGGTTTCGGGTTCCGTAGGAACTCCGAAGTTAAGCGAGATGAAGGTCAGAGCACTCCCAGGATGGGTGACCCACTGGGAAGTTGCTTGTGAGATCCCAAAAACAAAACCGTGGGGGAATGGTAAGCCCAAAGCGGACAATATTGTGCTATAGTGGTGGAATGGACCCGGGATGTGGTGGACCCGGGCCAGGATGTGACAAAATAACACTATTCATGAGGGTTTGGAGGGTTTTAAAAATCTAAACGATAATGTAACCATTATCTAAGCGTAGAGAATGCAATCATGTGGGTTTGCATTTCTTTTAACATTTTGCACACCTATACATTATTATTATGAAATTTTCTTTATTTTGAACTCCAAAAAAAATACTGTTCATGAGGGTTTATTGGGTTTTAAAAATCCAAACGCTTAGTCAAAGCTTAAAGGATGCAATAACGAGCGTTTGCATATTTTTTTTGACATTTTTCGCACTTGTTCAATATTATAAATTTATAATGTGTTATGGTTTTGGCACTTTTAATATGCTTTGAAATTTTAATCTCATTCAAAAGAGACTACAGTGCATTGACGACGGTGCTGTGTGCAGATTGTTAGGGTTTGTTTTGGTTGTTTTGTTGGGCTCAAGTGTCTGTTTCAGTCTTTTACTTTGTTTTGTTGGAGGTCCATTTCTCTTAGGAAGTTTTACTAACACTTCCGGTACTGTTCACTTTTAACGAAAAACCACATTTTTACCTTTCTTTGGTACTATTCACTACACCTTTATTTGTCATATTTCATTAAAACTAAAGTTTTTTTAGACTTTTCGTTTGTTTTCTTTTTCTTTTTTCTTTTATGCTTATCATGTTTTTTGCCCTCCTCCTTGTATATTTGATGTGTTGGTAAGGAAAGGGATCCTCTCAAGATCCTTTCCACCAATTCCTACCAATCAATAAATTCGGGTCTTTGAAATTTGATTCAACGATTAAAGTTATTATAATTTTTAAGACTAATTGGATTAATGGTCTCCGTGGTGAGAGGGTAATCGGAAGATAGTCCCCGTGGTGAAAAAATTCAGATTTAAACCCTCGTGGTGAACTTCGTTAGGATTTAAGTCCAAAATTAACATTTATGTGAACTCTCCGTTAACCCAAAATTAACAATCTCACCCTTCCCCCAAAGATTTCATTGGATTTTAAATTTTCTGGTCCAAAGCAGTATCACTTTTTGTGTTCTCTGGGTTAATTCAATCCGAGCAAGTTTTTAAATTTCAGCTCTTTCTCTAAGTAGGATACCCAAAAGAAAAAAAAAAGGAGCTTTCTTTACGGTAAAACCAGAAAAATGAGCTTCCTTTCACGCTCAGGTGGCATCTGCGGCTGAGATTTGATATGGGTTGTGAAGTTTCAAGCTTTTGGCTCCAATCCCTTGTAATTTATTAACCTTTAGATTTTGTAAAGTTTGAGTAAGTTTATATTTACCACCCAAAATTGTGGTTCTTTCTTATTTTTACAAATCCTGAAGGTTCTTTTACTGGAGAGAGGCTCCAACCACACCATCCTCAATCTGTAAGTTAGTTTTCACAACCCAATATTTCGTTTTTCAGTATTTGAATGGAATCGTAGCATGGTTCAACGAATTCATAGCCTTGGATGAATGAGTTTTTTTCTCTTTTGGTTATGAAGGTTGTTGATGCACAAAACCGGAGGTCTTGGAACAACGTAAATCTGACCGTGAATCTACAGAAATGTAAATAACACAAGATGTATCGTGGTTCACCCCAAGATTTGGGCTACGTCCACACGAATTGTATTGTATTTCTCTGAGAAGTGAGGGAGAGAGAGTTATGAGAGTGAGAGCTTTGAGAGGGGATGAGAGGGATGAGAAGGCTCCAAAAATGGCCTCCCCTAATTGTGAGGGTGAGGGGTCCTTTTATAGAATAAGGACTCATCACTTATTACATATTTGCCCCTTCTTTTATCACATAATTACATTTAAGTCTCTCAAGTATTTGTACGAGATCTAAAATACGAGGCCCTAAATATGGTATAAACAGTAGTCCCCCAAGTCTTTAGTCAAGAGAGTTGGAGACTTGAAATTCAGTCCATGTGTGGGCCGAAGTAACTAGATGTTGTCTTAAACTGATGCTCAATATGAAGCAATGCTCAATCTGATATGATGCTTAATTAGAAGTAGCACATGTTGTGAGGCTGCTTGGCTCGTGGCTTATGTTGCCTTGGTTGGCTCGGCTTGTGGCGTTAAAGGTGAGGGAGTCCCTTTTATAGAATAAGGGCTCGCTCCTCAATACATAAGTGATGGGCTAAGAGTTGATGTTCGCGGCGAGGTGGTTGCTCAGCTGGCGGCGTTGCTCTCTAATGAAGGTGAGGGAGTCCCTATTATAGAATAAGGGCTCGCTCCTCAAGACACAAGTGATGGGCTAAGTCCCCCAAGTATTTTTCATGAGGCCCAGTTGAGGCCCAATGTATGGTACATAATGTAGTCCCCAAGTCTTCGGTCAATAGAGTTTGTTGGTTGGAGACTTCAAATTGAATCCATGTATGGACCGAAGTGGCGGTTGTTCAGATGCGGTATTTGTATACCCTGTATTGAAGCTTTGTAGGTGAAGCTTTGCAAGTGAAGCTTTGAAGCTAGAGCTCTGTAAATGAAGCTTTCGAAGCTGGAGCTTTTATAAATGAAGTTTTTGAAGCTAGAGCTCTGTAAATGAAGCTTTTGAAGCTAGAGCTCTGTGAATAAAGCTTTTGAAGCTGATTGACATGAGTGATGCTCATGAATGTTTATGTTGATTGACATGAGTGATGCTCATGGATGTTGTCATGAATGATGCTCATGAATGTTAACATGAGTGATGGTCATGAATGTTTATGTATGATTGTCATGAGTGATGCTCATAAATGTTTATGTATGAATGACATGAGTAATGCTCATGTATAATTTGGAGTATTGGACGTACTTTTGATCACCTGGTTGGTGGCATGAAGGAGAGTACAGGTTGTACATTTCATCACCTGGTTGGTGGTAATAATGGCAGGTTGTTGAATAATTTTGGAGTACTGGGCGTATTTTTGATCACCTGGTTGCTGCTATTTTGGGCTTATGGGCCTTCGCACTCCATAATAAATGGGCTTTGCCCTTTTTTTTTTTTACCCTTTGATGGGGTTTATACAGATGTTTCTGAAAGATAGGAAAAATAAATTACATTATACAAAAACAAGAAAAGCAAATCACATCATTCTAGTAGGGTGTTTATTCTTTGCTTTTGCTTTCTCTTTTGCTTTTTTGCTTTCTCTTTTCTGCTTTGTTTTCCACTGCTGCTTTTCTTGATCTCCCCGCTCCTAATAGGGCTCACCTCTTTTCTGCTTTTCTCTTTCCCCCGCGTATCTCCAAAAACATAACCAATGATGCTTTGCGAGCCTGTGGAACAGCAGAAGCAGATTTGCTTTTACTTTTTCTTTTCACTTTCCTCTCTTTATGTCTCTGAGCTATCATGCATGTGCACCATGTACTAAAGTAGGTATTGGAAAAGAACAACGACATCCATGGAGAACGCCGGACCGAGATGCTGTTATCACCGAGCTATCATCCATGGCTTCTTTCTCAATGCCCTTGCATTCTACACCAATTCCTAGCCTACCCACTTCTTTAATCTCTCCCATTTCCAAAACCCACTCCCAAATTTCCTTCATTCGAAATCCCAATCCTTGCTTTGCATCCAAAGCGTCATCGAATAAACCACAATTTGCAAGGTGAGACATTCTCATCGGAGGGCTAGGAATAAACGGCGGATCAAAGATGAGTGAAATCACAGGGAATTTCGGTGAATCGGCAACTGTCGAGACTACTCCAAACAGGGTCGTCGAACTCAATGAGTTCTCGTTCACTCTGGACTCGGTTATCAGCGTGATCGTGCCGCGGCCAAAGAAGTCTAGGACCAAGGCGGAAAAGGGGGCGGAATAGGAGGTGTTGGCGATTCAGGGCTTCAAGTTCGTAGTGGACGACATCGTGAAGTTCGACGTTCACGTGAATGACGACGAGGACACAATTCCGTCCAGTTTCAGCCCCGGCCTGAAGCGGGTCGAGCGGAGGAGGCCATTGAGAGTGGGGAGCTGCTTGATTTCTCGAAGTAGGGATCTAAAATCTCGAGCAGAGCAGATTCCTTCTTCTTTGAAGCTGAAGTATTGGGTTAAGTCAGACTCAGGGAGTCTTCAACAAGCTTTTTTTTTTTTCAAGTTCTAGTTGACGGAAAACATTCAACATTCCCTTTTTCTTTCTTCTTACCTCGGAACTGCGGCAGTTATGTGCTGAAGCCATACGAAGGGATACGAGTCAGGATCCCAAACAGGAGTTCGGTTGGGCTTGTCTGATATCCTTGGCCGTGAAACTGCGGTCCATGACTTCAGAGAGCGAGAAAGATTGCACGAGTGTAGATTTTGGGGGTTAGGGTTTTGATACTGATGAGTGCCCTTTCCCTGCCCCTTGAGCCGAACTCCACTGATTCGAGTTTTCGCGTTGTGGGTAGCTCTGACTCTGGTTAATCTGGTTAGGATATCCGCAATTAGGATAGTCCGAACCCTGATTTGGATATCCCCGATTGGGATAGCTCTGTGTGGTGTGAAAGAATGGCGGGTAAAGTGGTAATTGCATTACCGAAGACAGTGAAGCAGCTCAATAGGACTGAGAGCTGCACAAACACTGCAGGAGAACCCATGTTTTATTTCTTAAGTTTCTGCAGATTCACAGTAGATGTGAAAAAAATGAAAGAGAACCGATATAGCTTTTCGTGTCGTTTCCCACAGATGGTGCCAAATGTTGATGCACAAAACCGGAGGTCTTGGAACAATGTAAATCCTACTGTGAATCTGCAGAAATGTAAACAACACAAGATGTATCGTGGTTCATCCCAAGGTTTGGGCTACGTCCACATTGATTGTATTGTATTTCTCTGAGAAGTGAGGGAGAGAGAGTTATGAGAGTGAGAGCTTTGAGAGGGGATGAGAGGGGTGAGAAGGCTCCATAAATGGCCTCCCCTAATTGTGAGGGTGATTGGTCTTTTTATAGAATAAGGACTCCTCACTTATTACATATTTGCCCATTCCTTTATCACATAATTACATTTAAGTTCCTCGAATATTTGTACAAGATCTAAATACGAGACCCTAAATATGGTATAAACAAAGGTTGAATGGGTTAAGAGACGGACGAGAAAGATGTTAATTTTGGGCTTAAATTCTAACAGAGTTCACCGCGAGGGTTGAAATCCGAATTTTTTTACCACGGGGGCTATCTTCCGATTACCCTCTCATCACTGGGACCATTAATCCAATTTAGCCAATTTTTAAAGGAGCTCCATGTTTTTAGCTGTTGGATTAAATTTCAATGCCCAAATTTGTTGATTGGTAGGATTTGGTGGAAGCTATCTGGAGAGGATCCCTTTCCCGTTGGTAATGAAATTACTTTTTTCCCAAAAAAAAAAAGATGTGCTATCCACACATTCTATTTTACTTTTCATACCCCCTTTGTTAATTTATGGTGTGTGAATATCACACCTAAAAAAAAAAGAGTTTTTAGAACTGATGACTGCCCTAGAGCAGCAGGAAGAAAACGGCTATGGCCGTAGCGGATCTTCTGCAGCACGTGCTGTAATAACCCCTGATTGGACCTACCGCCCACGTGGGCCCCATCGCACGTGCAAATACATCATCAGATCAACGGCCTTACACGTAGCGAAATAACACCTGGATGTAGACGATCAGAACTAGCCAAACCTTAAAGACGCAAAATTAGGAAAAAAGACAAAAAAAAAGGGTGTGATATCCACACACAATTTTTTACTTCTTACACACCGTTTTAATTTTCGATCATCGGATCGGATGAATTGAAGACGATCAAATGACAAAAATTAACAAGAGGCATGTGAGAAGTAAAAAGGAATGTGTGGCTAGTACATAAAAAAAAAAAAAAAAAAAAAAGGAAAGGGAAGGCAGAGCGACGGCGCAGGTTAACTACGATGCACCGCTTGTTGTCCAAAATGCCCTCCGTTCTTCTTCTTCTTTGTTCTCCCAAAAAATTGATAAAAAATAAAAAATTGAATATAAAAACCAGAGAGTGAGGAGAGAGAAAGATAGAGAGAGAGAGAGAGAGGAGAAGAGAAACGCGAACGAAACGAAACGAAACGAAACCCCTAATGAAGCAGCAGCAGCAGCAGCAGCAGCAGAGCTCATCATCGTCTGAGGTGGTATCGTCGTCGTCGTCCTCCTCCTCCTCCGCCGTATCCACTGCAGCCGACCATTCGCTGCCCGCCACCTCATCGCCGAATTCGGGAGCCTCCGAAAAGCTTTCGTCGATACCTGCGGCGGCACAGGAGGACCTCGCTGTGGGGTCCAGGGACGGCAGCGGGGCACAAGAGAGCGTGACCGTCGATCGGCGGGGCGAGTACTCTGCGGTCTGCCGATGGACGGTCCAGAACTTTCCGAGAATCAAGGCTAGGGCACTGTGGAGCAATTACTTCGAGGTAGGGGGATACGATTGCCGGTTGCTAATATACCCTAAGGGTGACTCACAGGCGCTGCCGGGGTACATCTCGATATACCTCCAAATCATGGACCCGCGGGGCACGTCGTCGTCCAAATGGGACTGCTTCGCGAGTTACCGGCTCGCCATCGTTAACCTCGCCGACGATTCCAAGACCATTCATCGCGATTCTTGGCATCGGTTCTCGAGCAAGAAGAAATCTCACGGTTGGTGCGATTTTACGCCTTCTTCAACTGTCTTTGAATCGAAATTAGGTTATTTGTTCAATACGGACTCCGTTTTGATTACCGCCGATATCTTGATATTGAATGAGTCCGTTAATTTTACGCGAGATAGTAATAACAATAACAATGAGCTCCAATCGTCCGCCGGCTCGATGATGTCTGGTTCCGCCGTGGCCGGGCCGGTTTCCGATGTGTTGAGTGGCAAGTTCACATGGAAAGTTCATAACTTTAGTTTGTTTAAGGAGATGGTTAAGAATCAGAAGATAATGAGCCCGGTGTTTCCTGCTGGAGAGTGTAATTTGAGGATTAGTGTGTACCAGAGCTCGGTGAACGGCGTGGAGTATTTGTCAATGTGTTTGGAGAGCAAGGACACGGACAAGACGGTTGTGTTGTCTGATAGGAGTTGTTGGTGTTTGTTTCGAATGTCGGTGTTGAACCAAAAGCCTGCGACTAATCACATGCATAGGGACTCGTATGGGAGATTTGCTGCCGATAATAAGAGTGGGGATAACACTAGTTTGGGGTGGAATGATTATATGAAGATGTCGGATTTTGTTGGGACTGAGTCGGGGTTTTTATTGGATGATACTGCAGTGTTTAGTACATCATTTCATGTGATAAAGGAATTTAGTAGCTTTTCGAAGAATGGAGGATTAATTACTGGGAGGAGTGGTAGTGGGGCAAGGAAGTTGGATGGTCACATTGGGAAATTCAATTGGAGGATTGAAAACTTCACTAGGTTGAAGGATCTTTTAAAGAAGAGGAAGATAACAGGTCTCTGCATCAAGAGCAGGAGGTTTCAGATTGGAAATCGAGACTGTCGACTCATAGTTTATCCCCGAGGTATGCTTCATTATTGCACAAGAGGATTCTCTGTTGTTTTATTCGCAATAATCGGTTGTAACCATCAATAACTCTTTCTTTTGTGAATTTAATGTGTTACAAAGCTATGAAACCTTGCGATACACCATTCTCATACAGATATTTGAGGACTAGTTGTACCTTTATCATCCTATTTGAAAATGGTTTTACATGTCCTTCCCTACAATCCCAGCACTTGAACGCAGGGGAACGTAGGGGAGCTGCATCTGTAGTTACTTGGCATCATGGGCCACTGCAAATATGGTATGTATGAATGCAGCCAAGTTAGCGTAAGCCACCATGATTTGCATATATTGCTTATAATCTGCTCTTTGTGCTCGATGTTACTTGAGCTATGCTTAGGCGTGCTCATTTTTTCCTAGGATTGTGTATGTCATGAACGGTTTGAAATTCCATATGGTGGAATGATACAGTTTTATAAATGTGTTAGACAACATAACAACTATTCAGCTTGTGTTTTAGAGAGTGAACTGATGAAAATTTTCCATATCTTTGGTGGTATCAGGGCAGTCTCAGCCACCATGCCACCTTTCAGTGTTTCTTGAAGTTACTGATTCACGGAATACTTCCAGTGACTGGAGTTGTTTTGTGAGCCATCGTTTGTCGGTTGTTAACCAGAGGATGGAGGAGAAGTCTGTCACAAAGGAGTCTCAGAACCGCTACTCCAAAGCTGCAAAGGACTGGGGCTGGCGTGAATTTGTGACGCTTACTAGTCTATTTGATCAAGATTCAGGGTTTCTAGTTCAGGACACTGTTGTATTCTCCGCGGAGGTCCTTATATTGAAGGAGACATCAATAATGCAGGAGTTTACTGATCAGGATAATGCGTCAAGCGATGCCGGTTTGCAGATTGATAAGAACGGGAGAAGAAGTTCCTTCACATGGAAGGTGGAGAACTTCCTGTCTTTTAAGGAAATAATGGAGACTAGAAAAATCTTTAGCAAATTCTTCCAAGCTGGTGGATGTGAAATTCGAATTGGTAAGCAGCAGTCACACATTTTCTCCACTAAAAAGGGTGGTCGCATTTGTTTGCATTTCATAATCTTACTGACATGTGTTTTCCTTGATGCAGGTGTATATGAGTCCTTTGACACCATATGTATTTATTTGGAGAGTGACCAGTCAGTTGGTAGTGATCTGGATAAAAACTTTTGGGTTAGATACAGGATGGCTGTTGTGAATCAAAAGAACCCTGCTAAAACTGTGTGGAAGGAATCATCTATATGTACAAAGACTTGGAACAATTCTGTTTTGCAATTCATGAAGGTGTCAGATATGTTGGAAGCAGATGCAGGGTTTCTTGTTCGTGATACTGTTGTTTTTGTCTGCGAAATATTGGACTGCTGTCCTTGGTTTGAGTTTTCAGATCTAGAGGTTAGTGTTTACATGCCTGTTTCAGTTACACTCTGCCTGCTAATCATGGTTGTATTTATATTGTCTATCTGATGTTCAAGTTTCTTGATTCTTAATGCTCACCCATCTTGAGCTTATGATAAGGAATTTATAATTTTCTGGGAAGTATTTTGTGGTTCTTTAATTTTTACTCTTCTTTGCTAACATTGTTTGAGATATACGATGTCAGTTTGCCTACGTCATCTGTCTGTGTAACATTTAATTTTTTTTGAAGAAAAACAATAAATAATAGAAATGTGTAACATTTAATTTAGAACAAGGGTACATTATTTATTTTTAACTGTTATTGTCTCTGTCTGCCTTGAGCAATAAAATTTCTGTTTAACTTCAAGCAGTCTATACGTTTCAACTCGCCACTGTAGCAATGAGTTTGTCCAATGTTTTAAAATGTGAAGATGAAGCCAAGGCGTTTCGTGGATAGCCCCGCCTAGGCGAAAGCCTTGAGGTGTGAGGCGAAGCCTTACGGGACGTTAAATTATTAATATATGTTATATATATATATATATAATATAATCAACAATAGAGTTGAAATCAAACATTATAGAAGAATAATCAACAGTCAAGTAAAAAATTTCTTCTCTGTAGGTGGGAAACCCTAACCTTAAAAAAAAAAAAAAAGAAAAAAAAAAGCCCCAGCTGACGTGCGCCTTGACCAGGCTTGCGCGAGTTGAAGCCTACTCCCCCTGGGCAGAGGTGTTTTCCTCACCACCCTGCCTCAAAGGCTGCCTAGGCGTGTCTCAAGGCTCATTTTTTAGACCACTGAATTTGACTTCCCTTCTACGCTTTCATAGTGGTTGCCTATTGATATGCATTTTGCCTGTCAGGTTTTTGCTTTGGATGATGATCAGGATGCATTAACAACAGATCCTGATGAGCTAGTTGATTCTGAAGATAGTGAAGGAGTTGGTGGTGATGAAGAAGATATCTTTAGAAACCTACTTTCTAGAGCTGGATTTCACCTCACATACGGAGATAATCCTTCACAGCCACAGGTCACTCTACGAGAAAAGCTTCTGATGGATGCTGGTGCTATTGCTGGTTTTCTGACTGGGCTCCGTGTTTATCTTGATGACCCTGCTAAAGTAAAACGCCTGCTTCTTCCAACCAAGCTTTCTAGTAGCGGCGATGGAATGAAGGTCATAAAGAATGATGAATCTTCCCCTAGTTTGATGAATTTGCTAATGGGAGTCAAAGTTCTGCAGCAGGCGATCATTGATTTACTTCTGGACATTATGGTTGAGTGTTGCCAACCTACAGAAGGGACTTCTAATGGTGACTTGTCTGATGCAAACTCAAAGTCTCCAGATGGAAGCGGAGCTGCTAGTCCGCTGCAATCCGATAGAGAAAATGGAGCTACAGAATCTTCGGATTGTCCTGTGTGTGAAAGATTGGATACTAGCGCTGATGAAACTAGCAGCAGCACTTCGGCTGTTCAGAGCTCTGACGTGAATGGGATTGGTGTACCTGGAAAAACTCTTCCTGGGAAACCAATTTGTCTTCCAGAAACATCTGCCGGGGTGTCAGAAAATGTCACCCTTCGCTCAAAGGTACAGTACATTGTTGCTCTAGTATTTAATATGTAGCTTAAGTGATAGTATTGACCTGTTTTAACAAATTGAATTGTAGACTAAGTGGCCTGAGCAATCAGAGGAGCTCTTAGGATTGATTGTAAACTCATTGAGAGCTCTAGATGGAGCTGTTCCACAAGGATGTCCTGAACCAAGACGTCGGCCTCAGTCTGCACAAAAGATCGCTCTTGTACTGGATAAAGCGCCGAAGCATTTGCAGCCCGATCTTGTTGCTTTGGTGCCCAAGTTGGTTGAGCACTCAGAGCATCCACTTGCTGCTTTTGCACTTATAGAACGACTTCAAAAACCAGATGCAGAACCTGCTTTGCGGACACCTGTTAAGATTTATTTACTTTTTGTCGTTCAAAGATAATTTGCTTTCCCCAGATGTGTATTTATATCTCTTTAAAACAGAGCATCTTACATATACTATGGAATCTAGCTAGCATGTGCAACTTTGCACAGCTTAGCCTATTGCGATGTTGTTCTTCTGTTAAGGTATCTTTATCTTGTTTCTCAGGTTTTTGGTGCTCTTAGTCAACTGGACTGTGGCAGTGTAGTGTGGGAACGAGTTTTATCTCAATCTCTTGAGTTTTTGCCAGATTCAAATGATGAGCCTCTTGCTGCAACCATAGATTTTATATTTAAAGCAGCATCCCAGTGCCAACACCTGCCTGAAGCGGTATGCGTATGCTGTAATTCTTAATTCAAAATTAAAAAGCCCACTTATATTATTGTATTACTTTTGGCATTCCTTTCTCTTCACATTTGTAACCATCATTATTCTCTATTATAGGTCAGATCGGTTCGTGTTAGGCTAAGGAATTTGGGTGCCGACGTTTCTCCTTGTGTTCTTGAATTTTTGAGTAGAACTGTAAATAGCTGGGGAGATGTTGCTGAAACCATACTGAGAGATATTGATTGTGACGATGATTTTGGTGACACTTGCTCGACATTGTATTCTGGTCTTTTCTTGTTTGGTGAACATGGACCAATTTCTGAACGGTTTCATTTGGTGGATAAGCAGACTTTCCACGCGAGTCGTCACTTTTCTGACATTTACATCTTGATTGAGATGTTATCCATACCTTGTCTGGCTGTTGAAGCCTCTCAAACATTTGAGAGAGCTGTAGCTCGTGGTGCCATTGTGGCTCATTCTGTGGCCATGGTTTTGGAAAGGCGCCTTGCTCAAAGATTGAATCTTGATGCTAGATTTGTTGGGGATAATTTTCAGCAGACTGATGTTGCAGCAGAGGAAGATGCCAATGAACAGCTGAGAGTCCAACGAGACGATTTTACATCCGTTCTTGGTCTTGCTGAAACATTGGCCCTCTCTAGAGATCCGTGTATTAAGGGATTTGTGAAGATGCTGTATACGTTATTATTTAAATGGTATGCTGACAAGACTTATCGAGGGAGAATGCTAAAGAGACTTGTAGATCAAGCCACTAGCACTACAGATAGTAGCCGTGAAGTTGATCTAGATTTGGATATCTTGGTGACCTTGGCTTCTGAAGAACAAGAAATTATCAGACCAGTTTTGAGTATGATGCGGGAGGTTGCTGAGCTTGCAAACGTTGATCGTGCTGCTCTGTGGCACCAGTTATGTGCCAGTGAAGATGAAATAATTTGCATGCGTGAAGAAAGGAAAGCCGAAAATGCTACTATGGTTAAAGAAAAAGCTGTTCTATCGCAAAAACTAAGTGACTCTGAAGCTACTAACACTCGTCTTAAGGTACTTGTCGTCTTAACTGGTGATATGGCTACGATTATTGCATCTTGTTTATTCTTTTCGGAGAATTTTAGAATTGATGCATGTCATGATGTGGCAGTCTGAAATGAAGGCTGAGATTGACCGCTTTGCTCGAGAAAAGAAGGAACTATCCGAACAAATACAAGAAGTTGAGAGTCAGCTTGAGTGGTACCGCTCTGAGCGAGATGATGAAATCAGAAAGCTCACTACAGAGAGGAAAGTGCTTCAGGATCGTCTTCATGATGCAGAGACACAACTCTCTCAATTGAAGTCCCGAAAACGTGATGAATTGAAGGTGTCAAATTTGCTTTTCTTTCTTGTCATCTCAAATGAGCTCACACCTTTTATCTAAGCTGGTGTTCTTATGTATTTGATAGTTTCTCAAAAGGCTCTTTCTCATATCAGGTTTTTGATGCATCAAAAATTGGTTTTAGCTTTTTATATTTTGGGAGTTTTAACGAAAAGCCATGGTACTGTTCACTTTAACGAAAAACCACATTTTTACACTAAAAAGTCAAACATGGTACTATTCACTTTACCCTTTATTTTGTCCTTAACATTAAAACTCAAAGTTTTCAAACCCTTTTCATTAGTTTTTCTTTATATTTAAGCATATATATATATATATATATATATTATGATATGCGCTCAATTTTTGTGTGCATGCCATTTGAGTTTTGAAATATTCAGTTGACATCGTGTTATGAATTGTGATTTTGGATTGTGCAATAGGGATTTTGCCTTCCTATGTCTGGAGCATGTTTTGGTAATATGAACTTGGATTCAGTATCTCGTCTACAGAAGCTGCATGTTTAAATGATTTTCATGCGAAAGTCTTTTGAGTATTCATTCATTTTGAACTCGCAGAAAGTATTAGTAGGCATAATTATTTGATCCTTGTTTTTTATTATTTCTTCATTTGATGTTTTTGTCTTGCTTTTTCTACTAAGACATACCTTTTTCTAACTACAATGGATGAATGTGACAGAAATTGGTGAAGGAGAAAAATGCTCTTGCTGAAAGGTTGAAAAGCACTGAAGGTGCACGTAAAAGATTTGATGAAGAACTTAAACGGTATGCCACAGAGAATGTAACCCGAGAGGAAGTTCGACAGTCTCTTGAGGATGAAGTACGGCGATTGAAACAAACAGTGGAGCAAACAGAAGGAGAGAAACGGGCGAAGGAAGAGCAGGTTGCTCGGTGTGAGGCGTATATTGATGGGATGGAATCAAAATTACAGGCCTGCCAGGTTTTTGCCTCAAAATAGCAAACGCTCTATTTTTCCTTTGTTCATTTTGAGTCACCATAATCTTCCCGGTCTTCTAATTATTTGTATATCACCAGAAGCAGCTAGCTTTGGTGCTTATTGAATTTAGCTTCATATTTTGATTTATCTAATATTCAGGATAATATCGCTCCTATTAATGCTTCTCCATATCTTCTGTAGCAATATATTCACACCCTCGAGGCTTCACTTCAGGAAGAAATGTCGCGGCATGCTCCTCTGTATGGGGCTGGTTTGGAAGCTCTATCAATGAAGGAGTTGGAGACACTTTCAAGCATCCATGAAGAAGGTCTCAGGCAGATCCATACCCTTCAGCAGCAGCGTAAAGGCAGTCCAGCCGGCAGTCCCCTTGTGAGCCCTCACGCCCTCCAACACGGTCATGGGTTATATCCTTCAACACCACCCCAGATGGCCGTAGGATTGCCTCGTCCTCTGATCCCAAATGGTGTCGGAATCCACAGCAATGGGCATGTGAATGGTAATGTTGGACCCTGGTTCAACCATTCGTAGATGGTTGGGTCATAGACTCACAGCTCTGTTTTGTTCCAATGTCGGCATTGGTTCGCCCAACGGAATGGGGTGAAATTGCTATTTTTTGCATCGGTTTGTTGGCATTTTGGCTGTTGGAACTGTCGGAACCGAGTTGAAAAGAGAAAGGAGAAGGAAAAAGGAATAAGATGATGAAAGTTAGGTTTAGGGTTTAAGAAAATGTGAGGAAGAGAGTCCAATAGAAGTAACAGTTGCAAATGCCAATACTCATTTGCCCCCTTTTTGTTCCCTTGAAGTCAATTATAGGCTTTTTATTCATTTAAATTTTTTGTTATTCCGGTGTTCGGTTTATTTAAATTTTTTGGGTGTGATGTAGTTCTTCTGTTGTGTTACAGAGGCAAATCAACTGGTTTATCCACCGCTTCATAAAGCGTTTTTGCTAGAATAGCGACATGACATATTTACTGATTATGTTGCTGATCACTTTGATAAGGCAAACCGAACCAGACCATGTCCTAATATCTAACATGCATCAACGGGGTCCATCTTCATTAGGAAGAGAGTAATGCTAGATAAATTAAATTTGTAAATTAAATAATGTGTCATCGATAACAAATAAGCATGTTAATCAATACTTAAGTCGTAGTAATTTAATTATCAATTTTCATACTATTTAGTTTACAAAATTTAGTCTTTTCAAGTGGTCAGTACCATGTATTCAAATACTACTCTTCCAGAAATAGTCGGGAAGATTCTTTTGAAGTAATTTTAGTCTATGGTCAAATGAGAGACTTAGGTCTAATATATTAATATAGTGATATTTTGGATGCGGTCCCTAATCCTTAACATTCTTTGATTAAAACCTTAATAGTATTCAAAGTTTGATCAAGGTCTATTGACTTTGTACACTTTATTATATTACTATTACTATTTATATTTTTATAGTTTTGACATTAATTGTTTGATATTTTATGAGATTTATAATCCTATAAATTTAAAATCCCTCATTATAATACTATTAGAAACGGTTACAATAAAAACAAATCAAATATTTTGATTGAATAAATGGATAAAAACTATATAAAAATAAGAAATAATAAATGGCAAAAGAATGTATCCATAGTGTTAAAAAAATTGGTACATTTCACATATAACAAAGTGGTAATAAAGAATAATGGGTACATTAGAAATAAATTGGAGTACAGATAAAAGATTAAAAATTATGACTACAAATGAATTTTTAAAAATATAGGCGCTAAAAGAAATTAATACATGGGTACAAAATAAAACTAAAAAGAAAATACTACAAATTTAAAAAAAAAATGTTGCAAATTAAAAGTGGGTACAAACTAAAAATATATATGATACAAAGTTTAGGCATAAAACATAAATATACCATATGTAATTTTTCTATCATTGATTAAATATACAATATAACGTGACGGTATACACATGGGTACAAACACAAATAAAACTTTAAAAAATATGGGGAAAAAAAAACTAATATATGGGTACAAATTAAAAATGAAAAGAAAATTGGTACAAATTAAAAAATATTTGCAAATTAAAAATAGGTACAAACTAAAAATAAAAATATATGATAAAAAAATTTAGCTATAAATATAAATATACTAATTGTAACATTTTTAACATTAAAGGAATATATTTAAAAATAAAAATATTTTATTATTCAAATAATTAATGATGTTATTAATACCCAAGGACCTTGATAAAAAATTGAAAATGAATAGGATTTTAATCAATGGAATAACAAAAAGAAGGATATGAACCTAATTTTTCCATTAATATATTATCGCCACTAATCAACGGCTAAGGTATGACTCAACCGGATGAATCGATAACCAACAGATCAGATGGATTGGATTACGTTATCTTTGACTAGATTGCTAGCGTACCGCGAGGGTAATGATTAAAAGGTAGACAAGTTAAACTTTCCATGGTGCAAATAGAGATAAACATATATATAATTAATCGGAAATTTTGGTTAATTCCAGCTGGTTAAGGCTTTGGTTAAAAGTGCTTTTGTCAAAGACATTATCAATTAAAAGTGCTTTAGTGCAATATTCTGCAGCACACCTTACATCCTAATCTTTTGCAAAAAGTCGACGGTCTATCTCAATTTGAATTATGGACATATTCTTCACAAATTTGTACTACTATGTTTAAGCTATAGGCCTAGGGTTGATACTTGATATATTTACAAGTAATTATCATGTTACGTGTCATATTCAGTTAAGATAATAGTTGATGAATGTTATATTATCCAATAATGAGGCAGTTTGGAGTTTATCAAAAAAAAAAAAAAAAAAAAAAAAAAAACAAATTGAGTGATTCTTGCAACATAGTATGGTGACGTGTGTCGGCTATATTTGCACCTACTGCATGTGAACCTCATATATTCAATATCAATAAATAACAATAATTATGTGTCACATAGTTGGGATATAGTTAAGGGAACTTTAACGAAAAACACCCGGTACTGTTCACTTTAACGAAAAACCACATTTTTACACTAAAAAGTCAATCCTGGTACTATTCACTTTACCCTTTATTTTGTCCTTATCATTAAAACTCAAAGTTTTCAAGCCATTTTCATTAGTTTTCCTTATAGTTAATGCATGTAGTATTATCCATAGTTTGAAGTTTATCGAAAGGAAGAGTGATTCTTGCAACGTGATTTGGTATTTTGGTGACATGTTTCGTTGACGTGTTTTGGTGACGTGTGTGAGTTATTTGCACGAGGGTTTCCATGTATGTGGAAAGAAGGGATACACGAACGTGGAAAATATGTGCATGGAGGTTAACTAGCTAGGTCTATATATATATATATATACGATAACTGGGAAGAAGAAACAATCAAAACAAACATAACTTGATAAATCTCATTTGACTTTTGTACGTGTCCTAATCTTTTCTATATAGATTTTTCTTCGAACTCATCTCTTCCACACGAATCGGTCATCAGTTTTCCAACCTATTTAAGCTAATCATCCACAACCCCAAAATATTAATCGCCAGCCAGCAACTAGGAACCAGAAATTCTCTCTTTAATTATCTCCCTTTCTCTCCCTCTCTTTCTCTCTTTCTTTCTCTCTCTCTCTCCCTCTCTCTCTCTCTCTCTCTCTCTCTCTCTCTCTCTTTTAGCATTCCCAATATTTTTCTGGTTAATTGGTCATCAGCTAAGCTTCGCTTGTTGTTCCACTATTGCTTGATTACCTGTGTAAGCTGCTGTTACCTCACTTGGACCTTTTAGTTTTTTCTTCAATATTTAATAGTTATTAGTTTAGAGGATGCATGGAGTAGAAATAGGCTAGAGATACAGTGTTCGAAACCGTCATTTGCAACAAAAAAGAAATGTTATTAGTTTTTCGAGGCCAAAAAAAAAAAAAAGTATAGTTAGCATGGAGGATTTACTGGAGCATTGGATATCGTCCCAATTTTTGTTCTTAAGTTTGGCCGAAATTGTTGCATTAATTATCGTGAAAGTTTTTGTAGTTTGGCTCTAACTTTTATTGACCTTCTTATTTAAGCATCTGTTGATCTGTTTGGCTAATATTTGTGGTGCGCTATAACCATGAATAGTTCACAGCCTCAAAGTTCAAACCCTTATTGGAAATTCTTTGACCAATTATTGGTCCCTCATGTTTTGACTCTCTCTCTCTCTCTCTCTCTCTCTCTCATATGTGCAGCATGAAGAAAGTTTGTTGGCCTTACTTTGATCCTGACTTTGATAATCTCCCAGAGAGGATATATGGCCCTGCGTAAGTAATCTCTTAATTAATTTGATCATTAATTGCATTCACATACAAGACTTCTTGATCGTCAAGTGATCTCTCGGTAATTAATTTCCGCAGTTGTCAAGTATGCATCGACAACGAAGGAATGGAAGATTGCACAGTAGTAAAGGTGGATAGCGTGAACAAGGAAGGGCTTCTCCTGGAAGTGGTGCAAGTTTTGACAGACATGAACCTCACCATCACTAAAAGTTACATTTCTTCTGATGCTGGATGGTTCATGGATGGTATGAACATATCAAACTTCATCACCCATCAACCCCGTAAATTAATTTCTCAATATATATATAGAAACCCCCTGTATAATTTTTTTTTAATTTGTTTATCACTATCTTAGTTATGATCACTAATTTTGTGCACGCTTTTGCAGTTTTTCATGTGAAAGATGAACTTGGCAACAAAGTTACAGACCAGAATGTCCTTAACTATATTCAACAGGTAATTAATTTGGTTAATTGGTTTGTTTTGGTTTGTTCATGAATCACATTTCGAATAATTAATGCTATTTGTATCATACTTATTGAATACATTGTTGAGTATCTCTTAAGCAGTGAGTCCGGCCCTTAGATGATTTATCTATGTAGAACCACAAGTACACACAAATATGCTTATCAATTTGATGAAAGTTATAAAATGACTAATGCAGGCCATAGGTACAGCCACAGGTCCCCCAGACTTGGCCAAGTCCTACGCCAACAACAACCCTATTTTATTCGAACCCGAAAACCCTATTGAACACACCAGTGAAAATCCTAGCGAGCACACTACCATTGAAATGACCGGTACAGACCGGCCCGGTTTGTTTTCAGAGATCTCCGCTGCCCTGGCGGATCTCCAATGCAACATAGTAGAAGCGCATGCATGGAGCCACAATGCTCGCCTGGCATGTGTTGCTCAAATATCTGATACATCTACCGACACCCCAATCCACGACCCCCGACGCATTGCCACCATAGAAGACCACCTCATCACCGTCCTCCGTGCCACCACAGCCCTCAGCCCGTTTGGGAAGGAACCCAATTGTCAACAAGAAGTGAAGACCTCTGGGCTTATGGGAGGAGGAGATAGTAATCATAATATTCACCAAGGCAGCATGAGTACTAATGTGGACCGTAGGTTGCACCAGCTCATGCTCTCTGTGAGGGACTTTGATGGGCCTCACTTGAGGCCTGCAAGCTCGCCAAGGACGCCCTTGGGGTTGGATAGTGAGGAGGAGAGTCGGAAGACAGTGGTTTGGATTGAGAGTTGTAAGGAAAAAGGGTATTCAATGGTGACTATCGAGTGCAAGGATCGGCCGAGGCTCATGTTTGATACTGTGTGCACTCTCACTGACATGCAATATGTAATTTTCCATGCTTCTGCTAGTGCCCAAGAAGGTTATTCCTTTCAGGTAAATTCATATCATCACGATTCCTGCACTACAAGCAAGTGTTGCTATTTGTACCACATTTACTAACCGCGTTCCTCACAGCCAACCTAATTAGTAGAAGTTGAGTCTGACTTCAATTAGAAAAGTGATCAGCAATATTGTGGTCGATATATGTTGTTCAAATAGTTTCGTATACCCTATGCACTTGAATTTGTACTTTTACTTGTAAATTGACCACAATGTAGTATGTTAATGGAGACTAATTAACTAACGAATGTTCTTTGTATAGGAGTATTTTATTCGACACATCGACGGGGATGCCCTGTGTACTGAGAGTGAGAAGGAAAGAGTAATAAAATGCTTAGAGGCTGCTATTGAGCGTCGGGTTTGTGAGGTGAGTACGGAGCTCGCATTTACGAGATAAGAGATGATATATATATATATATATATATATATATATATATATATATGCGCTATGTGATAGTAGCTAGTAATACTGATTAGAAGCAGCACTGATTTCTATGTATATAACTTAACAGGGTGTTCGGCTAGAACTATGCGCAGACAATAGGATAGGGTTGCTCTCGGATATAACTAGGGTTCTACGAGAGAATGGACTTGCGGTTGTTCGAGCAGATGTAGCAACGCAAGGAAAAAAGGCCGTAAACGCCTTCTACGTCAGGGATATTTCAGGCAAAGAAGTAGTAGACATGGATTTGATCGAGTCGATGAAGAGAGAATTAGTGGGTGAAAATCCAATAGATTTTCAAGTCAAGAATGACACATGGATGAGACCGAACTCACTTGAAAAAGGGTCGTCCCCTCTCTCTAATTTTGGAGACATGCTAAAATCTCAGATTGAACGATTTTCGTACAAGTTTGTCAAGATCAAATAGGAGGACTAGGTTGAATATGTGGTTTGTACAAAAACAGTTTTTTTTTAATTTTTTAATTTTTTAATTTTTTAATTTTTTAATTTTTTAATTTTTTTTTATGTCAAAGGTTTGTACAAAAATAATTGAGTACATATTGTTTTTTCCCTTCCTTTTTTCTTTATCAATAGTGAAAATTGTATACAACTCTTCAAATTATTGAAGGATAATTGAAGGATATTGAAGGATAATGCTCTTAGGGTTGTAACTAGTAAATGTGAATATTGAGCACATATTGATGGGTAATGCTCTTAGGATAATCCTTCAATATCGTGTTAGGGTTGTAACTAGTAAATGTGAATATTGAGCATATCCTAAGGGAAGCATTATCCTTCAATATCCTAAGAACATTATTTACAACCCTAAGTAATTAGTAAATTTGAATACATGTCGGATTTATATAGGAAAGTAAAAATCTATATCTTTTAATTCGTGCACCTATATGCATGTGATGTTATTCAGTAATCAATTACCATATATATAAACAAAAGAAGATAATTATCCCGGCAAGTCCAAGGTTAATTCTCCAAAGCCAAACGGAGTGCAATGTCATATGAAAGACATCAAACCTCTTAGCCGATTGGTTCAACTCAAAATGTCTCCTCACAACCCTCAAATTCTCCACCAGCCACTTATACTTCTCCTGAACAGCCATCAGCACCTCCTTCAGCCGCCAAATGTCTGAAACCTCAACCTTAACCGAAAACACCTCCCACCTCAGCACCTCGCTAAACGGCAGCGCATAGTGCTCCGATACAATCACCAGCACGCACTCGGCATTAATGGCCTCAACAATTCTACGGCTGGCCACTTCATGCCCGCTAGGGCACAGGCAAAACTTGGACTTGAGCATCATGGAGTCGTAGTCTAGGCCTATGGGTCTTATCGGGAACTTGAAGGTCTTTGCCGCGGTTTTTCCAGTGGACCAGGAGGATGGGTCTTATCGGGCCGTGGAGGCCGCGGGCGAAGAAGGCCAGGTAGGGTGGCGGAGTGTGGAGCGGCGGCGGTGAGATGAGTTTGGAGGAGACTTTGCTGCCGTAATTTCAGGGAAGGAAACGTCCTTTTGAGGGTTAAGCCTTCGGAGGTGTTGGCGTTGCAGAGGACTCGGATTGATGTGTCGTAGAGGAGTGGGTTTCCTGCTGCGGTGCCTGAAATTTAGTTGGAAAATTTTCATTTAATCTCTTGTACAATAGTTTCATTTCATGAGAACCAATAGCAAACCCTTTATCCCTCCCATCCCCCTCCAAGTCTTTTATCTTTGGGTCGATTTGATTTTTTATCTTTTAAGATAAAAGAATGACTTATATGCAACAAATTCATCGCCATGTGACGTTTTTCCAATAATGCATTTTTATGTGTAGTTTCTCTTCATATGACAACTCTGCCTATGTCTTACATGGCCGGTCCCAAGCCCGGATAAAGGAGGAGGGGGAGGGCGTCAGGTAGTCGACAGCCGGCACTCCATGATCACGTCGAATCCTTATGAAAATGAATCCAGAACAAAATCGCGCTAAAGCTAGGGCGTCACCCGTAAGTGGCGCGCTGTGTGGCCTGAGCACAGTGATAAGTGAGCAAGGGTCGCTGTATCTCCATCGGCACCCGGATGCAGTGTTAAATGAGCAAGGGGGCCATAGAAACTTCTTTTCGAACGACTCCACTCAAAGTTGTTTGGGAGCATATGCTCCTATCAACTTTACCCGGGACACACAAAAGAAGTACTTTGATCCTATTAGACGGGGGAGGGTGAAGAAGCTAGGACAGAAGGGTAGAGTTCAAGAGAGCAAAATGCGTTTAGGAACGTGGAATATAGGAACCTTAACGGGAAAATCTATGGAAGTAGTGGAAGTTATGGTGAGGAGAAGGATAAATATTATGTGCCTACAAGAAACTAAGTGGGTTGGTAGTAAGGCAAAGGATCTAGAAAACTCAGGGTTTAAACTTTGGTATTCGGGCACAAATAGAACGAGAAACGGTGTTGGCATCATCGTGGACAAGACCTTGGTACAAGATGTTGTAGATGTCAAGAGGGTAGGAGATAGAATCATGGCAATCAAGATTGTAATAGGACAAGAACTTATCAATGTGATTAGTGCGTACGCACCTCAAGTAGGGTTGGATACGAGTTCGAAGGAGAAATTTTGGGAAGATCTTGGAGACTTGGTGCAAGGAATTGCTCAGACGGAGAAGTTATTTATAGGAGGAGATTTAAATGGACACGTGGGCATGGAGACAGGCAACTATGGAGGTTTTCATGGTGGCCATGGTTTTGGGGAGAGAAACGAGGATGGGGAAGCTATCTTGGATTTTGCAATGGCATATGATCTCTTCTTAGCCAACACCTTCTTTAAGAAGAGAGAAGAACATGTGATCACCTACAAGAGTGGGTCGTCAAAAACACAAATAGATTTTCTTCTAATGAGGAAAGGGGATCGTATAACTTGTAAGGATTGCAAAGTTATACCAGGAGAGAGCGTGGCTAATCAACATCGCTTGTTGGTGATGGATGTACATATCAAAAGAGTAAGACAAAAGAACAAGACTTGGAAGTGCCCAAGGACTAGATGGTGGAATCTAAAAGAAGAAAAACAAGCCATTTTCAAAGAGAAGGTAATCACCCAATGTGTGTGGGATAGAGAGGGGGAAGCTAGCCAAATGTGGGATTCCATGGCTAGTTGTATCCGAAAAGTAGCAAAAGAGGTATTAGGAGAGTCCAAGGGCTTTGCCCCACACCAAAAGGAATCTTGGTGGTGGAATGAGGAGGTACAAACAAAGGTGAAGGCTAAGAAGGAATGTTGTAAAGCCTTATACAAGGAGAGGACTGATGAAAATGGTGAAAGGTATAGAAAAGCGAAGCAAGAGGCGAAGAAAGCTGTCAGAGAAGCTAAGTTAGCGGCTTACGACGATATGTATAAACGACTAGATACCAAAGAAGGAGAGTTGGATATCTATAAACTATCTAGAGCAAGGGAAAAGAAGACAAGGGACCTAAACCAAGTGAGGTGCATCAAGGATGAGGATGGAAAGGTTCTTGCTACAGAGAACGCGGTTAAAGACAGATGGAGAGGTTATTTTCATAATCTTTTCAATGAAGGACATGAAATGAGTGCTTCTTTAGGGGAGTTGAGTAACTCAGAAGAGTGTAGAAACTACTCTTTTTATCGTCGAATCCGGAAGGAAGAAGTGGTTGTAGCTTTGAAGAAGATGAAGCATAAAAAAGCAATAGGCCCAGACGATATACCAATCGAAGTGTGGAAACTTTTGGGAGAGACAGGTATAACATGGCTCACTGACCTTTTCAATAGGATTTTGAAAACGAAGAAGATGCCAAATGAGTGGCGAATGAGCACTTTGGTGCCTATCTACAAGAATAAGGGCGACGTACAAAATTGCATGAACTATAGGGGTATTAAGCTAATGAGTCATACAATGAAGCTCTGGGAGAGAGTCATTGAGCATAGATTGAGGCAAGAGACACGGGTTTCGGACAACCAATTCGGGTTCATGCCAGGGCGCTCAACCATGGAGGCAATCTATCTCTTACGAAGATTGATGGAAAGATATAGAGATGGGAAAAAGGATTTACACATGGTCTTTATAGATTTGGAAAAAGCGTATGATAGGGTCCCAAGAGACATTCTTTGGAGGATTTTAGAGAAGAAAGGAGTACGAGTAGCATATATCCAAGCTATAAAGGATATGTATGAAGGAGCAAAGACTGCCGTAAGAACTCATGAAGGACAAACCGAAAGCTTTCCCATAACTGTAGGATTACATCAAGGCTCATCCTTAAGTCCTTACCTTTTTGCGTTGGTAATGGATGAGTTAACACAACATATTCAAGATGATATTCCTTGGTGTATGCTTTTCGCAGACAATATAGTATTGATAGATGAAACTCAGGAAGGGGTAAATGCAAAGCTTAACCTTTGGAGAGAAGTGTTGGAATCTAAAGGTCTTCGCCTAAGCCGATCAAAGACAGAATATATGGAGTGCAAGTTCAGTGCAAATGGAGGCCAAAACGAGTTAGGGGTGAGGATCGGAGATCAAGAAATACCAAAGAGCGACCGTTTTCGTTACCTAGGATCTATCTTGCAAAAGAACGGAGAATTAGATGGAGATCTCAACCATAGAATACAAGCTGGATGGATGAAGTGGAAGAGTGCATCCGGCGTGTTGTGTGACCGCCGTATGCCACTGAAGCTCAAGGGAAAATTTTATAGGACGGCAATAAGGCCGGCGATGCTGTATGGCACAGAATGTTGGGCGGTGAAACATCAACACGTACACAAAATGGGTGTAGCGGAGATGAGGATGCTTCGTTGGATGTGTGGGCACACGAGAAATGATAAGATTAGGAATGAGGATATTCGGGGTAAAGTAGGAGTAGCCGAAATTGAAGGAAAGATGAGAGAAAATCGGTTACGGTGGTTTGGACATGTGCAAAGAAGGCCTACTGACGTTCCGATTAGAAGATGCGACTATGGGACAGAGGTTCAGGGCCGAAGGGGTAGAGGAAGACCTAGGAAAACTTTGGAAGAGACTCTAAGAAAAGACTTAGAGTACTTGGATCTAACGAAGGACATGACACAGGATCGAGCACAATGGCGTTCTAAGATTCATATAGCCGATCCCACTCAGTGACTTGGATTTTCCAAGTCTCCAACCGAGAAGTTTTCCTCACTCGGGAAATTAAGGGAACACTACCCCAACCTACATGCTCCACTCAGAAAGCTTCAACATACAAGCTTTAACAAAAGAAAATTCAAAGAACTTAGCGAAGAAGGCTTTGGTGTATTTAACACAATACGTTGAAATGAAGGAAAGCTTATTTATTGATATCCCCGATAAGCTACAAATATGTACATATACATGAGTCAAAATAAGCACACAAGAGGGAGCCTTCACAAAGGTTGCTTAGGAGAAGTCTCAGCAGTCGGTAGAGCCCCAGAAAGAGAAGGCACCGGAGGGGGATCATTTGGAGCCTCAGTACTGGACAGAACCCTAGAAGGAGGAGGCATCAGAGGTTGATCATTTGGAGCTTCATTACGCAGTACAGCCCCAGAAGACGAAGGCAATAAATGCCTTTGGAACAAACCCACAAATCTCTGATGATCAAGTAAAACCTGACCATCAGTTTCCTTCATCTGGTCAAGCTTCCTCTTCATGTTTGTAGCATAGTCATGTGCGAGCCGGTGCAACTGTTTATTCTCATGCTTGAGCCCTCTAATCTCCTGTTTGAGACTCATCACTTCAGCCGCCAATGATTCAACTTGGCGGGTTCGAGCAAATAGGCGTTGGGCCATATTAGACACAGAACCTGCACACTGAACACTGAGAGCCAGCGAATCCTTAACAGCTAACTCATCAGACCGTTTGGAAAGTAGTCTGTTATCTTTGGGAGTGAGAAGGTTCCTGGCCACCACCGCAGCGGTCATATCATTCTTCATCACGGAATCCCCAACGGTAAGAGGACCAGTAGGGGAGACGAAGGATGGGCGCCATATGTTGTCTGGAGAAGGCAGGGCTGCCTCTTCAACAAGGTTCAAGTCAAAACGACGGTCGGAGGGGCCAGACATTTTCAAAGGTGTTGAAGAGAGAAGAGGTCGGACAAATCAAGATCTTAGAAGTGCAAGAATGAAGCTTCTATTGGTGGAGATTCAAGTGTGCTTTGGAACTTAATGCCAGCCCCTATAAAAATCTGCACTCGACGAAGCTTCAGAAATCGAAAAGGCGCCTGCTCAGAAATCGAAGAGGCGTTTGCTTTCTCAAAAGCTGGGCTGCTTAGAGATCACGAGGGTTGATCTCAGAAATCGAAGAGGCGTTTGCTTTCTCAAAAGTTGGGCTGCTCAAAGACCACGAAGGCCGATCTCAAAAATCGAAGAGGTGCTCGCTTTCTCAAAAGCTGGGCTCCCCAGAGACCACGAGGGCCGATCTCAGAAATCGAAGAGGCACCTACTTTTCCAGCCTTTTCCAGCCTTGTCAGCACCTGTCACACGCACACTCAGTTTTGCGGAAATTATGGGCATTCTGTCAAAGACTTCTGGGGAAGTAGAAAACACATGAATCTTACTGTTCAATCACCCACTTCCCACACACAACAATAGCTCATGGGTACCACAGATAACTTTGCCAAAGTTCTCTGCCAAAGTTGAGCACGTGAAGCTTACAGCTCCCACTACATCGCTCTGACCAAGAAGGGTAAAAGAATAGCAAAGAAACAGCACTAACAAAGTTTAGACCCATAAATTTTGAAGGTCTAGCTACCATATTATTACCCATAAGGGTAAAGGAACAGTACCACTGCTGGATAATTGGAAAGTCCCTGTGTGTCAACCTATGTGCTTCGTGGCAAGGTAGACTAGCAAACATGCCCAACCTTTACTCACATTCGAGAAAACACTCCCAATAAGATTGCTTGCTCCAAAATCGAAGAGGCACCGTCCTCCGAATCTCAAGAGCCAGACTCCCAACATGACTACTTTCTTAAAAATCGAAGAGAGGGTAAAGGAACAGTACCATTGCTGGATAATTGGAAAGTCCCTGTGTGTCAACCTCTGTGCTTCGTGGCAAGGTAGACTAGCAAACATGCCCAACCTTTACTCACATTCGAGAAAACACTCCCAACAAGATTGCTTGCTCCAAAATCGAAGAGGCACCGCCCTCCGAATCTCGAGAGCCAGACTCCCAACATGATTACTTTCTCAAAAATCGAAGAGACACTGCTCCCCGAATCTCGAGAGCCAGACCCCCAGCATGATTGCTTTCTCAAAAATCGATGAGGCATCGTTCTCCGAATCAATCGAAGAGGCGCTCGCTTTCTCAAAAGCTGGGCTGCTCAGAGACCACGAGGGCCGATCTCAGAAATCGAAGAGGCACCTACTTTTCTAGCCTTGTCAGCACCTGTCACACGCACACTCAGCTTTGCAGAAATTATAGGCATTCTGTCGAAGACTTCTGGTGAAGTAGAAAGCACATGAATCTTACTGTTCAATCACCCACTTCCCACACGCAACAATAGCTCATGGGTACCACAAATAACTTTGCCAAAGTTCTCTGCCAAAGTTGAGCACGTGAAGCTTGCAGCTCCCACTACATCGCTCTGACCAAGAAAGGTAAAAGAATAGCAAAGAAACAGCACTAACAAAAGTTTGGACACATAAATTTTGAAGGTCTAGCTACCATATTATTACCCACAACTGTAAAGGAACAGTACCACTGCTGGATAATTGGAAAGTCCCTGTGTGTCAACCTCTGTGCTTCGTGGCAAGGTAGACTAGCAAACATGCCCAACCTTTACTCACATTCGAGAAAACACTCCCAATAAGATTGCTTGCTCCAAAATCGAAGAGGCACCGTCCTCCGAATCTCGAGAGCCAGACTCCCAACATGACTACTTTCTCAAAATCGAAGAGAGGGTAAAGGAACAGTACCATTGCTGGATAATTGGAAAGTCCCTATGTGTCAACCTTTGTGCTTCGTGGCAAGGTAGACTAGCAAACATGCCCAACCTTTACTCACATTCGAGACAACACTCCCAACAAGATTGCTTGCTCCAAAATCGAAGAGGCACCGCCCTCCGAATCTCGAGAGCCAGACTCCCAACATGATTACTTCCTCAAAAATCGAAGAGACACTGCTCTCCGAATCTCGAGAGTCATACCCCCAGCATGATTGCTTTCTCAAAAATCGAAGAGGCATCGTTCTCCGAATCTCGAGAGCCAGATACCACAGACCACTTTTTCAAAGTGCTATGACAGAGTTAAAACATGTGAAACTGGCAGCTCCCACTACCGTGCTATGACCAAGCAGGGTAAAGGAATAGCATTACTACTTGTTGTTAGGGAGACTCCTATATATGTCGACCTCCATCCCCAACGGACAGGCAGACCTGCAAAAATGCTCAACCCTTCATCATATCTGAGAGGGCACTCCCAACGAAGCCTTTCGAAATATTCAGCTTTCTTTCCCCCCGATAATACCTCTGCAAACAAGCTATACTAGAGTAAGAATATCTCATATCATCAGGGTTAAAAGCAAGAGTATCCCATATCATGCTTTTTCCCTGTCTTTTCTTTTGGCCTTGTTTTTACCTGCAAGACAAGGAGAAAGAGAGCAATCAGTCAGCACTTGGAATCAAGCTTCCAGCCAGGAACTGACTGCCTGGAACCCCTTACCTGATTACTTACCTGGCATTGCTCTCGAGTACTCATCTTCAACATCTTATGTTTCCAGGGAAGATTCCGCATCTGCTTGAGGAACAGATAGGGCAAGTGCGAAGGATACAAGGAAGCATGTGGAGACAAGCGTAACAGCACACGTGCCGATACATTCATTACTCTGTCAAAAGCAAAAGTATCCCATATCAGCAGGGTGGAACGTACTCTAGATTTGATGGACTTGTTTTGACCCTCAAATTCTTCAGTCGGCCTTATACTCTGGAGGAAACCAGAAAACCCTCCAGCTCAGTTCAAGAATAAGCCTGTGGAAAGTTACTTCTTCAAAAGCAAAAGTATCTCATATCATCTCTTCTCATTTTTCTTCTCTTTATCCTTCATGCTGCTGCAAGATGGGGAGAAGGTGAACAATCAGTCGGAGCTCTGATTGCTTACCTTGTCTGTCACCTCTTTCAGCAGACCCCCTAGCTCGGCGACTTGGGGGACTCCTACTACATGGTTTGTATCGCGCTTGACCAAGCCTGAAACTACAAGTAAGCTTCAAGTGAAATTGATACATTACCTTGTGCATCTCCACCAGTTAAAGATACCACCCCTGGATGGAGGAAGAGTACTTCCAGAGAAGATGCCACATCTACCTATGAGACAGATAAGGCAAGTCAAGACGACACCACACTCCGATACTTAGAAGTTTCGTGATTACGAGATCATTCTCCCACAATATTTCCTAATGTCATTTGTACTAAATCATTCACTTGTACTCACTAAATGAGAGCTTGAACCTATGTACTTGTGTAAACCCTTCACAATTAATGAGAACTCTTCTATTCCGTGGACGTAGCCAATCTGGGTGAACCATGTACATCTTGTGTTTGCTTTCCTATCTCTATCCATTTATATACTTATCCACACTAATGACCGGAGCAATCTAGCGAAGATCACAAAAAGCGATCGTTTTCGCTACCTAGGATCTATCTTGCAAGAGAACGGAGAATTAGATGGAGATCTCAACCATAGAATACGAGCTGGATGGAAAGAGTGCATCCGGCGTGTTGTGTGACCGTCGTAGGCCACTGAAGCTCAAGGGAAAATTTTATAGGACGGCAATAAGGCTAGCGATGTTGTATGGCACAGAATGTTGGGTGGTGAAGCATCAACACGTACACAAAATGGGTGTAGCGGAGATGAGGGTGCTTCGTGGGATGTGTGGGCACACGAGAAAGGATAAGATTGGGAATGAGGATATCCGAGGTAAAGTAGGAGTAGCCGAAATTGTAGGAAATATGAGAGAAAATCGGCTCCGGTGATTTTGAACATGTGCAAAGAAGGCCGACTGACGCTCCGGTTCGAAGATGTGACTACGGGACAGAGGTTCAGGGCCGAAGGGGTAGAGGAAGACCTAGGACAACTTTGGAAGAGACTCTAAGAAAAGACTTAGAGTACTTGGATCTAACGGAGGACATGACACAAAATCGAGCGCAATGGCGTTCTAGGATTCATATAGCCGACCCCACTTAGTGGGAAAAGGCTTTGTTGTTGTTGTTGTTGTTGTTTTCTCTTCATATGACAAATTATTATTGTAACAGAATATCACAATGGTTGTAAGCTCGTTCCATAAGTTACTATATGACCTAAGATAGTCCTCATTGCACTTTTTCTTTTCAATGACGCAATTTTCAATAATGATGTACATAACGACTAGTTTTGTTTGTAAATAATAATTTTCCACTAGATAACGTACCCCTTTTTATTTTATTTTATATGAGCAATATTAGAAAGAGAAATAAAATAATGACGTTGAATGTATGAATAAATATTCTTAAATACATGAGCTTCAAGCATCTCACACAGTACTAATAATTACTTATGATCATGTGAGAGTGGTATACCAAATTTCTTTTTTTTTTCTCCCTTTTTTTAGTTTCAAACAATTTTGGTTAATTTAGTTTCAGTATTTTTAATGATAATATGGAAGGCCGCAAGACTTTTCGGCCCCATTGCAGAGCCCACTAATTAGATGACCATTCCACTTATAAACTTTCCCATGCTTCGAGTTACATACTCAGAAACTTCAAAGTACGACGTCATTTTACATCCTACCCCATAACTATTTATTCAAGCATGCCAAGAAAGTTCTGATCACCAAAGCATATTACACAAGCAAAACAAATCAATTAAAGGAAGAGATGAGAGAGAGAGGGCTCGAGAGAGAAACTAACCCAGTCACGACAGGCGAGCATGAAGTGGTCCGCCCCAAGAGTCCTATTCCAAAACTGTGCCTCACAGAAACCACCCTCAAATAATCGGACACAAAGTCCCTCAGAGGATGAGCTAGGTCAAGGGCGCCACAAATGTAACTTTCATACACATACATACATATAGGTACAAAAATTATTTTCAAAAAAGAAAAATATATAGCTACACAAATAGATATGTATAGGCATTATAGGTGCGCAAATATATACATAGGCACATAAGTTTTTTACACAAGTTTTGACAATTCTAGGCTATTAGATTTGTATACTTTAAATGGTTGAGATGTAATTCTATTAATTTTCTTTATTAAATCCAATTTGATTTAAACAAATTATTAAAGGAAAACATTTTTCTCTCTCCTCCCCTCTATTTCCTAGACAAGGATTGTCTGCCCTCCACTTGCCCTCTCCGTGCTCTCATGTTTTGTGTGATCACGGTTAAGCCACGTCAACATTTTATATTTTTTTTATAGAGATAATAAGACAAAAATGAATAGTAATATAAAATGTTAACGTGACTTAACTGTGACTACACAAACAGGAGGGCACGGGGAGGGCACCGGAAGTGGAGGGCAGACAATCCTTGTCCCTATTTCCTCATCTCGTTTTCTCTCTTTCTCTCTCCACTCGTCTCTTTCGTTTCAAGTCTTTGCAAACCAAAAAAATCTGCAGTGCAAAACATTCATCAATTTCTTTCTTCCTAGACTAGGGTATGACTTATGTCGTTCACTTTTGAAAAAAAAGAAAAGGACGTGAATATGATTGTAAACAAAAGATTAATAACTAAAATTCTAGTTAATTTGAAAAGGAAAATAAACTCGAGATGAACTTTAAAAAGAAAGAAAAGAGAAGAAACTTGATACATTAGATTAAATCTTGGCAAATATGACATTTAGATTAAAACCATGAGTAAGATTAAAATCTAATTTTAGTCCCTTGATGCATTAATCATCTCATTTATTAATTATATTTTGATGTTTTAATTATTTCTTTTTTTCTTTCTAATTTTAATGTGTTGATTATATTTCATTATAATTATATTTTTCATTTCATTCATCGTAATATATTTTGCTATACACATTTTAAATAAACTAATTTTTGTTATACAATATATTTTGATACACTTTGTCTTCTTTATGTAGGTACATTAAATTCATTATAATACATTTCGGTGCATACATTTAGGTACACACATTTCAGTATATACATTTCGATACAAACATGTAGGTACATTAATTATATAATACATTTCGATACATACATTTTGGGTGCATACATTTTCAGTGCATACATTTCGGTACACACATTGAGGTACATTAATTTAATATGACACATTTTGGTACTAACATTTAGGTACATTAATTGAGTATATTACATTCCAGTACTAATATTTTGGGACATACATTTCAATACTAACATTTAAGTACATTAGTTGAGTCTTTCAAGTTTGAAGAATGTTTAATAAAATTAATAAATTAAAAAAACTGTTTTTTTTTGTCAAAAAATAAATTTAAATGTGTTTATTAATAGGGAATTGTTATTGGCACTCCAAAAATTCATTCTACAGTCCAAACTTTCATATTTGGACAGAAAAATGCACTTGTGATGAGTGTAGAATGAGATTGTTTGAGTGCCAATAACATTTCCCTATTAATAAATTTAATTATTTAATGGAAGACATTGAATGAAATACGCATTAATTAATTTGAATTCAGGACTCACCATGGGACTATAATCAATATATAATCTAACACCAAATTTTTATTAAATTTCAATCTTCTTCAAGGATTAAAGTTAAAAAAAACCCTGAAGAAGGAGAATGAAGAGAAAGGGTCAAAGAAGAAAGGAAGAAAATTAATAAAAAACAATTAATGAGATGGAGAGAGAATAAAAAAAATCTTAATTAAAAGACTTTTAGAATTTCATTCCTAATCCATAATTATTTTAATAAAAAATTAATTGAATTAAATGGATTACATCTCAACCATTAAAAGTTTACAAATCTAATGGCCTAGAACTTATATCAAAACTTGTGTAAAAAATGTGGTGTCACCGATATGCCTTGTGTGTGTGTGTGTGGAGCAAAAAATAATCAAGAAAAATATGGAGGCGACACGTGGATTTTTGGGTTAAAAAGACAAAATTACCATTGAGGCACACTGGAACTCCCACGAGCAAGTAGCGAACAATCACGGCTCAATCAAGGTCAAAAGTGATCAAAACAAGTATTTATTCAAGACCTATTTCATCCATCCTCATCAAATCATCCCTACAAAGTAACCCTCAATTATTCATTCCAATTAGGATTAATTACCTAAATTAATTGATTGCTGTTATGTGTTTAACAACCTAAATATTAAGCTACTAATCGTACGTTTTAAACTTGCAAGTGCACAAGATCAAACACATAGTATAGAAAGCAAGTACGAGATCATTCCTACGAGGATTGCACTAATATGTATCTAGAGCATGATTTCTAACAATTTAAATTAATTAATTCACAAAAACTAGCAAATATGCACATAAAGGTTTAACAAATAGTTTGAGATGTCTTAAGTTTAAGTAGTAAAACACAATATAAAGAACGTAGGCAAATAAAAGTAATTAGCAATAAGGGTTTTGAAAATAATGTTTGAACGGTTAGGACTTTGGTATCCATCTCTAACCTTTTTTGCCTAAGCAACCGATACACACGATGATACAAAACAGATTTTTGATGCTTTATGTTTGTCAACCTAAAGGCATGGTATCTACTCCTTAAGCTATTGATTTCCGTAAACAACGAATTAGGCATGGGTGTCTACACTAACTCTTTTCATTCTTGAAGTATTTAGCATGGTATCTACTAAGTTGCACTTCGAGAAAGCATAATACAATGGAAATCGAATCCTAGAACATGGTATCTATTCCGGTTATCCGTGATAATGAATTCCAGGAACCGTAACTAGTTCTCTTGTTACTCGGCATAGGTATAAGACTCGATCATCCAAATTTACCCATGTAACAAACTCAATTACAAGGCTATTCTATGGTGATCAAGCATAAAATAACTCAATAAGATTGGAATTAAAACTGGAATTAATCACTAAAGCATCAACAAATTGTCTTGTAACAAAAGTGTATCGAAAATACTCAAGGAAACATGATTAGGACTTCAACCAAGTCTCAACTATGAAATTTAGTTACTCATAATGTTAATCGGTAGCAAAGACAAACAAAACAGAAAGTAAAAGGAGAAGAAAAAACTCTTCAATGATGAATTGCGGAATGGTGCCCCGGTCCTTCCTCTTTCTCTCTTCTACTGTGGCTGCTCTTTTTTTATTTTCTTCTAATTGTTTTTGCACACTGACCTGCTGCTGCGCTAAAGAGGGATAAAAACCCCCATTTTCATTTGTAACAGCCCAAGGCTTGAATAGCCTTCTTTTCTTAATTCTAATTCAATGGGCTTTAAAGTCCCATCTTATTAGTCTTCTTATTTATTTCCTTACAGACTTTTTAGCTTCTTCCAACTAGTTAAAACTCCTAATAAATAGGAATTTTAATCTTCATTTAATCTGCCACATTGAAACACATATGTAGAAAATTTCGTATTCGCGCGTAGCCTGATATTCATGTACTAAAACTGCCATAACTCCCTCTAGAAAAATGATATTCAGGAACCGTAAAATTCTTCGGAAAATAGACATCCGTGGCTTTCCAATAATATATGGAACATCTCCTAGTTCTTCCCGAGTCAATACAGTTTAATCCACGAACTCGACTGCTTTGCATAGACTGTGCTGATGACATAGGATTGTAAAAGCCTTTTTTAGCTCCTTTTGTACTCTTTGCTTGTTACAACCTACAAAACACAAATATAATGTAAATTCTATATAGAAGAGTAAAACAAAGGTGTAAACAAGGAGAATTATTAAATATATAATAGCGAATTTACGAGCATAACCCTATTTCATCCATCCTCATCAAATCATCGCCACAAGGTAACCCTCAATTATTCATTCAAATTAGGATTAATTACCTAAATTAATTGATTAATTTCCTAATTGATTGCAAAATATTATTTTGACATAATACCTTGCAATTACACCCAAAAACCACCATAAGTGGCCAGACCCCTTTTCTCCAAATAGGGGCCGGCCACACCCCTATAAATAGCTCCCATTTATCCCATAAATCTAATTCCAACTCTCTTCAAAATTCTCTAAACACTTTTCTCTTAAATTCTAACTTTGGCATCGGAGGTTCTTAGGCCAAAGCCCCACCCATTCATCGTGGGTGCGTGAGGCTCTTGGCCTTGACCTAAGGTGTTAATTGTTTTGCAGGTGCATTTTCGTTCAAGAAGAAGAAGGTGGAAATTTGCATCCACAAATTAGTGAGTTCATTGAGAGCTTGAGTCACACGCTCGTAGAAGACTCTCGCATTCAAGGTTTTTCATTTTCTTGTTCAATTGTAGATTTTTCGTACGTTCTTACTCTTGGAATTTTTATTTATAAAAATTCTTAGATAAAATGTAAAAGAGAAGTACAATGACAAGAGATTCGGAAATCTCGACGAACGGAAATTCCAACATTCAAGAAATTGGACCATGACGATCCACGAGGCTAAACGTGACAACAAGTGTGACACGCCCCGATCCCGATATTCCTTGAATACCAGGATAGGCACGTGTTGGCCGACACCCGAAAGTGATGAAAGCCATTGATTGAATGCAAATGCTGAGAATAAGGAAAAGATAAGGTTTATAAATGTAAAAGAATAAAGAATATGCATTTAAGGAACGTGTTCAGAGCACACATCTAATCTAAAACACTAAAAGAATTAATATAAAAAATTGGTTGAACAAAGGAGTGGGTCCTACATCGAAAGGACTCGAAGATACCGATGCGGAAATGCTTGGATGCCGGGATTGTATGCCTCGTACGTTGTGTCGTAATCCTTGTTTCTAAGACCTGAATGGGGGCACAAAACAAAGGTGAGTGGACCAAGTTCATATGTACAGTAATAATAAAACAGTTATCAAGATACTAACCCCCACAGTTTATATACAGAAAACTACTAACAAAATAAGTACTAGTTTTACTGAAAACCCTAGCATGCCAAAAACATCTCTAATGACACATCGCGAAAATCAAAACATCAATCGTCTCACAGATCATCTCGTAAGCACGGTGTGCTGCTAGAAAGATCATTGAATAAATATAACTCCCGACCCTATGCTAACACCGTGGTCTCTGTGCCCGTAGCCAGAGATTACCAACTCTCGGGCCAATGCCTGCTCCGTGTCCCTCAGCCCGTAGCTAGGGATTATTTCTCCCGGCCTATCTGCCAACACCAGATCCTCGCCCCAGGCGGCATAGTGTCCACTAGGTACGCACAAATAGTTATGCCTCTCATAAATAACCATTTCATAGTATAAAGTCATTAATCGTCTATATTATAAAGAGGGGTTTCTAAAACATGTTCTAGCATCCTATCGTCATCCATCAGATAGTCTACCAGTTCATGGTTTTTATAGAAAATACGATATATCAAACTATAGCTTAATATAGGCTAATAATTAATTACTCACAAAAAACGAGACGATAAACAACATATTCCATAAACATGCTTAACATAAAACCAGTTCATAAACTCGTAAGACATGCTATTCATTTATGCAATTAAACTATGAAATCATGTAAATTTTAGAAGGGGTCCACTCACAGTACTCCGTAGCAGAAGAATTGTGCGGAAGAGGATTAGGGAAATCCCCACTTGCAACTTCACCTAAGCACAAAATTGTACAATTTATCAAACTACCCAACTATAGAATTTCAAGAAATGGAAATGGGTCTTGGGTTTGGATCCGGATTAGGAACAAAGAGGGTGGTTTGGGCTTGAGCCCAAACCCACACAACACACATACACACACACATGCATGCACAACACTCATGCACACATGCACACATGCACTCACACATTCACTCACACATATACACATACACATGCACTAAACACACACACACACACACACACACACACACACACACACACACACACACACACACACACACACACACACACACACACACATACACACCACATACGTGCACACACGTGCGCCACACACACTCACACGCACTCACATACATGCATACACTCATACATATGCACAGCACACACACACATACACACACATGTAGCCCATGCAAGGCACGGCCCGCAGGCCAAATAACCAAAACAAAGAAAGCTGGGCTGGTCTAAATACGGGCTAAGGCCCGTGGGTGGCCTGAAGGGCCTGGTGTCGACGGAAACCAATAGAGAAGAACGCTGGAGCTTCTACAGCTCCAGCCGACTGTAAACGTAGCCTTTAGGGTCCAATCTAGCTACCAACAAGAAGAGGAAGTTGAGATGAATGTGATTATACCTTTGGTTCACCGTGAAACGGCCTGAGATGAACGGAAAGCTCTTCGACACTCACGGGCTCGCTGGAGTTGGGTAAGCTTTCTCCCGAATTGATTTCGATCTAAACCTTGAAAATAACGAAATATAATCACTCAACCACATCCAAACATCGATCTATAACGGATAGAAATATACCCGATTCTTACCTAACCGGAAACAATGAAGGAATCTTGCCGAAGGTTTCTGGGGTTTCGTCATCCCTACAGCAACATGAGAGAGAGAGAGAGAGAGAACTGAAGAGGTTTTGATGATGATGATGATGGTTATGTCTTCCTCAAGCAGGGAATGCAGTTGGGTGTGAGTGGGTGTATGTGTGGGTGTCTCGGTGAAAGAGGGAAAGAAGAGAGAAGGGAGCGAAAGTAAAAACAGAAAGAAGAAGAAGAAGTCATCGGGGGGGGGACAAAGAGAGAGATGAGGTTTGTTAGGGTGCTGCCACGTGGCAGTTTGAGGGAGTTTAGGAATCTAGATAAAGGGTCTAGATTTAGTCAAGCTAGGGGACCAAAATGATAAATTCAATAAAACTTTGGGAAAATATAAAATTACATATAAGTTCGGGGGTGGGGTTTAACAAAGTAGAGCGGCACCACCACCAAGAGGCTCTATTGTGGCAGCCACCACGGAAGCAACCGTAGCAGACACCCTCGGCAAGGCCCACATTGCCTTATAAATAGGTCCCATTTCTCCCAAAAACCTAATTCCAATTCTCTTGCAAAATTCTCCAATTTTTTCTAAACACTTTTCCCTCAAATTCTAACTTTGGCATCAGAGGTTCTTCGGCCAAAACCCTCCCCCCATTCATAGTGGGTGAGTGAGACTCTTTGCCTTGACCTAAGATGTTAATTGTTTTACAGGTGCATTTTCATCCAGAAAGAAGAAGGTGGAAATTTGCATCCACAGTATGTATGTAAGTACATAATTAAATCTAGCTCTTTAGACATATCAACATATTCATGAGTATGTACGTTTACATGCAATAAGGGTTTTCTTTTATGTGCATATATGACTCTACCTAAAAATTAGATTTAAAAAATTCAAATTAAAACTAGGCTTGAAATCACAATGTACAAAACTAGGCATGATAAAAAAAATATATCTTATGTAAAGATTAAACTCTAATTATCTGGAAAAAAATTCTAGTTTTTACGGTGATGTATTTTGTCGAGAACTTGGCCGACCATTATGCGTGTAGCATACATTCTAGCCCTTTAATGCTTTTTAATTATGTTTTTAAGAATAGAATAGAGAATTGTTATTAGTACTCCAAAAGTCTCATTCAATACTCCAAACTTTCCATAATTAGAAAGAAAAATATACCTGTGAGGAGTGTAGAATACGATTTTTGGAATGCTAATAACAGTTCCTATAAAATAAAGAGTTAAATATATATATATATATATATATATATATATATGTATATATATATATATATATGTATATATTATTAATAGATGTATGGTGGAGATTGGTCTAGTAAGAGTTTGTTAGAATGTTAGGGTTAGTTACTTTGTAGGCTAGTATAAATTGTAAATTCTCTCTCATTTTCTGTAATTCGTTCAACTATCAATACAAGCTTTGATTTCCTATTAAACCTTCATCTTCTTCTTCTCTGTAATTTTGATAGTTTCATGCCTCTTCCAATGTAGTTAATATGGTATCAGAGCCACCAGGCTATTCTGATGGTTCCACTTCTCATTAGTTTCATTTTTTGTGTCTTCCGTTAATTTCCTTAGTGCTTCCGCAATCGTTCCGTAACTTCTGGGTTGTGAACAATATATTCCGATAAGGTTTTTCTGGGCTATGAACTGAGATGTCGGATCACAGATCGTAGTTAGGGAAGCCACTCGCATTGGTTTTTCTTTGGAGTGTTGTTATGGTGGGTGTTTCAACCGTGTCTGCTGCTACTCATCCTGTTTCCAATCATCAACTTCCTGACTTCGAACACTAAATGCCCTCTGGTGTCCAATTTACGATCACCCAACAATGTCGTTATTACATTTGGGTCACCATTTATGATGATTGACTCCGCATCAAATTCGGCATCAAGAACTTCTTTAAATGTCATTCTTAATTGGCAAGTGCATTCTTGCACATTATCTGTTTGATGAAATGTCAAAGAGTGATTTTGTTGGTTTCTTGGTGTAAGATTGTGCAAGATTATTGGTCTATTTCTTTCTTCTTAGTGGTGTTTGCAAATCAGCTCTCTGAGTATATTTGTCACTGCTCCGTGTTCCCTTCTCTAGTGTGGAGAGATCTTGCAAATTTAAGATGTTGTCAGTTTCTTGATTCTCTGTTGTGTCTGCCTTGTGATATAGGATCTTCTCAGGTGATATCTGCTCTACATTCTTGGTGTGGTTTTCTGGCGATTTTGTTGTATTTTTGTGTTTCGGAATTTATAGTTAGTTTCTTGAAGATATATGGGTTTATGTTGAAGATATATGAGATAAACTACTGTTTCATTCAGTGATTTTGTTGAATTACAAGATTTCAAGAAAGTGTCATTCTTTCTTGATGGTTAAGAAAGTATCATTCTTTCTTTAATTCCATAGAATTTGTCAAGAGTATCATTCTCTTGTTGCCTAGAAGAATTCATTCTGTTTTTGTGTTTGAAAGGATGATACAAGGTTCTGTTTAGCACTAGTTGGTTATGTACATTTTTGTGGTTTAAAATGCCTTCAAGCTAGTTGTGCAAATTTCTATTTGGTTTGCAGTAGCTACAGAGGTGTAGAAATCAGTTTGAGCGGCTGAAACTCTTTGGGAAGATTCTGTGATATGGTTCGAGTATTTGGCGTTGCAGTTGAAAAAGGGGTTAAACCAGATGATAGGCTTTGTGGGTGCTTACTCTATGTCATATCGTTGTGTGAAGAAACTGGGGATGAAGACAAGGTGCTTTCTTGTTTGTAGCAGGCTAATCCAAAAGTTGGTAACTCTAGTCAAAGTGCCACATATGCAATGGACATCCGTTTTGATTTTGGCCATTGACCACGAGCTTGGTTTGGGGGTCTAACATATGGGAGACCACAGTTAGGGAAGAAAATGAGGACCAAAAGCAAGCTCACATTGTTGCAATCTCAGGGCAACAAGAATTCTTTTAATCAGAAACCATCACCAAAGCTGCAATTTCTCTCTCCCATAAATCACTTCACTTCCAGTACCTATGCATGCATTTAATGGAATAAGAACACTCTCCAATGAGTCCATATTTTAGTGTTTGTTATTTGAGATGCTGCAATTGTTGGAGAACAATTCAGAAATAAACAGAATAACAGAAATAAACAGAACTTGAAATTCACAATTTTTATTTCACAAAAGGTACTTGTTATACATAATGAAAAGTATACAATAAATACAGAAATTAATATAAGAATGTCAACGGTACTAACTTGATTACAGAAGGTAGAGGCTAGCGTAAAAGCTATGTCCTTTGAACAGTAATTCTGTCCCACTCTTGTGCTTGTGGTTCTATAACGTCTGCTCGACCAGGATACAACTACCTAATCCTATAACCCGCACTGGATTATAGAATTCTAGCGAATTGCTTTGTGTGTTTACTCTCTTTGGAAAGTTTGTACGGAAGAAAAGGAAGAAGAAAAGATGATTCATTTGGATACCATGGATTGCAGATATATAGGCTGTTTCACACCCTTTCAAATACCAGTTCAGTGTATTTGAAGGTTCACAACTCTTTTCTAAGAGCTGTGTCTTTTAATCAAAACGTTTTTAATTAATAATAAATTAATTAAAAACTTAATCCGAAAATTAAAATTAATGAATCAGATTAATTTTAAATTCCAAGGCCCTTGTCTTGATTAATTAATATTAATTGTATTTAGGCTATATTATACAAGCCTAATCCACACAACCATAAGGCCCAAGCCTTCAATCCATTTTCAAATGGCTCATATTCTAATTACTAGACTAAAGCACTAAATCTATATAAAGGCCCTTGAGAATCTTGTTTTCCCCAATGTGGGACAAGAGTCTCAAAACTTCCAACAGCAATCTCAAACTGGGATACCCCAGTTGAGATTGAGGGGGAGTATTGATAGATGTATGGTGGAGATTGGTCTAGTAAGAGTTTGTTAGAAGGTTAGAGTTAGTTACTTTGTAGGCTAGTATAAATTGTAAATTCTCTCTCATTTTCTGTAATCTGTTCCACTTGATATACAAGCTTTGATTTCCTTCTAAACCTTCATCTTCTTCTTCTTTGTAATTTCGATAGTTTCATGCCTCTTCCAATGTAGTTAATAATATATATATATATATATATATATATATATATATATGTATGTATGTATGTGTGTGTGTGTATATATATATGCGTGTGTGTGTGTATAGAGGGTCGGAGCTCAAATTATAGGAAGATTGGAAGGAGGGAGAGTTGGTAGGCCTTTTAGTATTTTAAAAAAAATGCCTAACTTTAAACTTCTCTAAAAACCGTGTCATTTCGCCAAAACATATAGGTTTTTTCCTTGTTCTTCTTCTGCTTCTTCGTGAGCTGCCATAATCAACTCGCATGTGCACCTCCTGATTGTCATGAACAAGAATGGAGTGATAGAGTTGTATATTAGAAAGTTGCAAGTCGATACTAAACAAGGTCGTCTCGAATTTAAACTTGGAAAGCTGATCACGTTCCCCGAACCACACCAAATATTGCTGGCCCCGAAAGCTGATCCAATTTGCCTCTGTACGTGTTGGAATTAGTACAACCTTCACCATCAAATTGGAGTCAAATATATGATTTTATAACTTTCAACTTTGACGAGATTAAACTTATATCTAGGACACACTTGGCATATAAAATATGAGAACCCATACCGAAATATAATAAATGAAAGTACAATAATCAATATATTGAAATTCATATTTTATGCTCCATTGCAACGAAATCCCGACTCCGTCACTTCTCTGCACGCCTAATGGTGTGATAAGAACTAAAACCACCACTTATATGTACTCGACATTAGAGGCTCTACCAAACATGACCGGACTCATTGGAATAAGTAGCCACCAAACTCGCTCAATCACTATTATTGTAGGTACATAACCTAAAACGTACAAATGCACATACCGTGCTGCAATATTAACATTTCAATTTTCCGCAAAAAATTGTTCACAAATATTGTAATCAATAATTCTTGTTTCTCCACGTTGCTAATTAAATGGCTAATACAGCGCAGTTGTTTCTGAGATAATACAAAATTTATTTACTCAAAAACACAATTGTATAAATTCTACATAATTGTACAAAACCCCCACTTTGGCATCATTTCAACAGCCTCAGATTTAGCCTCCGAAGCCACACTGAATGCAGCACCATATGCAACATATCAAATGGCTTAGCAGGCCTATTGATCACAAAATGGCGCTGCACTTGCATGACCCTCTTTTGCTTTCTCAAATATTCATGCTCGGAAACTGATTGCAAAATTGCCTTCAGTTCCGGTATCCTTGCCACCGGAACATGAACAGAAAACTTAGACCAATCAAGTACGTCACTGAACGGCAACGCATAGGAATCAGAAATGATCACTGGGACACAAGCTGCATATATGGCCTCAACCACTCTAGGGCTTGCAACTTCATACCCGCTAGGGCACAAGCAAAACTTGCTCTGCGCCATTAGGTGTGTGTAGTTTAGGGTTTTGGGGAGGTAGTTATGGACTTGAATTTCATTGTCTTTGTTTTTCCAGTGCTTGAATAGTATCTTTCTTATGTCGCCATGACCACCACCAGCGAAGAAAGCAAAGATTGAACGGTTTTTAGGGGAATGGGTAAGGAGGGGAGGGCCTAACTTTCCGAAAGGGAGTTTGATTTCGGGCAGGGATACATCTCGGACTGGTTGGAAACCTTCTGAACAATTTGCATTGCAGAGTACTCTAATGAAGTTCTTGAAAGGCTTAGGGTGTCCAGCCGAAATATCAGGTGCCTAAAAATGCAATCGAATAAGGAGAATCGCTAACTCATTCAACTTGGCCAAGCCCTAAAGTTGACAACAATTCAGGTCATAACTAACAAAAGTCTTCAAATTCAAATGTGTTAGTAATCACATTTGAGTGATGTTACATTTACCAAACTGATCATTAATCACATGTTGTACACGTACAAGAATCATGTGAAACTAACGTACATACTTGAGTTTTTTCTTTGTGTTAGATGTGATCAGTAAATATGGTGCAAATAGTTTTATTGATTAGGTTAAGAGATTTATGAGATGAAATCTGAATCACAATGAAGTTTTGGTGGTAGCACTATAAAATCAATCTGAAAAGGTGGACAAAAATAGAGTGGCATACCCAATCATGACAAGAAACCAGAAAATGGTCAGCTCCATTACTTCTATTCCAGTATGGATATTTCTTCGATATGATGCTGATGTAGTCCTCGACAATGTTCTGGAGCCGGACACGAGAGTAGGTGGTGTAAGGCCTGTAGACGAATCTCACAACGTTGACAACACTGATTGGAAGAGAAAACGCGACAGCCTCGTCGGGGTCTTTCGCTACAAATGGGCTTTTCCCACTCAACTCAAACTCATCCATGAACTGACCTTCAATGGAGTAAATGTCGTTCATCGGCCCTTTGTGGAAGAGTGGTGGCTCTCCTTCCTCGTACGACCAAATTCGAAATCTTTTTTCCATCTCTATGTGGCTCCTAAAACATACATACACAAAACGATAATGAATCAATTATAGATATTAATTGATGATGCTTATGTGTTTAAATAATAAACATTACACTATATGTGGTACCTGATATACCTGCAAAAAAACCTAAACGCATCAATTCGAAAAGCTTAAATATTGCACATATAAACCCTAGGCTTGTCCATCATTATTTTACCTATTAATTAAGCACAACCCAAGTTAGCACGGTGGGATACATATGGTGAATTATATCATTTCTAATCCCGTTTAACAAGATTGATTACCTTATGGTGTAAAATCACCTTGGTGCTTAGGGTTTTTGGCTACGCCCAAGACCCTAGAGTTTAAACTCAAATAATTCCAGTAAAAACCCAGATGTAGTTAGTTTACCGCTTAAAATTTAATAAACTTTTCAAAATTTTATTTTTAGTTTTAATTTGTACCCATGTATTAATTTCATTTTGCGCCCATATTTTTTAAAATTTCATTTGTACTCATAAATTTTTAATCTTTTATTTGTACCCTAATTTATTTATAATCACTACAAGAAAAAGGCCTTTTTGCGACACGGTTTTTGCGTCAAATTACATTGCCGTCGCAAATAAAAGGAAATTAGCGCGGTATTTGTTAGCGCGAAAATATTTGCGACACTGCTATAAGTAACGTCGCTAATAATGTCGCAAACAGTAATATATGTCGTCTTAAACAGATTATTTGCGACGCCCCTAACGACGGATAGAATTTAAGCGGGAACAAATTGGGCAATTAGGGTTTGAGCTCGCACGCTCCTTTTTTCTTTTTCCCAACGCAGCCTTAGTTATCTCCCTCAACCATTTCCGTTTCCTTTTCCTTTTCTCTCAGAGATTCAATCAAAAATTTTGGAGTTGTATCGGAGATTACGGAGCACAATCAGAGTTCTGGTAAGCCACTACAACCATCTCCATCTTCTTTCTTTTCTGATTTCATTAGTCTTGCTAAGTGATTTATAGGGTTTCTGTCAAAGGCGCACAGATCTGCTAAATGTCTTCCAAAACCTGGGTCTTTGGCATCTGGGATTGGCATGTTTTTCTTTTTTCCACCCATTCTGCTTAGAATCGGTTTGATGATCTTCCTCAGTACCTTGTTAAACCCCAACCCACGCCTTTGATTGCTAAGTGATTCCATAAATCTTGCTTAGTTCTCTCCCTCAACCTTAGTTCTCTCCCGCAACCGTTTCCGTTTCCAATTATTAATTTGGACTGGACAACGCATGCGTTTTGGGCCGCAGGTTTTCTTAATATGTTTACAGCACGAACAGAAAATTTTAGTTAAAAACAAACCCTGTTTTCTTATTATGTTTACAACACAAATGGTAATTGATTTTTATGGCGATTGTGCTTGTTGATAAATATTTGGTGTCTTTGTAGATACTTTATCTTTAGGGGGATTGTGCTTCTTGATTTTCTATGTGCCTTTATTTTTTATTCGTGGACATATTGTCCAATTTTGTTTTTCTTTTCTTTTGTAATTTTGTTGTCATTTGCAACAATATTTCGCTTCTTCTTCTTCCTTATAAATATGGTGAATGATTAGAGTGTATCTTTTACAGGCGTTGCTTTTCCATAGATTGGGAAGATCTTGGAGAAGGCCCTCGCACAAGTAAGGTGGATGATGTAGGATTGTTTTTTTCTGTGCTGACTAAAAGTTTACTTTGGAGTAATCTCTTATTTGTGACACTCCTTGAAATTCTAGATATATTTTCTCTAAGTATCATATGCAAAAGTCAAAGTTGCCCAAAGTTCAGAGGATACATAACTCTGTATGTGTATCGCCTATTTCGAGCTCACACATTATCATGCGTTAATGCATATTCTTTTGTGTTAAAGTAGAAAAAACAAAAGTAGAATATTGTTTTTGGAATAGTTTGGATTGACAACTTATCTCATATTGCTTAGTGTTTGACATTTCTCTTGTAGTTCAAATATTTTGGATTAACTATAGAGATCAGATCAAGGGTGCTTAATTCTTAGCTCGGTATGTTTTCTATCCACCTTTTAAATAAAATTTTGATTAATTTTACTTACTTTCTTTGTATTCTTTTCTACATTTGTTGTTGTTTTTCTTGTTAAACATAACTACCCTTTTTTAATAGATGACATAATGTGTTGTTTCTTTATTTTCGGATGACATTAGGTATGGACAAGAGTTGGATAGATTTAAATGATAGGTCATTTGATCAATTTAACTATGGGCTTGAACTTTTTTTGGAGTTTGCATTTGATAACAACAAGGGTCATACAAGGATTTATTGTCCTTGCAAAAAATGTTACAATTGATACTTTGTTACAAGGGAAGTAGCAAGAGCTCATATAATAGTTGATGGGTTTATGCCAAATTATAGAAATTGGATTCATCATGGAGACACAAACCAACCATTATATTCAGAACAAGGTATTGGGAATAACATTCCATCAGCTTTTGTGGATGATATGTTTGATCAGTTAGTTTATATATTTTTCACTAAAAGTAAAATCTTTGCATATTCACAAAGTAAAAACTTTGCATATTCACATCGTTTTAATTAGTTGGATTGTGCATTATTTTTATCTTTTGGTCATTTGAACTGGTTGGGTAATGTTTTGTAGAATCAATTTAATCAATGCTTGGAAGAAAGGGAAGAGGATGAGCAAGACAAGGATTATCGAGAGGAAGTGTTTACTAGAGTTATGGGACCTGATGCATATGGACCTGTTCACATGTATGGAACAGAACTCCATCTCAAGTATTTTATCAAAGTTCAAGATCTTCCAATGTTAATGAGGACACCATACGAGAAAAGGTAGAAAGACAATATAAGACTAAGATAGATGATCTTAAGGCTAAGCATGAATCTGAAATTGAAGATCTCCGATCCAAGTATAGTGAAGTCAGTTCGAAACTCCATCTCGTGATGACTCATATTGGTTTCCATGTTAACACGACACCAAGCGGAAGTGGACAGGTACATTCGAATGTGATTTTGTTCTCTTTTCAATTTATTAGAATAAATTAGTGTGAAAATTTGAGCAATTTTGATTTCTATTTGTCCTATTGGTGTTAAATATAGGCTCCAAATATATCAAGCCATCTACAAGAAACATATGGGAGTAATGAGCAGCAACCTCAGTTAGACCCAGAAGCATAGAAACAATTGCTTTCATAAAAGGTTTGTAAAGAAAACATTATACTAAAGATTAAGCTTTCAATTGACACATGTTATTGATGGTTGTGTAATTCTTATTTTTTCAGGTTTGCATGGAGATTGTGATGAAGAGTCTTGATCATAATTAAACTCTTGAACTATGTTGGAGCATATTTGAAATAAATAAAAAAATATGTTCATAACTTTTGAGACGAGATTATTTATATTTGATTCTAGCAGGATTATATGTATTGGGATATACGGATGGTGTACTTTCAATGTTATTAGGAATTCTAAAAGCACAATTCTTTGATTCATATATTATTTTACTTTTGAACTTAGGATAATTGTGAATAAGATTATAAATTGCAACCCAATCTTTCATTGAACAAATATCATTTCCAACCATTTTGTATTTATAACAAAAAAGTTGTAAGGATAAAAGCATTTATGACGTGTCAAACATGTCCCAAATATTTTGTTTAATTCCACCATCAAAGCAGTTGCGACGCTAACTATTGTGTTGCAAAGCTGTCGTAAAATAACTTTGCGACGCTTGAAATGCGTCACAATAAGTTGTGAAAACTTTTGCGACACGGGTTTGTTGCGACGCAATCACAAGCGTCGCATGAGCGTCGTTAAAACGCATAAACGACGCTTTCATGACTTTACACGACGAGTTTTTAGCGTCGTATTTAGCAAGTTTTTTTGCAGTGAATGTACACATTCTTCTTTATTAATGTACCACTTTGTTATATGTGAAATGTACCAATTTTTTTAACACTATGGATACACTCTTTTGCCATTTATTATAGGGAGCTTTAATGAAAAGGGCTTGGACAAAGTTTAATTTAACCAAAAACCATCATATATTATTATTTAATCAAAAGGGCTTCATATTTAATTATAAGGACAAAACTAATCTATTTGAGGCGCACAACAATTAAACCCACATGGGATGAATTAAAAGCCCAAAACGAAACAAATTTTTTTTCCAGCCTCCCATTCTGTCAGCCAATTTGTTATAATTAAACTTCTTTTTATTTACAAGTATGCCACTTCCTCATTAATCCACCAAACAGATGTCATTCAAAAGCTGCCTACCTTCTCCAACGAACCAGCTTCCTCTCACCTTGCGATTTCTTCCAACTTCAGTCGGTTGGAATGAGATAGCGATTTGGAAGAAAGATTGGACGGCCGAAGAGATTATGTTGGAGGATCAAGTGGCGAACCTTCTGCAGAGGTACTTGGGGAACTATGTGAGAGGGCTCAACAAGGAGGCCCTCGAGAACAGTGTGGCAAGGTGATGTGGAGTTAAAGGGCCTCAATGCACTAAAATTACCAACGAATGTTTAAGGGAAGATTTCTTGGATCAGTGAAACTTAAAAGTGCGAGACTCACATCAACGTTTATGATTTTGTTTTTTGTTTTTTTTAAACTAGTTTATGATTATGTTTGGTCCGAATTATGTTTGGAAGTCTCATGCAATTGCCTTGGATCTATCACATTATAAAGTTGAACTCGTGTGTGTGAGTGTGTATATATATAAAATAAAAAATAAAAAAAGGAGCTTCGTCTCAAGAAATAGTCAGGAGATTACACAATAAAGTTTCCAAAATACTAGTGTTTCGTTTAAGAAAAAAAAGTCACTTTTTATGTGTTTGAGATAGTCAGGAGACTACACAATAATGTCACTTTTTATTGAGAGTCAGTGATAGTCAGGAGATAGATCCAATAATTAGTTAGTGTTACATTTAAGAAATAGTCAGTGTTCCGTTTAAGAAATAGTCAGTATTTAGTTATATATGTATATATATATATATATTGAGATAGTCAGGAGATTACACAATAAAGTTTCCAGAGTACTAGTGTTCCATCTAAGAAATAGTCAATGTTTAGTTTACGAAACAGTGATAATACTAGTGTTCCGTTTAAGAAATAGTCAGTGCTTAGTTTATGAAATAGTGATAGTACTAGTGTTCGTTTGATAAATAGTCAGTGTTTAGTTTACGAAACAGTGATAGTACTAGTGTTCTGTTCAAGAAATAGTCAGTTTTTAGTTTACGAAACAGTGATAAGTTTACGAAACAGTGATAGTACTAGTGTTCCGTTTAAGAAATAGTCAATGTTTAGTTTACGAAACAGTGATAGTACTAGTGTTCGATTTTGTTTACGAAACAGTGATAGTACTAGTGTTCGTTTGATAAATAGTTAGTGTTTAGTTTACGAAACAGTGATAGTACTAATGTTCCGTTTAAGAAATAGTCAGTGTTTAGTTTACGAAACAATGATAGTATTAGTGTTCCGTTTAAGAAATAGGACAAACAAAAGAAGACTGCATCTGGATAAATCTACAATTAGGAAATTTTGGGTCATCTCCATTTGGCTGTGTGCAAAAAAAAAAAAAAAAAAAAAAATAGTTAAGAGGGTTGAAGATTGCATTTGGATCACAAAATAAACATACTTGTAAAAGTTGAAATTATTTTGAGCCATTTGCATTTCGAGATGTGAAAGCCTAAAGGAAAACGATTGGCAATCAATTTTGACCAATTGCAGCTAGCCCATGTTGAACTGCAAGTGAAGTCCACCTAATTGAACTTATGGAAGTGCATATTATTTGTAATTTAAGTTAGAGAATGTGAAACAAGCTCAATTAACTTCCTAATCACTCTCTCTTAGTGACTCAACAAGTCTAAATACTACAAACTGTATCAAGAGTTCATTAGCACACAATCACCTGCTCAATGCATTGAAGAACCTCTCTCTTGGCAACTTCTTTGCTCTCATAAAGCCCAGCAACAAAAATTTTAATTTGCAAAATTAAATTGTAAAAAAAATAAAGATTAAACCCAAAAACAAAAATTAAACAACAATTAGAAACTAATTGCTCTCATAATTTCTCTCAAAAGTTATCCAGTCATGTTCTGAATCAGAATAATGTATATTGCCCATTGTAGGCACATAATCACAGAGCAAGATAAACACAAAATTCAAACAGAATTAAAAAATTAAAACTAAAAATATTTTAAATGAAATTTTGAAATTGGTAAAAATGGAAGAACAATCAGAGATGGTTAAGGGTTGTCGGTCATGGTTAAATCAGAAACATGGACCAATAATTCCTCATCATATCACACTTGAAACCCTAAATTTGCAAATTAATTTAAAAACCAAAAACTTCAAACACCCAAAAACAAAAAATATCACAACCCGAACATTAAGAACCGAAAAATAATCAATATTTCCAAATCAAAATTCAATAGCACAAATACTAATGTCCTTTGAATATCGACTTCTGTCTGGTCGGCAGCCGATATTGGATTTGTCACAGCGCAATAGAAACGATATCCAGATAGCATAGGACGCCGTGAAGTATGCCGGTGAGGATCCAAGGGGACGGGCATAAACAGATGATGAAGGATGTATTCAGTAATGCTTGCACCTCAGGTACGGCAACGATGATCCAACTAGCTAGTTTTCGGACGAAAGGTAGATTAGGAAAGTCATACAACATCTCCGCTTTTTTCCGAACCAAGATTTGCACTTGTTTATCACATCTTTCGAGAATATAACGACTAAAACTCATGAACAATATATGTACAGATTTACATTAATAAGAAAACAAATTCCCCACTCCATCAAGTAACAATAATCAGAAAGAGCATTTTAAATAGATTCCAACCTGCAACTTCCAATTTAAGCCTCTCTGGACGACTTGATTTCCACACTGTCTATGGCAGCCACACTTGCTCCAGCATTCTTTAATAAATTGCCTCTTTAAGTGGCCCTTGCATGGTTCTAAACAATCATCATTCTTGACTCTTTCAAGTAGGCATCTTTTACAATAGAAAGGACGGTGTTGTTGAGGGTTGCGAGTCATAGAGATACACTCTTCCAAGAAATCATCGTTTAGAAGGCCTTCTCGGGTGTTTCAGAGTTTGACGGAGAAGATCGGATGATGGCAAGATGTAATGAGAAAATTACATAAAGTAATCTGAGTTTATAGACTTTTTCTCTGCATATGAAGGAAACGGACCAAATAAACGGGTGAGGAAACTTGACGTTAGGGGTACAATTGGAAGCACAATAAATTATTTTGGTTGGGCCAGTTTTATTGGGTTGATTTGATATTAGGTTTTGTACTAACCATTAAATAAACTTTTAACATGGTTTTTGGTTAAAATTTAAAATTTTCCAGCCCTTTTAATTAGTTTTCCTTTTATTATAACTTATTGTTACATAGTTTTTATCCATTTATTCAATTAAAATGTTTGAATTTTTTTTATTGTAGTCGTTTCTAATAGTATTATAATGAGGGATTTTAAATTTATATAATTATAAATCTCATAAAATATCAAACAATTAATGTCAAAACTATAAAAATATAAATATTAATAGTAATATAATGAAGTGTACAAAGTCAAAAGACTTTGATTAAACTTTGAATACCATTAAAGTTTTAGTCAAAGAATGTTAGAGACTAGGGACCGCATTCAAAGTATTCCTACATTATAATATGGGACGGTATTGTGATTGATATGTTTCACTTTTAGTATTGCGATTGTAAAAAAAATACAAATATTATAGTTTAAATTTAACAGTCTAGATGCATTAATTTTTATCTTTGTTGAGATTTTGAACGAGTATTATCCTTTTAGAATATTGTCAAAGAATCCAGTGGAATAATATGATGAAATTCCATTCCTGGAGGTATTACCTAACCAAAACAAGGGAAACTGAATAACATTTCTATCACTTAATATTTATCCTTTTCAAGAAAGAAGGGCAAAATTTTGATAAAAATAATATGAAGAGAAAAATATTTGATACTTACAACCATGCGAGGCATAAACCTTCCGTGACAGCTTACACCCCTTTTGATTCTTGCTCTTAGTTTGCGTTCTAGTATTGGATCAAAGCCATCATACAAGCGCCATTGTGATTCTATCTCCTGTCTAGTGCTTGTGATAACAATCTCAGAGGCATCTAGGGTTAACTCCTCTGCTTCTATCCGTCTCATTATTTTGTATGTTGTATTTATTTCTTCCCTTGATTGACGTCCTTGTTTCAAAAGTTGTTCAAGCTTATCTCGTCCAAGTGAGTGACCAGTAAATACCATTGGGACATTCAAGGCACCAGATAAAAGAGCAGCAGAATCACCAGCATCTGCATAATGTCCATGAATTGCAACGGGCCAAACTGGTTGCCCACCTCCAATTTGCTCTCCCAGAGCTTTGGACATCTGTATAATGTGGGTAAGTGCACCGTCAACAAACTCAGGTATGTGGGGCCAAAGAAGTTCTTTTGGGGCATATTAATCTCTTGGGCCAAATGGTATACGGACTATATAAGCTCCACTACTCTCCCCAAGCTCCTCCTTCGAATTCTCAGTGTTTAATGGATTCAGCATTTCAGTTGGTTCCCCATAACTCCAATCCACATCTGGAGCTGCCACTTGTCTTGTAAGCAAATCAACCCGATAAACTCCAGGCATTGAACCTAAGGCCCTGGCAAGTTCTACTACATACTTGACCTGATAATGATGAAAGCATTTATACTCCAAAGCAAGTAATATGGAAGCTTTTAATTCCAGTTTATAAATGTTTTCAATAATCATCAACTGAGTGCACAACCACGTCAAGATAAATATCGTAATTAACAATTTCTATTCCCAAAAGTTACCTGGCCACCAGTATCAGAATCACGACCAAGCTCCATATTCTCTCCACGGATCAGGCCATGAAGGCTGCATGAAGAATTATAGATAATGAAATCAAAGTCTAAAAGTTTAAATGCATAAAAAAGTTCGGCTCATGCCTTATTAACACCATGTAGAATTTCTTTTCTTTTTGTTGACTAGCCCAGTTCTCCATCGCATCAGTGGAATTGATTCTTTTCATTCTTCCTCCTCTAGTGCTATCACCACCATGAGCTGAAATGTCACCCACCGTGTCTCCTTTCTCTCCCTCAGACAAGTCTTCGGACATATCCTCAGTCGCCTCTCTCCTGCCTCGTTCCCTTTCAAGACGACGTCTAGCCACACGCTGAGCTTCTTCTCCCTCAATCTGATCAATTAGCAAAGCAAACGGCAACATTTTAAAGCCAAAAACTTAAAAGCGGCCCCCTTCTCAAAGTAAATAATAAAATAAATTCACTTCCTGTCGGTAATCACTTGTGCTTTTTCACAAGCACAAGTCTTCCCCTTGATAAATTGAACAATAATTAGCAACATGAAATTATTTCCACTCCTTTTTTCTTTTCTAACATGAATTAAAGGAGGCTAACCGGTGATTGCCCTTGCAGTCAGGGCCATCCTCTGCAACCTAGCGTGTCTTGGGTCCAAACCCTCCCCACTCCCCAAGTGTAAATAAAAGTAATATCGCTTGTATTAAAAAAATAAATGAATCAAAGGAGAATTAAGAAACAAAAACAAAGGGATGAGTGTCTAAATCTCCTCGTACCATAAGGCAAAATCTTAACTGTGAACAACATTGATTCAATGTAATCAGCAAAATCCGGCATTGTATGATTCAATTTTCGTTCTGTTTTAACTTTTTTTTTTAACTTTTTATTAAGGTTTCATTTTTATTTTCATTTGCTCAGCTACAAATAAAAAAACACACGCTCAATTGACGCATTTAGCAGCTGAATACAATGAAATCATCAACAGAAAAGACAAATTGTTTTAAAAAAAAAAACATATATATTTAAGAACCTGCTTCTTTTTGCGAGCCAAATTCCAAATTCGCCAGCACATGTTCTCCAACCTGGTGTTTCTCTCCTCCGGACTCCTCGCCGTCGCCGCAGCCTGAAATCAAAGCCACCGAATTAGCAAAAACAAATCAATAAAATTACGAAATGTCGAAAATCCAAATCGATTCAAAAATGGAAATGGCGTTGTGAGTAGGAATCGTACCCGAACCCAGGAGCGGTGGAGATCGGTCTCATCGTAGCGAGTGATGACCTCTTCGACGAAGTAACGAGTCGGACTGAAACGGCCACGTTCGCGGAGGAGGAGCGACGATTTGGCGTCGTCGAGGCCCGGACCGACGTCGAGGATCGCCTCCAAGTAACTGTTCACCCAGTCGTTTCCCGCCATTGCAACGGTCTTGGTCGGCTACACGGAGCATGAAACAGAGTGCTCTGCTCCCAGCTATATATATATATATATATATATATATATATATATATATATATATATATATATATATATATATATATAAATATGGAGATCTTAGAGAGAGAAAGTTAGAGAGAGAGAGAGAGAGAGAGAGAGAGTGAGACGGTTATGGTGATTTGCTGACAATGACGGAGTAGAGAGTGAGAGGGACGAGAGAAAGGGGAGAGAGAGGAGAAATTTTCCGCGAGTTTGGGATTTCTCTGGACAGAAAGAGAAAAGGTTTTTATTTATAAATTTTTTGAAAATCTGTAAGTGCATTTACTTATATGTCCTTGTCTCAAATTAAGGGTTGCTTGATGTACACTCATCTTTCTGCTACAAAGTAAACAATCCACATGGCGCAACTACACAAGTTTCTAGGCCTCTCCTTGCGTTGTATGTGAATTAGACAATCTCCCAATTTTGAACATAAAACTTAAATTTTGACAACTTATGTGGCACTTTAACATCTTTTAAAGTTTTATTCTTCAATCGATATGTCAAATTAAATTATTATTTTATTATTTTATAAAATAAATTATTAAACTAATTAAAATTTAATAAGGGACATTTAAAGTTTAATCAGTAAGGTGTTCACCTTCCTTGATTGAAAAGAAGATGAAAAATAGGATAATTGACACACCCCGTCCCGAAGGAGGGCATGCTGGCCGTCACGTGAGAGTGACGTAACCATTTGCACAGTACGGAAGCTTTAAGATACAATTTATAAGTTGATACACCCGAAGGTGAGTCCTAATTTTGTCCAATATGTCAGAACCCCGCCGTATTCCTCGTAGTCACCACACCTTTGTGATTCCTGAACCTGGAGGGGCGCAAAACCAAAATTGAGTGGGTCAGTAAAACAATTCTTTTCCAAATCCAAACATTTCTCATAACGTTGTAACCCCTCTCCGTAAAACCTGTATACTTTCCCAGAAATGTAAAATATAAATATACATATATATTCTCAATACTTCATTTCACTTTTTCAACATTTTTCATATCAGTTATGCCATGCCACATCATCTCAACATTTCTCATATTAATTATGCCATGCCACATCATCTCAACATTTCTCATATTAATTATGCCATGCCACATCATCTCAACAGTAATAAGGTATGAATGCATCAACATAATCATATCAGGTGCAAGAAAGTAATCAACCGTAGGCCCTCTAATAGCCCTGTACGGTTGAACCTAGAGCTCAAAATCTATCATTATCACTCTACCGGAGTCACCTCTGTGACCCGTCCGGCCTTCTGCACGCAAGTTACGCTCTAGTGCTTCTCATAAATCATCTGTGCACATAATCTAAGGTCACCCACCAGTCGGAATCTCACTAACACTCTCGCGACTGGTCTGTCGTACCCACTCCGCGTGGACTGTACGACTAGCATCTACTTGGATCCAAGGCGAGCGTGCGATGCGGTGAATACTATAAGCACTAAACCATGGTGCAGGATTTGAGCTCAATATATATCATCATCATCATAACAGTAATTAAATACTCACCTGTGCGTCCACCGCACCATTTCATACATATGCATCATAAATCAATTCTTACTTGTGCGTCCACCGCACCAATTCATACATATGCATCATAAATCAATTCTTACTTGTGCGTCCACCGCACCAATTCATACATATGCATCATATATTAATTCATGCATGGCATTTCAACTCACATTTCTATATACTTTTCATATCAATTCTATGCATGGTATTTCACTTCCCGTTTTTCCACATAACTCATATGCATTTCATTTTAAACATATTTTCATTTCAATTCAATTTCTGGGAAACGTCAAGTATATATATATATACGGAAAACAAAACGGCCCACTCACCTGGAGTTCGCCCTACAACTCCCTAGCACAATACGCCAAGGCGTCATGACGATCGGCGCCTAAAACAATAATCAATTCCAACCTCAGAATTCATACCGATAGAATATATAACTTATATAAAATACGTCACTACGTAGATTGATCCGGAAGATCCACCCCTCAGATTTTAAATCCATAACTTCCAGAGGTCCACATTATACCTCTAGGACAACATCCTAAAATTTCATTACCATCCAACGGTCGGATCTCCGTCAATTTCCAAAACTAAGTGACGGTTAACATTTTATATTATGGACTTACAATTCCAATTCCGGAAGATCCGCAAATCGGATTCCCAATCTGTAAGTTCCAATAATCCTCAAATATTACGTATTACAACGTATCAAAGTTTGGTGATGATCCAACGGTCGGATCATCAATTCACATTTTCACCTAATGTGAAAACTATAAAACGTTATTTGAACACCTAACCAACAATCCTCAATAACTTTCTCATACGGTGTTCAATTTAGGTATATGAATATACCACAGTGATCTACTCGACGTCACGGACGTCGACATATTTTTAAAATAATTTTATTTTTATTTTTTATTTTTACTGTAGCACATTCTTCTTCCTTGGGTCGCCGGACTGGTTTTTCCGGCGGCCGTTTTCCGGGCAGTTTTTCAAATTGCTATAACTTTGTCATTTCTCAACGAAATCAAGTGATTCAAAAACGAAAGTTGTAGCCCTTGAAGAGACAAAGAGAATGGTACCTTGCACAACACCTAGTTCGCCGTGGTTTGGCCGGAAACTGCCTCGAAATCCTCGGAGGTCGCCGGAAACTGGGTATTTTTCAAATGAGTATAACTTCTTCAATACTCAACGAAATTGAGTGAAACAAAAAGGAAAGTTGTAGTACTTGACGAGACGAAGAGATTGATACCTACCTTGACTCCTAAATCGCCGGGGATTCGCCGGAAAACGCCTCGAAAGCTCCGGCCAAACTTTGAACTTGTCGATCTCCGTGTTCTTACGTCCAAAAACTTCCAACGAAGCACTCCGAGCTTCCTTGGGACCTCACCAAGCTTGCTATGAGCTTGGATTGTCCTAAAACAAAGTCAATTCGAAGATCATGAACAGTGCACTTTCACGGGGAGTTTAGAATCTAGGTTTTCCGAAGTAAAACTTACCTGAAATTGGTGTCTACGTGATCGTGGAGTCCTCAGGAATGCCATGGTAGCTTTAAATCCGACGTTGGTATAAGTTTTAGGTGGTTTTGGGTGGTTGCCTGTGTGTTCGAGAGGGTGAGAGAGAGAGAGAGTGAGGTCTGAGGAAGAGAGAGTATGAAGGACAGTATACGGGAAATGGGGAGGGTTTTGAGGTGTGGGGATCCCACATGTCCAATCCAATCCCAATTTCATAAAATTCCATCATAAAATTTAAGTCTAAGTCTCCACTCTAATTACCAAATTTTTTTGGAGCTTAGATATAACGAACGTGAAAATTATACCTTAGTCACGTATTAGGGACATTTTCGTAATTTCATGTCCTCGGAATTAAAAATTCCGGGACGGGCTGTGACAATCTCCCCTCCTTATAGAATTTCGTCCCCGAAATTCCAGCAACCAACTAAATCATCTATACTCATACAATAGCCTCGGATAAATCTCTCTCATCCGATTCTCTTTCTCCCACATAATTTTCTACTGAATGATTTCCTTCACAAAGCTTTTACTACTTACTCTGTCTTAATTCTCAGGACCTTCTTTTTCCAATCCAAAGTCGTCCTTGGTTCCTTATCAAGTCGAATCCAATTTAATTCTCAATAGTTGCACCAGAATTCCATGAGACGACTGTGCCACCTAGTGACAACGCATCGAACACAAATACATTAAGTACCGTTGCCCTGTCTGAAAAAAAATTTATTACTCAACACTGGAGTAATTGTACTAACTTGGTACATTGACCAATTATCACTTCAAATTCGATCATAACCATCCTATGTACAAGGAAACTTGTACACATAATCCAAAGTAATATCTTTCCATTTCCACTGCGAAACAGAAAATAGTTATCTCAATCCAAAGGTTTATCTCTTTCTGCCTCAATCTGCTGACCAAATAAAACTGTCGAATGGTATGATAAATCTTATTAGTTTTGGAATATTGCAGAAGTTGAACAGTGAACTTCGTCCAATATTTGCTTGCTTCAAATCCTCAGCATTAGGCACATACTTTTTGTTTTCATGTATCCACATACCATTTGATTCACGAATCATGTACTCATTCTTTTTCCCTTCTTTCTCTGCCTTGGTTAATTCTTAAATTTCCTCGTCAAACATTTAAGTTTCGAGTACGAACTTACTAAAAATGCCTAACTTGAAATTTAACAAGTATAACTTCTTCTCGATCTTGCATTTTTAATTTTTCTTCCATTGGTTTTCAATCCACAAGATGATACTCTTGGCAAACGTGCCAGACATTAATCTTACTGTAGTCTTCTCACCAAGTGCTTGAGCTAGAACAAACTTTACGATCACCCTGATCGTACAATCATGTTCATTAAGCAATACAATTCACATTCGCTGCCTCCTATCAAAATCCTTCCAAGTAATGGATATTGAAGACTCTTTTGATTTGTAAAATCTTGCATTCTTATCAAATATAATGCCTTCATAACTTCACAGCAAGAATGGTAATCATGACTTCCAAGTCACCCGTAGGGTAATTCATCTCATGAGGTTCCTTTTATCGTGAAACGTATGCAATCACCCTAACATTTGCATCAACATGCCTCCAATACCATTCAAGAAACATCACTAAAAATTTATGATTACCATTATTCTTTGGGAATACCAAAATACGTGCATGAGTGAGGAAATACTTCAGTTGTTGAATCCTTTGCTCACAATTTCCTTCCCACTCATACATAACCTCTTTTCTCAACAGTCTCGTCAATGACAAAGCAATGACTGAAAAATCTTTCACAACCATCCAAGATAGCCTGGTAAGCTAAGAAATTCCGAATCTCAATTACAGCTCGTGGTTGTTCCAATTTCTCAATTTCTGCTATCTTTTAAGGATTCACTTGAATACCTTAAGAATATATAACAAATCTCAGAATGCCACCTGATTCGTCTAACTTTAGCATTTGCTACTTAGCATACAACCAACGTTCTCTCAATCTTTGGTTCACCGACTTAATACGTTTACATGCTCTGCTCTGGCTCAGAATATGCCAGAATATCTTCAATGAAAATGATATCAATCTATCAAGGCATTATTGGAATACTTCATCCATCAACTCATAAAACAGCATGAGTATCCACATAGCATCACCAAACTTCATAAGGACCATAACAAGTCCAGAAACCATCTTATGATCAACGTTAATATTCAATTGGTAGTAACCATATCTCAATTCAATCTTTGAATCTTCGCAATTACTTCTGAGCTGGTTAAATAAACATCAGTACATCACCATGGATAACGGTTCTTAATCGTTACCCGACTTCATTGTCTATAATCAATGAACAATCTCTAAGTCCATTTTCTTTCTCACCAACAAACTGGGGCTCCTCAAAAGTGTTGTACTAGGTTGAATGAAACTTTTATCAACCAATTCTTTCAACTGAATTTCCAATTCCCTTAACTCATCCTGAACCAATCTCCAATATAAATTTATACCTGGCAACAAATCAATAATGAACCTCATATCTCTGCCTGAAGGCAATCCAGGTATACTTTCAAGGAAGACATCAAGAAAAGTCTAACTCTTTCGACATTATTCACACTACTCCAAACAACATCATTTAGCACCACATGAGCTAAGTATTTTTGACAGCCTTTCGAAAACAATCTCTTTGCTCTCACAGCATAAATAACGGTCTGACTCAATCCACTTTGCATACTTACAAAAGTAATCTCTGGTCATCCAGATCGATGGAAAGTACTGGTTTCCCGTAACATTCCGTCTTGTCACAATTATAACCAACCAATCTAATGGAACAGAATTAACTGATACAATATATATTCTATTATTATTAAGCATTCTAAATAAGTACAACACTAACATAAAATAACCTACCGGTTTGCTTGCTTAACGAATCCACGAATGAGTTATTAATATTACGGTCTGCAGCCCGCAATACTGATAAATCATCGTTGTCTCGATAAGTAGGCAACCACTCTCAAAGATATAACATTACTATTTTGTTACTCAAGGCAAAATACATACACTCGTCTCAACTACATTTATTTACTACTCTCTAGGTAATAACATACATAATAAGAAATATATCAGCCGAAGTCAACTAGAATGACCAATACGGCTGATTCAACTCTTATCTCAATAATACGTCAGCCGGATCCACTCCGCGTGGTCGGTACGGCCGAGCCTATAACTCACCAATTTCTCATGTGTCAATCGAATCCACTTCTCATGGTCTGTACGACTGAACATATAACTCATCAAATCTCTCTGTACCCACGGTCAATCCGACCAAACTACTAAATCCATAACTCTGCTGAATCAACACTATGATGTCATAGAAAACTGTTGGGTACAACTGATTCTAGGGACGATTCACAATTCTGTGTCCCCTCTGTTCACATAAACACATTCATTAATTTCACACTTCCCAAAGTGTTAATTTTGTACCTGCTGCACAAGGTACATTTCCTTTACTCGAGACACCTTGTCTCAAATATCTGGGATTACCAGTATATCCATCACTTTTACTCTGACCAGCGACATTAAAACCTCAGCTGGAAGAATTAACTCTAGCTTCACTTCTTTCGAAGCTCTGAATCTTTCTATCTCCTTGATATGACGAATCATTAACTTTATCGTCTTCTTTTAATTCCCATTCATTTCTTATTCTTCTTTATTCTCGTTGCTCATGTTCTCAGAGTCCTCAAGACTCAACAGCATCTCGTATATTCCTGGTAAGAAGTATAATGGATAGTGGTCACCCAAAATACCACTTCCCTTTTTGCCACCCAGCTTAAAACAACATAACACCTCCACCAAATTAACAACAATATCTGGATGGAACGAGGCAAGTCTGAAAACTTTCTATAATATCCCTCGATCATCACCTTCCTTGTCTCATATTTGTAAACTCTTGTTTACTACCATCGATAAATGCCGGAGGGATAAACTTTTCCTTAAACAAGTCCTTAAACAATTTTAAATCGACTGATTCCTCTGGTGACAACAATTAATACTCCTGCTTCCATCAGGATACACGTTCATAACTCAAACCAGGTAGTCATCTCGACCCCTTGTCAGAAGGAAGATTCCTTTGACTTGCATAATCCGAAACATCTTTTCCAAATGGTTAAACCGTTACTTCGCTCCCTCAGGTTCATCATTTCTCTTAAGTGATTCAAATTCAACTCATAACCCATCTTAAAATGCCCCTTTAGACAATAGACTGAATCACCATAGTAATAGTTTCCCCCAAAACCGCTATATTAGGGAGACTAAATTCCTCTAACTACGTGGTTTGCTACGAGGCGGTGTAGTTCTGACAGAATTCACTAGAAACTTCTCAAGATGTCCAAGATTGCAACCATGCTCTGATACCAACTGACACACCCCGTCCCGAAGGAGGGCATGCTGGCCGTCACGTGAGAGTGACGTAACCATTTGCACAGTACGGAAGCTTTAAGATACAATTTATAAGTTGATACACCCGAAGGTGAGTCCTAATTTTGTCCAATATGTCAGAACCCCGCCGTATTCCTCGTAGTCACCACACCTTTATGATTCCTGAACCTGGAGGGGCGCAAAACCAAAATTGAGTGGGTCAGTAAAACAATTCTTTTCCAAATCCAAACATTTCTCATAACGTTGTAACCCCTCTCCGTAAAACCTGTATACTTTCCCAGAAATGTAAAATATAAATATACATATATATTCTCAATACTTCATTTCACTTTTTCAACATTTTTCATATCAGTTATGCCATGCCACATCATCTCAACATTTCTCATATTAATTATGCCATGCCACATCATCTCAACATTTCTCATATTAATTATGCCATGCCACATCATCTCAACAGTAATAAGGTATGAATGCATCAACATAATCATATCAGGTGCAAGAAAGTAATCAACCGTAGGCCCTCTAATAGCCCTGTACGGTTGAACCTAGAGCTCAAAATCTATCATTATCACTCTACCGGAGTCACCTCTGTGACCCGTCCGGCCTTCTGCACGCAAGTTACGCTCTAGTGCTTCTCATAAATCATCTGTGCACATAATCTAAGGTCACCCACCAGTCGGAATCTCACTAACACTCTCGCGACTGGTCTGTCGTACCCACTCCGCGTGGACTGTACGACTAGCATCTACTTGGATCCAAGGCGAGCGTGCGATGCGGTGAATACTATAAGCACTAAACCATGGTGCAGGATTTGAGCTCAATATATATCATCATCATCATAACAGTAATTAAATACTCACCTGTGCGTCCACCGCACCATTTCATACATATGCATCATAAATCAATTCTTACTTGTGCGTCCACCGCACCAATTCATACATATGCATCATATATTAATTCATGCATGGCATTTCAACTCACATTTCTATATACTTTTCATATCAATTCTATGCATGGTATTTCACTTCCCGTTTTTCCACATAACTCATATGCATTTCATTTTAAACATATTTTCATTTCAATTCAATTTCTGGGAAACGTCAAGTATATATATATATACGGAAAACAAAACGGCCCACTCACCTGGAGTTCGCCCTACAACTCCCTAGCACAATACGCCAAGGCGTCATGACGATCGGCGCCTAAAACAATAATCAATTCCAACCTCAGAATTCATACCGATAGAATATATAACTTATATAAAATACGTCACTACGTAGATTGATCCGGAAGATCCACCCCTCAGATTTTAAATCCATAACTTCCAGAGGTCCACATTATACCTCTAGGACAACATCCTAAAATTTCATTACCATCCAACGGTCGGATCTCCGTCAATTTCCAAAACTAAGTGACGGTTAACATTTTATATTATGGACTTACAATTCCAATTCCGGAAGATCCGCAAATCGGATTCCCAATCTGTAAGTTCCAATAATCCTCAAATATTACGTATTACAACGTATCAAAGTTTGGTGATGATCCAACGGTCGGATCATCAATTCACATTTTCACCTAATGTGAAAACTATAAAACGTTATTTGAACACCTAACCAACAATCCTCAATAACTTTCTCATACGGTGTTCAATTTAGGTATATGAATATACCACAGTGATCTACTCGACGTCACGGACGTCGACATATTTTTAAAATAATTTTATTTTTATTTTTTATTTTTACTGTAGCACATTCTTCTTCCTTGGGTCGCCGGACTGGTTTTTCCGGCGGCCGTTTTCCGGGCAGTTTTTCAAATTGCTATAACTTTGTCATTTCTCAACGAAATCAAGTGATTCAAAAACGAAAGTTGTAGCCCTTGAAGAGACAAAGAGAATGGTACCTTGCACAACACCTAGTTCGCCGTGGTTTGGCCGGAAACTGCCTCGAAAGCCTCGGAGGTCGCCGGAAACTGGGTATTTTTCAAATGAGTATAACTTCTTCAATACTCAACGAAATTGAGTGAAACAAAAAGGAAAGTTGTAGTACTTGACGAGACGAAAAAATTGATACCTACCTTGACTCCTAACTCGGCGGGGATTCGCCGGAAAACGCCTCGAAAGCTCCGGCCAAACTTTGAACTTGTCGATCTCCGTGTTCTTACGTCCAAAAACTTCCAACGAAGCACTCCGAGCTTCCTTGGGACCTCACCAAGCTTTCTATGAGCTTGGATTGTCCTAAAACAAAGTCAATTCGAAGATCATGAACAGTGCACTTTCACGGGGAGTTTAGAATCTAGGTTTTCCGAAGTAAAACTTACCTGAAATTGGTGTCTACGTGATCGTGGAGTCCTCAGGAATGCCATGGTAGCTTTAAATCCGACGTTGGTATAAGTTTTAGGTGGTTTTGGGTGGTTGCCTGTGTGTTCGAGAGGGTGAGAGAGAGAGAGAGTGAGGTCTGAGGAAGAGAGAGAGTATGAAGGACAGTATACGGGAAATGGGGAGGGTTTTGAGGTGTGGGGATCCCACATGTCCAATCCAATCCCAATTTCATAAAATTCCATCATAAAATTTAAGTCTAAGTCTCCACTCTAATTACCAAATTTTTTTGGAGCTTAGATATAACGAACGTGAAAATTATACCTTAGTCACGTATTAGGGACATTTTCGTAATTTCATGTCCTCAGAATTAAAAATTCCGGGACGGGCTGTGACAATAATTGCATCGGTCAACTCAACATTAATTATAATAAATGATTAAACTAATTAAAAATTAATAAAATATATTTAATAATTAATAAAAAAACATTTGAAGCTGCAATCAAATTTGACAGCAACCTCTTTTGCTGCCAATATATGTCATCACCACATAGGATTTGACACTTCGGTTGGAGAATATTAGTGTGGTCTTTTTTTTACTATTATAACTTATTTGTATATTTTGGCATCTCCTTTGGAGATGCTCTTAGAGAGAATTGTCTTTATACCCTATTTTGGTTGACAAAGAAGATTTTATTAATGGAGTTGTAGATAAGCTTAAATTTTGGTTTACTAGCATATTCTCATTTAATGTTTGAGTTTTTTTTTTTTAACAGACCATAGTATTTACACTAAGAGGGAGATGGTGAGTTTAGTATTTTAGTGAATTTGATGGTATGAGAATAAAGTTTAAGTAATTACGAGTTTGTAGTACTTTACGATATATTTTTCACATGCCATATGAATTTATAGTAAATTTTAAATGAACTAAAGGTGTCAAACATGTGATTTAAAAAAGTACTGGTTGAGTAGTACACCATACCTTTATTAATTAAAATGCTAGGAGGCACAATTTGATTGAACAATAATTAAAAAAGAACAAGAAAAATTGGGAGTTGGTCGCGTGGGAAATGAATAAAGAACGTCTTTCTTCTTCATTGGAACCAAGGTCCAAGAGCATAGCCATGATGATCATCCTCTTCATCTGAAATTAGATCTTTTTTTTGGTTCAAAGCTTTTATTGTACAATATCCACAAAGTCATGGTCGTCTTCTCTCTTTCACCACTTGCCCAGATTGTTAAGTGGTACTCAAAGGTCCTCACAGGCAGGGGCGAACCGACTTAGGGGCAAGGGGGGGTTAACTAACCCTCCAAACTCCAGTGAATCTCCATGGATGACTTGGGTGTTGCCCCTTTGAAGGTTGGAGTTGCCCTTCATATATGCCCTTCAACTGCTTGATAAAATACGTTAGAGAGGTGTTGTCCCTTTATAGTCTAGCTCTAATATTATTTACCTCTAGCTTATTTGTTGATTGTGATTACAATTGTAGGAAGAAAAAAATAAGAACCATGTAAAAAATATCCAAAAATGCAAAGTAAATGAAATTGTGATCTTAGAGAATAACAAAGCATCATCATCCTTGGACAAACATATTCATGAGATGTAATGATATCAAACATTGTTAGTGTGTTTCTTTGTTAAGCATTCATATGGGAGCAGCTTGGAACATATTAATTACCCACACAAATGAGGCATTAACAGGTGTGCAGTATGTCTTTACAAATGACTTCAGGACTACTAAAACTCGATGAAATAGTGATATGCATGCTATTTATGTTTTAAAAAATTTACGCGATATGCGCACACTGACCCCCTAATATTATTTTTTGGCTTCACCACTACTTATAGGCTTTTTTTTTCAAACTTCCAGGTGATCATGGGACCAACTGGGTCCATATATGAATCCACCTTTGCTTGTGCCTTCAATTAGTTTACATATTGTTTTGTATTGAGACAACTTTATCTAGAAGTGTATTTTTTAAAACAACAATATAATTTGGTTTGGACTCCCTTTCAACGAAAATTAAAATTATGAACTCTCAATCAAGGATTTAAATATCAATAATATCGACGAAATATCGCCGATATTATCGTTTTTTTGAAGATCCGAAATTTTTTTAACTATCCAATTGATTTTCGTAAAAATATCCCGATATTATCAATAATATCACAATATTTTCAATATTTTCAATAAATATCGATAATATCGCAACATAATACTAAAAAATACTTAAATATGTTGAGAAAACTCAACATATACTTCACTTGATCATAGCCCAAAGGCCAATCAAGTTAGGATTTTCTCAGCTGGGGGAATGTAGATTTTATAGGAAAAATTGCTTGCTCACTGCCCTCACATGGGCGATGTGGGACTCCCCCAATGGGAGAGAAAATCAGAATTTTGGCCGAAATTTTACACCCACTTTAAACGGCCATAACTTTGTCAAAACTCAACGAACTCAAGCAAGACAAAGACGAATGTTGTAGCCCTCGAAGAGACGAAGAGAATGGTACCTCACACGACTTCTAAATCGTCGTGGTTTGGCCGGAAAATTCCTCGAAAGTCACTGAGATCGGCGGAAACTGGGTAAGATTCAAATGAGTATAACTTTTTTAATACTCAACGAAATTGAGTGAAACAAAAAGGAAAGTTGTACTACTCGACGAGACGAAGAGATTGATACCTTGTACGCCGGCCAACTCTCCGTGGTTTGGCCGGAAATTTCCTCGAAATCCACTGAGGTCGCCGGAAATTGGGTAAGATTCAAATGAGTATAACTTTTTCAATACGCAACGACATTGAGTGAAACAAAAAGGAAAGTTGTAGCCCTCGAAGAGACGAAGAGAATGGTACCTTACACGACGTCTGACTCGTTGTGGTTTGGCCGGAAATTGCCTCGAAAGCCACTAAGGTCGCCGGAATCTGGGTAAGATTCAAATGAGTATAACTTTTTCAATACTCAACGAAATTGAGTGAAACAAAAAGGAAAGTTGTACTACTCGACGAGACGAAGAGATTGATACCTTGCACGCCGGCCAAAATTCAATTGACACACTCCTGGCTTCCAAAATTCAATTCTTTTACTTTATATAAACTTGAAAAAACATAATCGGCATCCAAATTAAAGTTTAGTCTTATTCTTATGTGTAAGAAATTTAAAGTATCAAATTCGGCACATTATTCTTCATCATTTTATTCACTTCCCTTTTTTTTTAATATCCTAAATAAAACCTCCAAATATTGTACTAATTAATTATATATAAATGATTATGGTGTGTTTAAACTTCTTTCATTAATTACTACATATTTTCTATACTCACAATGTTTGCCAGCTCGCTATATAATCAACTTAAATCAGTTAAATCCATCATGCAATGCATTTCCTTCCAATTTTTTGTGATAAAGTAATAGATAATTGACTAAATAAACATCCTATAAAGTTTCATTAAAAATTTCCAAGTTTTTCTTACAATTTCCGTGGTTTCCATGTAATTTTTATCGATATCGATATTTTACCGATATTTCCATCGATATTTCCGTGTTTTCGGACTACCGATATTTCCGATATTACCGATATTTTCTTCCTTACTCTCAATCATAAATAAAGGTATCACTAAAATATAATACTAAGTCGTATATACTTTGGAACCCACTTCAACATCAGGACGGTGCATATAAAATATGTAACCAAAAACAAGAATAAATTATGTGACTAATTTCGTTTTTTTTTTCTATTACAAATAGGGTGAATTGCCAATTTAATCTCTGAATTATCACTTGATTGAAAATTAGGTCACTAAACTATTTTTTTTTTCTTCAGAAAAATCAGTCATTGAATTATAAAAATCTGCCAATTACATTCCTATCACTAGTACATAACAGCATATTTACCACATCAATTCCATCACGGGATTCAACAGCTCATGGTAGAACTATTTAATTACCACGGTTAAATGTAGCTCGTGGTAGATAATATTAATTCACTATGGTCAGATTTTGGCCCATTGTTAAAAGTGAATCATCTACAACGATTTTTAATTCCGTGATGGAATATCAAAACCACCATGCGATATGCTCGTTGTGGTTACTTCAAACAACCACACCGCCTTTTGAAAATTCACCACGCCATCGGCCCGTGGTGGATTTTTTTTGTGTTTTTTTTTTTAATATTTTGGAGGATATTAAAATTTAAAATCCCAATTATTTTCCCCCTTGCGTGATATCCATTAATGTAAATATTTTAAATTGAAGATCGAGTTCATTCATTGTATTCATATCGGGTCAAGAAGTGTAGCTGTAAAAAATCATCAAAATTGGAATTAAAATAACCGTTAAATCGGGATTTTTTGTTGATAATCGTCGAAAGGTTTTGTCCCGTTACTTGATCTCTAAATGTTTGTTTTTTGCGATTTTTAGCATATGTGATCTCGAAGTATATACAAACAAGTTTGACGATTGGATCGTTGAAATTAGTTTCGTAGAATGCATATCACATCAAAAAGATAGATTCACTAACACTTAAGAGTTTATTCACACTTTTATCATGTATAACATAAGATAATGTGGTATCCATTAATGTAAATATTTTAAATTGAAGATCGAGTTCATTCATTGTATTCATATAGGGTCAATGAGTGTAAATGTAAAAAATCATCAAAATCGGAGTTAAAATAACCGTTAAATCGTGATTTTTCGTTGATAACCGTAAAAAAGTTTTGTCCCGTTACTCGATCTCTGAATGTTTGTTTTTTGCAATTTTTGGCGTATTCGATCTCGAAGTATATACAAACATGTTTGACGGTTAGATCGTTGAAACTAGTTTCGTAGAATGCGTATCCCATCAAAACAATAGATTCACTAACACTTAAGAGTTTATTCATACTTTCATTAAGTATAACATAAGATTTTGTGGTATCCATTAGTGTAAATATTTTAAATTGAAGATCGAATTCATTCAGTGTATTCATATAGGGTCAAGAAGTGTAGCTGTAAAAAATCATCAAAATCGGAGTTAAAATAACCGTTAAATCGTGATTTTTTGTTGATAACCGTCGAAAGGTTTTGTCCCGTTACTTGATCTCTAAATGCTTGTTTTTTACGATTTTTAGCATATGCGATCTCGAAGTATATACAAACAAGTTTGACGGTTGGATCGTTGAAATTAGTTTCATAGAATGCGTATCCCATCAAAATGATAGATTCGCTAACACTTAAGAGTTTATTCATACTGTCATTAAGTATAACATAAGATTTTGTGATATCCATTAATGTAAATATTTTAAATTGAAGATCGAGTTCATTCATTGTATTCATATAGGGTCAAGAAGTGTAGCTATAAAAAATCATCAAAATCAAAGTTAAAATAACCGTTAAATAGTGATTTTTTGTTGATAACCGTCGAAAATTTTTGTCCCGTTACTTGATCTCTAAATGTATGTTTTTTGCGATTTTTAGCATATGTTATCTCGAAGTATATACAAACAAGTTTAACGGTTGGATCGTTGAAATTAGTTTCGTAGAATGCGTATCCCATCAAAACGATAGATTTACTAACATTTAAGAGTTTATTCATACTTTCATTAACTATAACATAAGATTTTATGATATCCATTAATGTAAATATTTTAACTTGAAAATCGAGTTCATTCATTGTATTCATATGGGGTCAAGGAGTGTAGCTGTAAAAAATCATCAAAATCGGAGTTAAAATAACCGTTAAATCGTGATTTTTTGTTGATAACCGTCAAAAGGTTTTGTCCCATTACTTAATCTCTAAATGTTTGTTTTTTGCGATTTTTAGCATATGCGATCTCGAAGTATATACAAAAAAGTTTGACGGTTGGATCATTGAAATTAGTTTCGTAGAATGCGTATCCCATCAAAATGATAGATTCGCTAACAGTTAAGAGTTTATTCATACTTTCATTAAGTATAACATAAGATTATGTGGTATCCATTAATGTAAATATTTTAAATTGAAGATCGAGTTCATTTATTGTATTCATATAGGGTCAATGAGTGTAGCTGTAAAACATTATCAAAATCGGAGTTAAAATAACCGTTAAATCGTGATTTTTCGTTGATAACCGTCGAAAAGTTTTTTTCCGTTACTCGATCTCTGAATGTTTGTTTTTTGCAATTTTTGGCGTATGGGATCTCGGAGTCTATACAAACATGTTTGACGGTTTGATCGTTGAAACTAGTTTCGTAGAATGCGTATCCCATCAAAACAATAGATTCACTAACACTTAAGAGTTTATTCATACTTTCATTAAGTATAACATAAGATTTTGTGGTATCCATTAGTATAAATGTTTTAAATTGAAGATCGAATTTATTCAGTGTATTCATATAGGGTCAAGAAGTGTAGCTGTAAAAAATCATCAAAATCGGAGTTAAAATAACCGTTAAATCGTGATTTTTTGTTGATAACCGTCGAAAGGTTTTGTCCCATTACTTGATCTCTAAATGTTTGTTTTTTGCGATTTTTAGCATATGCGATCTCGAAGTATATACAAAAAAGTTTGACGGTTGGATCATTGAAATTAGTTTCATAGAATGCGTATCCCATCAAAATGATAGATTCGCTAACAGTTAAGTGTTTATTCATACTTTCATTAAGTATAACATAAGATTATGTGGTATCCATTAATGTAAATATTTTAAATTGAAGATCGAGTTCATTTATTGTATTCATATAGGGTCAATGAGTGTAGCTGTAAAAAATTATCAAAATCGGAGTTAAAATAACCGTTAAATCGTGATTTTTCGTTGATAACCGTCGAAAAGTTTTTTTCCGTTACTCGATCTCTGAATGTTTGTTTTTTGCAATTTTTGGCGTATGGGATCTTGGAGTATATACAAACATGTTTGACGGTTGGATCGTTGAAACTAGTTTCGTAGAATGCGTATCCCATCAAAACAATAGATTCACTAACACTTAAGAGTTTATTCATACTTTCATTAAGTATAACATAAGATTTTGTGGTATCCATTAGTATAAATGTTTTAAATTGAAGATCGAATTTATTCAGTGTATTCATATAGGGTCAAGAAGTGTAGCTGTACAAAATCATCAAAATCGGAGTTAAAATAACCGTTAAATCGTGATTTTTTGTTGATAACCGTCAAAAGGTTTTGTCTCGTTACTTTATCTCTAAATGTTTGTTTTTTGCGATTTTTAACATATGCGATCTCGAAGTATATACAAACAAGTTTGATAGTGGGATCGTTGAAATTAGTTTCGTAAAATGCGTATCCCATCAAAATAATAGATTCGCTAACAGTTAAGAGTTTATTCATACTTTCATTAAGTATAACATAAGATTATGTGGTATCCATTAATGTAAATATTTTAAATTGAAGATCGAGTTCATTCATTGTATTCATATAGGGTCAATGAATGTAGCTGTAAAAAATCATCAAAATCGGAGTTAAAATAACCGCTAAATCGTGATTTTTCGTTGATAACCGTAAAAAACTTTTGTCCCGTTACTCGATCTCTGAATGTTTGTTTTTTGCAATTTTTGGCATATGCGATCTCGAAGTTTATACAAACATGTTTGACGGTTGAATCGTTGAAACTAGTTTCGTAGAATGCGTATCCCATCAAAACAATAGATTCACTAACACTTAAGAGTTTATTCATACTTTCATTAAGTATAACATAAGACTTTGTGGTATCCATTAGTGTAAATGTTTTAAATTGAAGATCGAATTCATTCAGTGTATTCATATAGGGTCAAGAAGTGTAGCTGTAAAAAATCATCAAAATCGGAGTTAAAATAACCGTTAAATCGTGATTTTTTGTTGATAACCGTCGAAAGGTTTTGTCCTGTTAAATAGAGTCAGTCTTTGGATAGCTGCTCGGACAAGAAAAAATGGTCAACCGGTAAATGAGATAGTGTCAAAGAAAATGGTACGAAGCTTCAGTTTGAAATTATCCTTGTGTTATTTTTTGTTCATTTTTCTTTTAATCTTGTAAATGATTTTTAAATGTATAGGATGACATTAAGTTGGCTAATGAAATGCCAAAAACACACAATGGTTCTATAAAAGATGATGCCTTATGACAAGCACTTGGACCTGAACATCGAGGTCGACTTCGTGGAGGTGGTTATGGGGTTACACCTTCTAGATATGATGCCCAAACATATGCCAGCATGAGTAATCGAGAGCTTAGAGACCGACTACAAAATGTCGAAGGAAAATTGCGGGAAGTGTTTGATCTTGTGTTGGCTAAACAACAAAATGAGGTAATTATATATGCAACTTTGTATATATTTATAAAAATGATAAAAGATTTACGGCATGATCAATTTGTATATAGTTAGAGCTTACTTGAGGGAAGCCAATGGTTCCACCGTAAATACCCACCAACACTGGATGAATATTTGTCAGCAATACTTGATACATCCAACTTTACCCTAGCAACCACATCTTTTATCGGAAGGGGAGATATTTGTTACAAAAGACTCATTGGATTGGTTTTTTAGTGAGTACAAATAAAACAACAACAGTCTAAAAAATATATTATAACTTCTAATCATATTGCTGCAGGGAAATGGTAAAGAAACTAATACCAATGATGCAATTCAAGTCTCCACAAATAGGCCTCAGGTAAAAATGTGTCATTAGTAAATATTGGTATTTTGTTGAATCTGAAATTGATCAACTTCTATTTCTTACGTATTCACTAGTCGCAGGGAGGCTGTATAGATCTCCAAAGAACTAAGAATGGTGTAAAACAGGTTCCCAATTCCAGTTACCAGGTTTCCAGATCATCTCCCCAGGTATGAAACTGATTTTGTTTAACTTGTCTCGATGTCTTCATCATTAGATAGAAAGAAAATAATGAACATGTTCACTTTCAGGCTTAGTTAGTCTATGCAGCTAATGGTATCTTTGCATCTATCTTGTTATCAGTTGTTTCATTTGATTTTGATTATTTGTATTTATCTTTTTATCAGTTACAATGTAATAAGAAAAGTGCACCAGAGGCTAACGATGGTTCTAGACACACTTCAAAAGCTAGTTCTCAGGTACATATATGATCCCAAGTATAGCACAGTGGAAATATAATAAGACATAGCAGATATTGATAATTAGATTGTTTTTCTTTTGTTATTACATATAATGTGATAGAAGAAGTGCACAAGAAGCTGACGATGCTTCTAGACAAGCTTCCAAAGCTAGTTCCCAGGTATACGAGAACAAGTACTAAATAGTTAGCTTATGAAACTTATGAGATTTTGATATAAACTGATCGAATTTTGTGTCTTCCATGTTTGGTTGTCACAGAGAAGTAGTCCAAACATAGAAAGAGACAACATTAAGAGAAAAGAAGGTTCTAAAGCATCTTCTCAGGTAGTAAACACACGCTTGATAATAATTGTTAAATAGTTTGATAACTTAATCATTTAAAATTGATGTTCTTATTTGATTTCTTTATGCTAGTTACAACCTGTTGGTATTTTACGAGGGTCTTCATGCAAGTTACTAAATTGGCTCGGAAATTGACAAGTTGTTGCAACTGGAGAAATAGAATCAACAAATCCTGAGGCGAAAGTTCATCACATGGTGCTTGGTCCTGATTGCTGGAAAGTTTGGGTAACTGTTGTCAGAGTGGAGAATATATCTTTGTACCGCCCTACAAGTGAATTTCGTGTCCTAGAGGATGCTGTGTCTAGTACAATTGCCTGGCCATCAAAGTACGTCCGAGTTGGAGAGTAATTTTAGTTCGTACTTAGACTAGAAAATGGTACTTTGACACTACATAGATAGTACTTTATGACTTCCGTTTATGTATTCATTAGGCACTACATGGATAGTACTTTATGACTTCCGTTTATGTATTCATTTGGAAACTCTAGTATTTTTAAATTATGCTATAATATTATCAAGTATTTTTTATGTGCTTATTATATTGTAGTAAATCTGCAATTTTGTTGGTTATTCTATACTAAAATATATAAATACAGATATATATATATATATATATTTGGTAAATATTTTTTTTAATTATGGAAAATAATTTATAACGGGCATTAGCTGTGGTTAATTAGTAATCGACAACGGTCATAGTACGTGGTGTTAGATCTCAATCTACCACGGGTACAATCCGTGGTCATATTGCAGTTGACAACAGGCATAGCCCGTGGTAGAAATGAGACTTTTTATCACATCCAGAATACTAACGGGCACAGTGTCCGTGATGGATTGCAATTTATCGCGGGTATTATCTGTGGTTAATTAGTAATCGACAACGGTCATAGCACGTGGTGTTAGATCTCAATCTACCACGGGTACAATCCGTGGTCATATTGCAGTTGACAATGGGCATAGCCCGTGGTAGAAAATGAGAGTTTTTATCACATCCAGAATACTAACGGGCACATTGTTCGTGGTGGATTGCAATTTATCACGGGCATTCACCGTGATAGATGAGCTTTTTTCTTTTAGTGTATATTAGATTCGAAGCTACTACGTCAATTTAAGTCACTTTATTTACATGTGATACACATTGGACGATAGATTGGTAATTTTACATAAAGAAATAGCATATGTAGTTAACTTTGGAGAGGAAATTAGACGTTAGTTTCACAATCTATATAAAATGTTATGGGCTCATATGCGAGAAAATGCCGGTATTACATTCTAAAGTGTGTTAAATGACTTAAGTTGATGAAAAATTGGATAAAATAGCTTTAAATATAATAGTTTGGATGAAATTAGCAATTTTTAATGAATTTAGAGACTTATTTTATTCAAAAAATAATTAAAAAACCTAATTTTTACTGAATTAATAGTTTAAGGACTAAGTCAGCATTTCATCCTTACAAATATAGTGAATAAATTAAGATCCCTTAAGATGTTTAGAAAGAAAACTAGCAAGAAAAGCCCCGCGCAATGCAGCGGGAATGAAAACCATACGTTACCCTAAAATCAAAGCCAGTTGAAGAATTTTCTTCGAATAGGGGGAACCGGGACGAGATTTCTTGGAAAACTATCTAGAGATATATATATAACACAAAATTCATTCAATTTGGGATTTCAAAACAAATAACTCAATGGACACAAAATTGCAACCCTTTTATGTGGTACTGAAGATAGTGGGGAGCAGGGCAACATACCATAGTGTCAACCAAAAAATATAAGATTTCTATGTTAAACTTCGCAAACTCAGCATGGTGGTTTCCGAAAGCGATGATTTCTGCAAGGTGGGGGCACAAATTTTAGCAAATCAATCATATTAAGTAGATAAACATCTAATAAAGATTAAAAATTTGTATGCAGAAATGCTGATTGTGAAAACATACTTAACTGTAGGACAAACAAATGTGAAGTGCAATAGATTAAAAAAGAGAGTCACATACTTCTTCCCAATGTATCAGAGAGGTTGACCTGAAATCCAAAACCAATTCTTCAATTTGCAATGAAACAAAGGGCTTTTTAGTTTGGAACCCCTTCTATACGAAGCACTTCTGCTAGAAGTGCATTTATTTGAAACATGTTTGAAGTTCCTATCCAAGTCCAAATGCTTCCTAAAAAACATAGAAGTACTTCTAGAAAGTAGTTATATAAACCTAAATATAAATTCCCAAACCGGAAAATCAAAATACAAAATGTGACTGCAAGACAATGCTTTTGTCTGATACAATATGGTCTTGGTTAAAATCTAGTATCATTTACAGAAAGGGAAAAAAAGTAGTAGTAATATTCCCATAATACACTGTAGCATGCTTGCATTTCTCCGCACCAAGTTCTCAAGGAACACCAACCTGTGGTTAATCATGTCAGCATCCAGAATCACAACTCTGTGCCTGATAAATAAAGCCAACCAGATACTCGAGATCAATAAAGGTGAAACTACATGCATAGAGAACTATAAATAAGATAACATACAAATGCAAAGGTGATATCAATTTTTTCAATTGTCCGAGAGGTATACAATTCTAAGCATTGGGTTTACTTCATATTGGGTGAAATCCTACTTAGAGAATGTGGATAATTGTTGGTCTAATCATTAATAACAACCTCCTTCCTAGCACTTTTTCAAGATGTCTAGAAGCACCCGGGTCCAAAGTCTCCGAACTCAAACACCATAAAACACATCATTGAAAAAATCACAACTTAAAAATGGTTGAAAAATTAAAACTTGGTAAGCAAAATCTACGAGGGCTAACAAATTACCTACACTTGGAGCAGAGATTGGCAAATCCGCCGAACTACAAAGATCAACCTTTCTTTCATTGGTGTGTATTGGTTGTTCTGCACAAATGATTCATGCAAACCTTGAACCGCATTGCCCCCAAATTCAAACTCGCCAAAACCCTAAAAGCAAATAAAACAGAGCAATCAAACCTAAATATCTAAACCCCTTTTGACCAAAATCCTTAAATTAGAACATAAAACCCAGCATTAACTTGGTTTTTTTTTTCTTCTCATTACTCATTTACAAAATATATTAAAATTCATATAAACTAATACAACCCAAAAAAAGGAAAACAGAGTTTGAAGTTTTTTTTATGAACTTACAACAAACAAAATAATTCTTTTTTCTGCAACCATGTGGAGTTTCTTGATTCAATCACATAAAACAAAATTCTTAAGTTAAAAACAAAAAAAATATTAGAAATTAAAGTGAAGAAATAGGAAGAATAAAGAAAGAAGAGCGTGCAAACAGAGGAGAATAAATAAAAGGGTAATTTTATTTGAACCCATATAACATATTTCTATATTCAGCTTACTCTTTGCACCCGTATTATTTTTAATGAAATTATTAATATCTCTTTAAACCCAAATTTACTACCTAAACCACCCTCACAAGCTTAGTTCAATAGGTTTACATTTATCTTTACACCCATTAAAAAAAAAATTAAAAACCACATAAATTCATTAAACTTTTAAACTTAGCAAGCTGACAATATGAAATTGCCGAAAAAGATTCATCTACCCAATAGATTAAAAGAACAAAACTAGAAAGTACGTGAAATTCCATGCCAAGAGTGAACAATTTCATTAAAATGTAAACAGAACTATTTCAAGAAAAAAAAAATTGATTCTGTCAACCTATCCCCAAACTTTGAAAAATGCTTTGTGCATCACTTTGGAATCGTCGATATGATTCTTGAGCACAAATCAAGAACTTTCCGCAATCACAAGATGCCACCACAGCTGCCATGAGGGCCTTAAATCTTGCATCATGCATTGCGGCTCTCAGACTGAAAAAATGAGTGTTCTTGCAAATAAACTAACACTAACTGGACTGGCCAAATGTATCACGAGTTTGTCCAGCACCCCTGTGAATCTGAGCTTAGGGAGGGAGATTGAATAAGTCAAATCTTACTGCATTAAATTTTTCACCACCAAATATGTGTTGTGGGATAGAGTTCATAACAGCTCGACTGTTGAGATCGAACTAAAGTTATCTGCATTTGTTGGTAACTAACTTACGTCGAATGACATAAAAAAAGGTCTATGTTGCTACTTACCTTTCCCTTCAGTTCTTCAGCTGTTCTTTTGGTACCTTTCCTTTCAGTTCTCCAGCTGTTCTTTCGGTCTTGATACTAGGATATAGGCAACCATTGCAATTCCAGGTTTGTTGGGTATGTTGGTGGAGAGCGGTGCGGACAATACCCTTATTTATGAGTGCATCTTAGGGTTTAGCCGTCATGAATACCCTTAGTGTCTTAGAGTTCTATACATCCATCTTTTCTCGAGGCATTTCTTTAGACAAAGACCTTATTTTTTCCTCTTTCGGATCGTAAATATTTCTTAGAACATGGAGTGTGTATCAAACCCATGTGCCTATGATAAAGATTGTGTGATGGGTGTGAGTTTATTGATAAATTTTAAATTTATTATTAATTTCATCTTATACTTGGTGGTAATTATGCAATATGGTAAAAAAGACAATTCATATTTAAAGTTTAAGTTGGGTGTAGAAAGAGGTTATATGCATTCAAATAAAATTTTCCTAAATAAAAACGAAGAAGTTCAAAATAAAATCATACAACAATCTTTAGATAGAATGAGAATGTAGGAATTAAAATTTGTAAAAATTTGGGGACAAATATTAATTAAACTACTGTAGCAACATGCTAAAAAGGGCGAAGTTGGAAATTCATGTAGCATTCGAAACGATCAGTATAATCGTTGCATGTCTCTTATCCTAATCTGCATGGAGGAAGCTGTCTCTTTTGCCCTTTGTTTCTGGGTTCTCTCTGTTTTCTCTCCCACCTATGCCTCTTGATTCAAACATAATGCTTGGAGCCCGGAGAGCAATCTGTGCAGGTTGATCAAGAGGTCACTAATTGGTTTTAGCCAACAGACAGTTAACCTATCACAAAAAAAAAAAAAAAAGAAAAAAAAAACAACGATAAATCATGAATTATATTAAATTTCTCACCTCCACCTCCACCTCCAGCAAAGCTTTCACATTCTCGACCTATCACAAAAAAATAAAATCAAATTCCAGTAAAAAAATAAAAAACACAAAGAGAGAACTTGAACTTCCAAATTAATTGAAAGAACTATAAAATGAATCGGGGGTTTCTACTGAAGTGAAAAGTAAGAACAAATAATTAATAAACATCATCCACATCTAGCGAAATAAAATTGAGAAATTAAATTATAAATAGGGAAACCAGAAAGATTGAAGGATGAGATCATCATCCATCTTGCAAAGGAATATGTATAGGGTGGAGTGCCTTCATCAAAGACAAATTCATCCTGCAACCTAATCCATTGTCCTAACAACCATAATGTGGAGAAATTTGTGGTGCTCCATTGCACATATGCAGCAGGCTGTTAAGTATATCAATATTTGCATAAGATGAACCAAAATTTGAAAAGTATAAGCAGATGGACCAACACAGAGAGAAAACATCTAAATTTACATCAAGATGAAAGCTTAACGAAAAAAAAAATTGGTAAAAAATACCTAAATTTACAAATATATGCGAAAATAGGTTGCAAACATAATGTGCCTTTTTTTTTAATGTGGGTCAGTGAGGGTAAGAGAGAGTGCCTTGGTGTTATCTCCCTCAGTGCGACCTTGCTTGACAGAGATATGAGACTTTACTTGACAGAGATATGACCTTACTACCAGAATGAAAAGAAGCCGGTATAACAACATTGGTACTTACATTGGATATATGCAACCTGCACTGGAAGCCATGTGTCCAAAGTGGCAGATCTCACCTACAAAAGCATCCAAATCATCAGAATAATGCAGAAAAAGATAGAACCAAAACTCATTAGCATAACGCATAAAATATGGAATTGAGTACCATACAAATAATAAAACGTATTTGAACCTTTGATATATGTACCCCAAGACTCCTATGGATCCCTGAACATTGCATGCATATGAAGATACCAAGATTCACGCTAGCCAATCGTGGAGTTTTGCACCAAAAAATGGAAACACTACAACAAATTAGAAAAAAAAATGTTTGACATATCTGTTGGAGGTTACCCACACGACATGCAATATGAAAATATATAGGATGTTGTTTAAATTGAAAATATATCTAGTATTGCTGCAATGGCATATCTGCAAATCAAAGTAATATTACAAAAATAAAATAAAAATTATATTTCACCCATCTTACATAAAAATAAAACTCTCTAAATTATATATATATATATATATATAAAGGAAAGCTAAAATTATATTTAAGACCTAATATCAATTGGCAACTGTTAACTGACTACTCTCTTTGATGACATGCTTCAACTGAAACAAGGGTTCTAGGCAATTACATCTTTTATATGCATGCCTCTATTTCTCCAAAGACCAGTGACGAAAAGCTTTCATCATCATTTGTAGATCTGTAATAGAAACAAACAATGAGAAACATGTCATTCAATTCTTGATTGTTACTAAGACAATTAATGAGGATGGAATTAGAAGTATGTCATTGCATTTCTCGATTGTCATTCCAATGTGAATGTTAATTGGACTCTATTAATATTGAACCTATCAGATGAGAAATTAAACAGAAGAAAAATCAAAAGTTTCTTAACTGAACATGCTCATGAATGGGTAATAGGTTGCTAATACAAAGAAAAAAAAACAGATTTTATATACACATCACCATAAGAAAGAAAACGATCACAAAGTACTTTTTTTCTTGGCAACTTCGTGGAACAGAAAGAAGCAGGATACATAAGAGGCAAAACAATCTTCTTACTTCTACATCAAGGCAAAGGAACAACCATTATATTAGTATGCCATCACCTTGTGCATGTGCACCATCAGCATGTCAAACATTTTCATTAAACATTTCTATTCCATTTGCAATGTCAGAAGTATGATCTTCTTGTATCCCCTGATTTCTTTTGCTATTTCTAGTTCTTTTTCGCATCATGTGCAAAAAAATTGTAAATGCCAAACTACAGATTGATAGCTAGGAAGAAAATAATGAAATTAAATTTAAAATTTTTCATCACACCTAAATTGTAATTAAATAAAGAAAATGTATAATATCATATCACAACCACATAAGCAAGAAATTTAAAATGCCACAACATTTAAATACTATGCATAATTTTTTTAGAAAGAGTATAAAACTAACCTGTCACAGCAGCTATTAATCACTCCTAAAAGTAGATGCTCAAAATATGGACAACAAGACCTATCCAAAGTAACAGAAGAAAAAGCTGACGGAAAATATGCAAAAATTTGCTTCAATAAAAGTAAGGCAGTGGTAACTTCTACCACATTATACTTTTTCTGATGCTCATAACTAAAATGTCATGGTCTAAAATCTCTCATGTTAATCATGGTCACAGCTATGCTAACCTTTGGTTTACAAATACAATTCTCTGTACTATCACAAATAAAAGGTGGATACATCCTTTATAATAATATTCATTCCTGGTTTTGGATCAAAGATGGATTGATACAAAACACATTGTAATTGTAATTGTAACTCTTTCACAGATTGTGATACTCTGCTCAGGATCCCATTTTGCGTATTTGGTGGCATTATTCTTAATTTTGCTTTTGATATTTCTTTTAATAGGATGTCATCTATTATTAAGTTTAAAGGTAAATTCCTAGGAAAACTTTCATATCTTTCTTATTTTTCTTTGTTACATAGATGCTGATTCTGCTTCATTTCAATGTCTTCTTTTAAGAGCTCAACCTTAATCTCTTTTATGGGCTCATTAGGCTCTTGTTCTATGGGTTCAATAATCTCTTTTTCTTTATTCTTATGCTGATCAATTTCTAAACCTACTTTTAATTCTCTTTTCAACGTGTCACTTGCCATTTGCTGCATTCTAAGATATTGGAGTTCTTGGTTCATTTTGGTAAACTTACTAAGTAATGACTCAAGGTCCCTAGAGATGACTTGAAAGTTGTGCTTAAGAGAATGAATATGCTGTTGGCTTTGATGGAAATTAAAATTAAAGCTATCAAACTCTTGTTCTAAGGCCCTAATTAATTTTTCATGACCTAACCTCATGCTTGATTGTTTAATTTGAATATTCCAAAAATTATCTAAGAGAACATGTTGCCTATCAGAAAGTCCTGGTACTCTTGGCCTATATTTTAGGGTTGGATTTCTGATTCCTTCAACAATATTGCCACTAAAGTTGAAAGTAGGTAATGCTGGTGATTCTAGTCTGCTTATGCTATTTTGAAATCCATTGAATGGTGGAGCTCTATGGTGCATCATTATGCTATTGAAATGTGATTTTCTACCTTGTGGTCTTGTGCTATTGAAGGATGATGGTCCACGATATTCCATTCATGTTCAACAAATTAATCTTGATAGGATATCGGCTAATGTATTGTCATTACCTTTTATATGTTCAAAAATTGGTTTAAAACCATTTCCTGTAATTGAATAAACAAAATTAACCCATTTTCAGGCTACTTGTTTATTAGCATGTATCTTGTTATAATGAGAAACTATATTTTAACAGTCTGTTCTAATCGTAAATATTTCATTATGTAAAAATAAAGAGAATGCTTCAAGTGAGTAAATTATTCCTAAAATTTCTAAATCTGTTGATAGTAATCTTGATTGTACATCACTAAATTTTCCTGATGAATATCTACAAACTTGTTCGTCAGACTTTTGTGACTCTTTATGCTTTTTCTGGTATAGTATGCATGCTCATCCTAATGATGAAGCATCTATTTCAACGATTTTGTAACTATCATCTAATGGTAATGTTAATGGCTTAAGTTGAGTAATTTCTTCTTTTATATTTTGAACTAATTTAATATCTTCACTATTAAATACTTTTGTCCAGTTTTGCTAGTTTGATTGTGTAACACTGATATTTTTCTTCCTAAATCAAGGATAAAATTTCTTGCATAATTTAACAATCCTAAAAATGCTTGTAACTGTTTTTTATCTTCTAACTTATCTGGAAATTCTAAAACTTTTTTAGCTATATGGTCTTGTAATTATATTGTACCTGACTTGATATACATTTCTAAAAATTCTATATCTTGCTTTTCTAATCCTATTTTATTTTTGCTAATCACAATTCTATTATTGATAAATTCTTTTAAAACTATCTCTAAGTGCTTCCTATGTTCATTTCTATTTTTACTATGTACTAAAATATCATCTACATAAACACTACAAAAATTATCATATTTCTTGAAAATTTGGTCCATCTTTCTTTCAAATATTGATGGAGCATTTTTTAGTCCAAATGGCATAACAAGCCACTCAAAATGTCCTTTTGGACAAGTAAAAGTTGTCCACTCAATTAATTCTTCTGCTAATCGTATTTACCAAAATCCTGATTTACAATCAAATTTGCTAAAATATTTACTCTTTTGAATTTTATTTATAAGCTCATCCTTATTTGGTAACTTATAACTATCTTCATATGTATTATCATTTAATCTCTTGTAATTATAAACTATTCTAGTCTTACCTTTCTTTAATTCTGAATATTTTCTCACAATAAATGTTGTTGATCTATGTTTAGACTTAGAGTGTCTAATTACTTTTAAATTTAACAACTCTTTTATTTGCTGCTCAAACTATTGTTTATCTAATAAACTATAAGGCATATCAGTTGTCTTAATGGTTAAATCTGAGCTAATTATATCTAATTTTGCTATTATTTTATTTTTACTCCAATGTAACTATGGGTCTTCTCCTATAATTCTACTTTGTTATGTTAATTGCAATAATTCTTCTAAACTCTTTGGTTTATCTAACTGTAATATTTCTATATTGGTTTATTCATCTAAAATTGGATATTCATGTTCAAATATTTCTTAATCAAACTCTTCTATGTTATTATGCTCTTTTGAGTTTTCCAAATAATAACTATTTTGACTACTAGATTCTTCTATACTTATGCTGTTATATGCTTCTACAGTATTATTTTGATCAGTTATTGTGATACCTCTTTTGAAAAATGTTATGTTAGGATTCATAAATAAAAAACCTTGTAAACTTTTCAAAAAGTTTCATCATACTGGTGAAACAAATGTTAATGGTAAATTAAATTGTTTTTCTACTTTAATAGACTCATTATTAATACAATGTGTTAAATAAACTGGTCTCTCATCAAATTGTGTTATTCTTACTAGTTTTGCTAATTTTTGTTTATATTTTTTTGGTATTAATTCTTCTTTTATGACACTCTTTGTACTCCCTGTATCTATCATATTTGTTGTTTGTATCTTATGTTCTTTTGCTAATTCTATTTCACAATTTATGGTAATTAAATAACTATTTTTTAGCTTTTCTATACTATGAAAAGTATTTCCTAATATTTTAGTATTTTCTTGTGATTCTGCTGAATTAATTTACTACACTTATAACATTTTTCTGGCCAACCTAAATTAATGTATTTTTACTCTTCTTCATGTTGTTCTTCTATGAATGCACACATTATCTATATACTAAAACCCGGTGGAAAAGCACTGTTCACGAGCAGTGTTTTGGCGGAACTGCCCTTGAGCTGCTGCCCATTCACAGCTATTTTTTCCGTTTTGTACAGTGAATTTACAATTTTACCCTTTGTATACACGTGTTGGTCGTCGTGGAAAAGAAACCTGCTTCTATGGGATCTCGACGCGTTGATGTGGTTCTAGAAATTCTGGTCCTTCTTTCGAAGCCAAACTCTCAGACGTTTGCTTCTTTCTAAAAAACCTCTAGCCCTCTCCTTCCCTAACAATTTATAACAGCCGTATGATTTATGAATGACAAAAATAAAATATTAAAAAATGTTGTGATAAAGATGCTGTGGTAAGACAATAACAATTAAAAAATGTGAAACGGCACAACAAATAATAAAAACTTATGAATGACAAAAATAAAATATTAAAAAAAAGTGAGTTGGCACGACAAACAATAAAAATTTATGTATGATTGCTCTTCTTCCCGACTTTTCATTGTTTGCTGTTTGGCTTTCTTCTCTGGGATACATCCACTTCATTGGTTTTTAAAACCCAAATCCTCTGCTGCATGTTCAGATGCTGTTTTTTAATTATTTTTTTTGTGGTGGATATGCCATACACGCCTCTCTTTATCCAATCTCAACATTTGTTTATCTCTCTTCTCTTTTCTATCCTTTGTTTTTCCTCCATCTTCCAGATGCTTTCTTGGTAGTATTTTTTAATTAATTTTTTGTGAAAAGGTGTGTATCATAGGTGCCAAGTGTCGATGATCGATGTGTTCTTTGTTGGGTTTGTTTGCTTTTTCTTTCCTAGATTTTCATTTCTCTTCTTGCTCTCACTTTCTTCTTTGTCGTTCTGTGTAGTTCTCAAAGGTTATTTCGTTTTGCTCTTCATTTTTTCTTCTGCTGCTCCCAAATTTTTGTTCAATCGTCGTTGTATTTTTGTGTGTTGCTGTCAGGTTTTTCGTCGGTGAAAAAAGGGCAGCACTTTAGGTTTCTTTCATTGCGATATCAGTTATTTAGAGTAATTTGTTTTTAAACTGTTTTTAAAAGGGCAGCACTTTAGGTTTCTTATAGTCACACGTTTATATATATTTTTGCCCATTTTTATCCTATTTATGACATTTTTGTGCTAGGGTTTTTGAGCTTTGTTACTTACCCTTTCGTTTTTTTTTTTTTTTTTTTTTTTGTTGTTGTTTGATTTGTTTTGCAGGTTGCATTTGCAAAGGGAGAACAAGATCTTGGATAGTCTCTGTGCTTATGAAACATTTGAGGGTAAGATTCACATGGTTATTTAAATCTGTGGGTTTTGTTTCTTCGATTTTAAAATGGAAAAAGCCTAACTTTTGTTTTCCTTAGATTTTAATTAGAATGTGTTGTAAAGCTTTTTATGTATTGATGTGGTTTATTGTAATAACTTGGCAAGTATGTATAATGAGCTATTAGTTTTGGATTTACAGAAATTAAGTGTTCAATTAGTTGAGGCTATTTGGTTGGCTTTCATTATTCTTTGTTCTTTTACTTTCTCTTATTGTCATGTATTTTTGTGGCTGATTCTTATTCTGCAGTTGCAGTATTATGTTAGTTTTGCATAACATTATTAGTTAGTCAATGATGGTGCTGTTAAAGCCCACAAAATGGTTGGCTAAAGTGTATTGAGAAATGGTCTTTTTTATCCATGTGTTGTAAATCTTTTTACATGTTGTTGTGGTTTATTATGATAACTTAGCAAGTATGTATAGGGGGAAAAGCTTTTGCCTTCCCCTGTTTCCTTTTTTTCGCAGAAAAAAAAAAATTCATGCAATATTTTTCTGTTTTTGTTAAAATAATGTGCTGCTGTGATTGAGTACCTAAAGCTTACACATTTGGTCTATGTTTTATACTCTAATATATTAAATATACATGAAATATCTAATTTATCTGATTTGTTGGCTATGTATATGTTGCTTAGCAATTTGATTACCTGAAAATTTAGCCACCAAGGCAAATTTTTTTTATACCAAAACTGTTGCACAAATGTTTGTTAACAAAAAGTGGGTCACTGTTTTCATCTTCTCAATTAACTTTTACAGAAAACATTTATAATTTTTAGAGGCATTATTTGGTCCTTTTTTCATTTAAGTTTTAATTGACATTTCATCTTTATTTGAAAAAAAAAATTTCATTTCAAATTAACATTGATGCTTCCCACTTGAATACAGGCTTTCTTTACAGATTTTCATTTTGTGGCAAAAACATTTCTCCGTGTACATTGTTGAATAGGTTGTTGAAACTAAACCAATTCATAAACTTTTACAAAAAATAGTTAGAATTTTTTTAAACATTATTTGATCGCTTTTCCATTTAAGTATCAATTGACCTTTCATCTTTATTTCTAAATTGATCATAAACTGTAACGAGATGCTCAAGGATTTGCACCAATTTGTTTAAAGTTTTTTTGGTTCAACTTCCTTTCCGATAATGCTCTCTGAGTTTGTGAACTATTTACGTGTGTGGTTAAACTCAATGCAAAAAAATGTTTGCTGCCAATATATAGTAGACAACAACCTACAAATTCTTGACCCTTGGCTAATAATAGGGGACATATTTTGGTCAATGTTTTTTATGCATTTTTTTTTTCATTTTCATAAACAAATTTTATTCTCTTTCATGATTTCAATGTTTCTTTTAAGTTTTCTATCATAATTATTTTTAGACTTATAAAATTTACATTTGGTTTTAGCAGCCTAAATGGAAAACACAGCTGCTACTCCTATCCATTTACTGCGCCCTTATACAAAAGTGCTCAAAATAAAAGTTCGAGTGTGCAGAATATGGAGACCAAGATTTCCTGGAAGCGTTGAAAAATATTCGGGCCTTCATTGTATATTAGTTGATGAAATGGTGAGAAGTCATTATTTTATTATTTTAATTAAAATTTATGATAAGAATAATTAACAATGGACATGACATTTTTCTTTTTTATCATTTTTTTACATATTAACCAATAAATTTTATGTTTTTCAAATTAATAAAAGATTTTTGCAAGTATTCTGTACTTAGTTTCAAGTGGTTGTTTGGTTTGGTAAAGTTAAGATTACAATTTTTTTTCGACGGAGTGGTACGCTGTCTTCAGTTTCAACCTGATTAGGAAAATCGTATACATTCTGTGTTTCTATAATTACTATTCAATGTATACATGCTAATGTTGTTAAAAACATTATCTTCATTTTATTTCGTTTGTTAATTATGCTTCTGACTTTTTTTCCTTTTTCTGCTTTAATGAATTGTAAAGCAACATGCTGTTGAGGCCTGTACAGCTAACATAGACTACGAGATCATAGCTTCCAAAATCGAAGCTGGTGGTTGTTATGAAATCATGGATTTTCATGTGAATAAAATGAGAGGTCAATATAGAGTTGTCCCGCATGACACTCAAGTTGTGTTCACTGGAAAAACAACTTTAAAAAAACTAACAAGTGTATTCCCGCCCATCCCTCGACATCGATTTTACTTGCAAGACTATAACAGTCTTTATCCTCGGCTGAATAGGGTTGATATTCTAACAGGTAAAAATAATAGATATATACATGTATTAAAACATTTTGTCTTTATTTTTTAAATGAATTTTGGCAATCTAACAATATTTATTTGTTAAATTACGAGATATCATGGGTCGTATAACTGCTGTACAACATCTGGAACAGAAACAAATTAATCAGAGAATCGAACCCAAGTGTGATATAATCATTCAGAATATCAGGTTACTTCTTCTTTTTCAATGTTGTATAAATTATTTTGCATATGTATTATATTCACAATACACCAAGTTTTAAATATTCTCTTACAATTCTAAATTATTAAACAATTATATCATCTTCATAATATTGACTTGATAGCTATTAATAGAAAAGCACACATTTTTCACTACCTCTAATTCAATTTTTTTTTTCAAATTTACTTCTCCTACAGGAGAGAAGAGTTGAGAGTTACGTTATGGGCAAATGTTGCAGAAAGTTTTTCTTCTTTATCAGCTGAAGCGTTCAACCCACCAATCATGATTGTTTTAGCAAGTTTGAAAGTAAAGTTGTACCTAGGTATTTAATTTGATTAAAATCCAATCTATTAAGTCTTTTTTTTTTATTAAGTTGAAATATTTTTCAATTTAGACTCTCTCAATGTTTTATTATGGAGCAGTTTAAACATATTTACTGTCTATGAAACCGGTGTTCATATTTTTGGTTTACAAATCGATAGTTGTCATCACAATTCTGACTACAATTGTTATTTTTTTTCTTGCTGCTTTCTGGCATTTTACTTTCGATTTAGTGATTTCTTTGTCTCTGAGTAATTGGCATAGAAGTATTACAGTGTATAGGTGCTTATTAACTATAGTTAATCATTTTCTTGGTTCCGTTAACTTTCTGTGCACCGTTAACTTTCTGTGCAGCTGTAAATACAAATTGAAATGCTGCTGATCTAATCAGTTGTTGCTCAGCATGTTATAATTATTTAGACAGGCGTTAACTTTCATGAGACAATTTTTATTTCGTTTTTAAAGTTATATAAACGTGTTTAAAGTGTCTGTTAATATTTTCTTCTTGCTTTTTACATTATTTTTTCGATGTGTAGATAACATTGTCTTGAACAGTACTGGTTCTTCACTCTTCTTCATTGATCCAGACATTGAAGAACTAAATGCTTACAAATCAGTGTGAGTGTATTTACCATTTTTAAAATGAAGTAAAAAAGTATTCATTATTTTTGTAATCAAAGACATGTTATTTTCATTAAAGAACTCAAATAATATTAAATTTTAAATTTTGCAGGTTTGCCAATTGCACAGAGGCTGTGAAAAAACTGCCACCCTCTTCAAAACATGCCAATGAAGCTAAAGTCTTACAGGCTGCCAAGAAAGTGACCATCGAGGAATTAGCTTTTCTAGATCCAGATTTACACAAGGTATAAAAGCTTTTACATCTCTATCTTTTTTCTTTTTTTTTTAATCTATAACTACTTTTTTTATATATTTGGTTAAAACTATGTATATTTTCAATTATCTTTATACAAATATTTTGTTAAAATATTTTACAGGACGATACATTTTTGTGCAAAGCGTGTGTAAAGCGTTTTGACACACGCTATGATTGGTGGTATAGCGCTTGCCCAAATTGTGCCAAACAAATGCAGAAGGATTCCACAACTGGGCAATTGGTTTGTCAAAAACATGGAAGCCAAATTCCGACTGCTTGGTAATATTTCAAATGCTATAGCTTAGTTTTGTTATTTATCATTTAAAAAATTTGCAATGTCTATTTTTTTTTCTTTTCAAACTTCTAACAATATGGTGAATCACTTATTTGTTTGCTGATTTCATGTAGATAACATTGCACAATTAACACATTGGTATAAAACATTCAAACTTTTTAAAATATTGTCCAAAATTGTAAGCCCTTAAACAAAATTAAAAAGTTAATCATCTACTCCGTTTGAAAATGCATGAACTCAACCTGTGTTCCAATTTTTTACCATCTTTGTCTACACATAATATTTGTATGGTTATGTAAAGTGATTTTAGGTGTTTAAAACACTTGGACAAAAATCATTTTCACCTATATGTTATTCAACTTAAAATTACTATGTGTATGCACATTTTATCCCATCATGCTTAATCATTTGTCACAGCTCTAGGTTTTACTAATTCTGCTTTCATGTACAAGCCGACTTGCAAAGGCTAATCATAATTTTTATACACAGGTACAAAGTCAACTTAGTTCTTGAAGATGAAACTAATGAAACAAATGCTTTGATAATTGGTAAATCTGGTGAAAAGCTATTTGGCTCAAGCTGCAAAGATTTAGTGATGAATCAAAGATTGGTGGATCAACAGCAACTCCCAAATGAATTCTTGAGGTTGATAGGACAAAAGAAAATTTTTCATCTATGGTTTGGAACTAGGAAAAATAATTTGAATACGAATGATGTTTTGATTTCCAATGTTTCTGAAGACACAACCGTGCAACCAACAACTCCACAGGCCTTGCTAACAGAAATTACAGTGTCTTCAACAACGGTTTCATCTTCTACTTCCACACCTGAAACAACTGCCCAATCGCATAAAGGAAAAAGAGAAGCAGTCAGAAGGTCTCTTTTTACCAGCAGTGAACAAAGGTTATAATCAAACAGTATTTTTTACAATGTTCAGGTTTTTAACTATCATGCATTCATATTTGTTAATTTTGCTTTTGCATTTAAATTAGTGACGTGGAAGAAAATTCAGAAGAAAATCCAACAGACATTGATGAAGTTCCAATCAAATTGTTAAGAAAAAAATCATCACTGATTTGTACAACGACAGATCCTCTTGCTTTAAAAAAAGACTAGGTAAATATCATTCATCCTTATTTTTTTTCTTTCGGTGTAAATTTATTCAAAAAATAAATTTGCCACATTGATCTAAATGTTTAGTTTTCATTTTCCTTTGCCCAGGTTGCTTTCCCAGTGGTGAAAAGTGCTTGACCAAAACTTCAGTTGTTTCAGACATCAAATTTACAGTCCTTTGTCAATATATGTATCAAACAATCTCTCTAATATTTTTGACCATGTAAATAGCTCCCTCTAATCTAGACAGCACAATATTTGTTGGTATGTAAATAATTATGTCTAACCTAGGGAGCATAATATTTTTTGCATGTAAATAGTCTAGCACTTTACAATCTTTAGTATCTAAGTGCTTTCATGCAGCACAATGGATGACTATTTTTTGTATGTAGATTACCAAACATTCTACAATCTTTTACCCTATAGATTACACATAAGCTAAACATTTTGTCTTTTAAAATTTTCCATCCTTTTGATTGTAAATAATTTTAATGCTGTTACACTGTTTTTACATGTTTCAAGCCGTGTCTGGTGCAATTGTTAATCCCGCAGCAACGCGCGGGTAGCTTTTTCTAGTATATTCTTTTAAATCACTATTTGTGCTACTTGAATCTTCAGAATTTGAATCTATTATATCAATACTCTCTATACTATAAATACTTTCATTATCACTTAAATCATCTAAGCTATATATTGGTTGTATATCTTCATCTTCTTCTAACTTAAACAACTCCATCAAATGTACTTTTTCTCTTGGCTGTTTTCCTAATTTTGGACATTTAGGTCTAATATGTCCAGCTTCTCTACATGAATAACATTTACAACTAGTCTTATCTTTTGGTGCTTTATATTTTCTAATCCAAGGTCTACCACTTTTTTTCCTAAATTGTTTTGGAATATATTTTCTCTTTCTATATGTTCTTGATGGTGTTATGCTGAAATTCTTATGTTGTTTGTAGGGTTTATATGACTTATATTTTTTTTTGTATATTTTCTTATGACAACCATAGTGTTGTGGTAAATCTATATTTTTACAACTCATATAAAATTGTTTCATAATTTGTCTCTTAGCTGTTATTTGACTACACTCTTGTCTAAGTATCATATACATGTTGAATCTTAGGTCCTATTGCAATATCATTTTTCTTTGGATGTTTTTGCCATTCATTCCAAACATTTTCTCCTATTGGTCCTTTTATTTTTGTCATATAAATATCTAATAAATTAATATCACTAATTCTACATGTTCTTCCTAAATATTTAAAGAAATCTGTGGTATACTCAGTTATATATTGTAAAACAAAACTTTGTAATTATTCTAAATTTCTAATTGCTCTTATTTGTTCTTGTTCGCTTCTGCCATCTAACATATTATGATCTAAAAATTCTTATTTAATCAAAGTAACAAAACCATCAATATTAAATTATGTTTTGGCTGCCTGATGCTGTTCTGGATTTTGAACTTTCCATGATTGAAAATAATAAAAAACTAAACCATCTAAAGTATGTTCAAAATAATCTAATATATTTTGTAAATTACTAAAATCTAACATTAATTATGCATGTACGCAACCTTTTTCCCATCTCTCAATCGTTCTTTCCCAATCTTGTGGATCTACGTTATCTAAGTTTAATATATTACCAGCTACATTAATTTATTCTAACCCCCTCAAATATGGAATCCTATTTTTTCTAGATGATTTTATCATACTTTCTTCTACATAATCTACTTTTGCTTTTTCATTATATTATTCATTTGTTGGTCTAAAAAATTGTTGGTCAGTTCTACTTGTGTATCCTGGATTTGGATTTTCTACTCCTTATGTGTTACTTTCTTCTGCTGGATTACATTTAGCTTTCACTTCTAATAAATTATTATATTCTTTTGATCCTAAAATATGTTCCTACTTCTATTTCTAAGATTAATTTTTCATCTCTTCGTCTGAAATTCTATGTAGTTCTAAATGATATGTCTTATATTTTTCTAAATATTGTTCTTCCTTCTATAAGCTTATCTACAATATGATCAAAATTTTGCTCAACTAAATTAATATCTAAATTATCAAAAGCCATATGAATACTCTCATTTTCGATCTCACTTTCATCTATTTTTTTTCTAGTTGCTTGTAATTACTAAACCTAATTGTTGCTTGACCTGTACTAGTTTCATATATTTGTACTTTATCTGGTTGTCTATTTCTTCCTACTTGTAAATTAGGTAATGTCCACTGAGTTCCTTCTAAAAAGTTATTATCTACGGATTTTACTTCCATCATATTTACATGTTTACTACCAAATGTTTGAACTAAATTTTGAAATTCTAAATTAAACTTATGATTATATCTATAAGACACTTTACCAATACATATTAAGCTAATCCACAAATTTTTATACTCTCATTTCATATTATAATTTTTTGTTCTTATGCTTACTTTAATATATTTTCTAAATTCATTAATTGTCATAACATAATTTGGAATACAACCTATGACTGCTAAGTTTGAACTTAAATCTAACTCAGCTGTTGATATTGCTGCTTGTTGGTGATTATCTCATCTATCGTCATATATGTATACTAATGCATTTATGCCTACTTGTGCTCTGGTTAATCCTGCTATTCCAATTAATATTGTTCCTATATGAATCTGACTAAAATGTGATTTTCTCAAATGCATAACTGCTTCTTTACTAATTAAATTAAGTGTGACTTCTTTATCAATGCAGCTAACTTCATGTTGACTGATGCTACTTACAATTTTGCTTCTATTTTCAAATAAACCTAATTGATGCAAATTATATTTATTTTTTTGTGTTCTCTCAAAACATCTTCGAATAAATTCTTGTGCTTCTTCCTCATTTGGATAAATATTTTTAGCTCTAACTACTTTTTTCCTTTTATCCTAAATAGTTCCATTTTCTATTATCAAAATGATTTATCTTAGGTCTTTTAATATGATTATTTGTACTTAAAGTTAAATTGTCTAATTTATCTAGCAAAGATGGTGGAAGTGATGAAGATGTGTTATGTAAAACTTGATTTATTTTTGTTATTTGTTCTTCAACTTGATCTAATTTTTCAGTAAGACTTAAAACTAATTGAATAATTAAATTATTTTGCCTAATGAGAATATTACTACTAGCTACTTGTGTTGAAAATTCTGTTAAACCTACTGGTTCTTTATCTAGCTTACTAATTTCTTTCAAAGCTTGGATATATTTTCCGCTAGTTCTAGAATCGGTCATTAAACTAATAATTTATCTATTTTATTATGTAACTTATCTACTTGTTCACTCAACTCTTTTTGCACTAATTGAATTTTTTGAATTTCGAATTTTAACTGCTCAACTATTTCTAGTAATCTAAGTTCTACTTATTTAGGCTTACTATCTATGAGGTCAATAAGTTCTTTTATCTCTCTTTTGCTAGGAAACCTTTGAATATTTTTATTATTATCTTCTAACTAAGATATAATATAGTATAAATTATGTCTAATTGTTTTTATGGAATTTTTCGGAAAATGCTCTAACAACTAGTTTAACAAATGATTATGCTTATTATTTTCTAATTTTATATTTTCTGCTTGACTAATAATAAGATCTATAATACTATTGGCTTGTGGATTTTCTTCACTATGCAAAATATGATTATGCTTTCTCAATGGAAAATAACAAACTAAACTATTTTATTCTAATGTTATTTTTCTTTTTTGTGGTTCACTAATTTCTAAATTAAGTTAATCTATCATAAATTACAGTCTACCTTTCTCTAAAGTTACGACTAACTGGTTTATTAGAAACTCTCTTTCTTCTCTCAAGGTCTCTAAAACTTGATATGTTGCTCTTTTTGCTTCTAAAGCCTTATGCTGCACTTCTGTGTTATTATATTCACGAATAAATGAAGGATGTTTAAGATAACCAAGATGAAACTTCAGCTTCTTCAAAGTCCTGCTAATTCTTTTGGATATATATGCTAATCTCCACTTTATGCTAATTATAGTTGGGTTATCTTCTCTTTATGCTATTTATAGTTGGGTTCCTAGACACCCAATAAATGCATGGTGGTTGTGGTTGACAAGGTCTACAAGGAAAATAATATATGTTGTTCATACAAAATAAACAAGTGTGATATCAGTTGTGTTAATGACTTTCGTCCTCAAGGTACTTTACTATTGTAATTATACTATTAAAATGCTAAACTTGGCTCTGATACCAGATTCGCAAAGCATGCCCGGTTAAATAGTCGGATAACCATTATAACAACTAGACATAAAACCTTGCACATGAAACTTGACATGTTTCAGTATGACGGCCACTCACAGTACAAGGCATTAATGATTGAACTCAGAGGTACGAAAGAACTCAGAAGTACCCTGGTTAATGTCCAGTTATTTGTATGGCAAGCATTTAACTATAATAGAGTGCTCGAACAAAGTATGATCGTCAGTTTAACAGGTTAATAATATAACTACAATAGTGTTTCCCTATTTTGGACTAGAAGTCTAATTAAACAAACACACTAAAGAAAGAAAAGAAAACTTACTTAAAACTTGAAGATTGCTTGAATATGTACACTTGAACTTTTATTGATATATAAAATGTTTACAAAGATAAATGTTTACAAGAAAATGTTTACAAGAAAATGTTTACAAGGATGCTACGAAGGTTACGGGTGAAGATGGTGTGAGTGAGAGTATGGTGTTCAGTCTTTGAGATGTTGAGAGGTTGAGGTGTTGAGGTTAAGAGGTGTGGAGGTGTAGAGGTGTAAAGGTGTAAAGATGTGTCTCTGCTGTGTTGAGATTTTTAGGTGTTCTGTATGGGAGGAAAAAGCTCCCTTATCCCTATTTTTTAATACGTACGAAACACGAGCTATATATTATTATACAAATAATTTTTTTTTAATGTTACTCAATGTAATGAGATAAAACGTACTTGCCGTATTTCAGAGAGGTTGAAAAATCTCTCATCTGTTAGCTTTCAAGTTTACGTTTGATCCCACAAGAGGAGGTTTTTAACCAAAAACAGCCAAAAACGTTTTCAGTTTTCTTTCCAATTTCGTCAACTTCCCTCCCCATTCTCTTTCTTCCCAAAGTTTCCGGATTTCTTTGTTGCAAGAAAACCAGCAGCCCCGCCCCAACCGGCTCTCTCTCTCTCCCTTTTCTATCACCTAAATACACGCCAGATATTGGAGTTAGGGACACCTTGTCACCCAGCACCCTAGATCTCACTGCTTATACGTCGGTGACGGGCAAAAATATCAAAGATCTGAGGAGCAACCACCAATCAATCAGATCTTTGAAATTCCTCTGATTTCTCTATCTGGGTTTTGCTGGGTTTATGATGGGGTGGAGATACAGAGCTGGGTTGTTCCTAATTGCTGCTGTTGTTGTCATTTGGGTCACCTCTGCAGAAGTTACCCAGGTTTGTTACTCCTTTCTTTTGACCTTTGTAAATTTGGAAACTTTAACATTAGTAATTTACTTTTGGAGTTTTGGGTCGAATTTGATTGATGGTAATGCATTTTTTCTGCGATTTGACTTTTTTCTCTGATGGTTTTGTGAGTTGTAGGGGTTGGAAATGATTGGAATTTGTTAAGGATTTGTACCCAACTGATGAACTTTATTAGAAGATTGTATGTTAGCTTGAACTTGTTTAAGACGATGTCGTCGGGCTTCACCCATTAGAGGAACATAGTTAAGATATTAGTTCAGTTATTGTTCATGAGTTAGTAGGGATCAAAAGAATAGTCAGTGAATGTTGTTCTTTTCCTTCGTTTTTACCCTGAGATCTATTGTAACCATGGGGTATAACTAATGGTTCTGGGTTTTATCAGCATAGGGAAAATACGAGTTGTTAGATTTCCTCTTTGCATTAGGTGGTGGTTCCATGGAGGACAGCCATTAGCAATACTAAGATTGAACTTTTTGAGTTCTTTGCCTTGGCTTAGCTGGTTGACACTGAGTTGAATCCGAAAACTCTATGTTTAACTGCTTTTGAGTCTCCTCCATGCCCTCACCTCAAACTTAGTAATGAAAGTTTTGATTGATTAGTTGGTAAACCAACTTTGTTTTTTGTTCTTGAATTGAGCTTGGAGTTTATGTAGTGGCCGAATATAATCCTTTAGTAAACAATTGTGACTATTTGATCATCTTTGACCATGGGGGAAGTGATGCTGCTCAAATTCGAGCTGCTTCCAAAAAGCTATGGTGAATTGAACCCTTTTAGAAGATGATTGTGATTGTATCTAATTGCTTCAATTGGAATCTTTCCGCATATATCCTCCTCAATAGTCGGATTTTTAGCTGCAAATTTAGTCACGCATTTTAGAAATTCTTTGATTAAGTTCTTTGATGTGGCGCATCCTATTTACCTATATATTTGATAATATTGTGCACCGTGAGGTTCTAGCTGACCAATATTGTGACTTCTGCAGGGTATATTTACGGACTATAAGCAGCCGTTTGCAGTAACATATCTTGGAGCTTCTCTTATGGTAGTTTACATCCCAATAGCATTCATTAAGGATTGGTTGTGTAATTTTCTAAAACGCCGCTCTTCTAAAAGTGGTAAAAATGCAGAAAGCGTGAATGAGTTTTCTGCTGGATTTAGTTCTTCTATAAAACTCAATGGATTGCAGAAAGAATTTGAATTGGAAATTCATGGGTCCTTGACCAGAAAAGACAGTGATGCAGAGCTTTCACCTCATATTGAAGAACAACCTTTGGTTTCTAAATACAAAGATGACTTGAATGTGCTGAAACATGATAAGGAGGTTACTACGAGGCAAATTGCTACTTATGGGTTTTACATTGCCCCTCTCTGGTTTATTACGGAGGTAAGGAACTTCCTAAAGCTACTCTTTTCAAGAATATATCCAATTGACTTTACGTGGTGTTGAGTCCGAGACATGTTTCTCATGGAATACACCCAAATCACTATTAGGATGTTCTCTTTTGCTTGCAGACAGGAAAATTTCCATATCAATTTTCATATTTATATGTGTTTATCATATGTGATACGTTTTTTTGAATTGATAATTCAAAATTATTGTGAAGGACATCAAGAAAATTCTTATTGATCTTTGTAATTGTTTCAGTACTTTTCAAATGCTGCTCTCGCGCGTACAAGTGTTGCAAGTACAACAGTATTATCCTCAACGTCGGGACTATTTACTCTTTTTGTTGGTGCATTCTTGGGCGAAGATTCTTTAAATATAGCGAAGGTGGTTGCTGTCTTTGTTAGCATGGCTGGTGTAGCTATGACAACTCTGGGCAAAACATGGGCTACAGATGATTCACAACTCAGTGCTGCGTATGTTTAATCAGTCAACCCTTGTTGTTCACGTCAAATTTATTCATGACTTACATGATATTTGTCTCGTTTTTTATGGAAGAAAAAAGATCTCTTTTTACATACCAATACCATTACCATTGTATATTATATCAAATTGCTCTTTGTAATGCATGTTTTGGCATTGACAGTTAATATTTTTGTTCAGCAATGGGAAACGCTCTCTTGTTGGAGATCTGTTTGGTCTTCTCTCAGCCATGTCATACGGTCTATTTACTGGTTGGGGAAATATCCTTTTTCATTTACTCCTTGGCACAAGTTTTTCATAGATTATTTTGACAATAATATTAACATTTCATCTTACTCTTAATGCTACAGTTCTTCTCAAAAAGTTTGCGGGCGAAGGAGGAGAAAGGATCGACGTGCAAAAGTTGTTTGGGTATATTGGATTATTTACACTTGTATCGTTATGGTGGCTTGGTAAGTGTTGCTTGAGTATTTATGATTCATTTCAGTTTTTCTCCTTCGGATCTGATTTCCAGAAATCAAGCAAGGCACAGTGAAAGGCAATCCATCACTTCTTTGATTGAATCATTATATTCTCTAATTTTTCTTTTATTTTCCAGTTTGGCCTTTGACAGCATTGGGCATTGAGCCCAAGTTTATGATTCCTCACTCTGCTAAATTGGAAGAAGTTGTTATTGCCAACGGCTTTATTGGAAGTGTACTCTCTGACTACTTCTGGTATGTTTAAACAATCATTTTTCAATCTGCGATCCACACACTTACGTTTTCACAGACTGGTTGCTTTAAACTTCAGCTTTCCTATTCAGCCAATAAATAGAAATTCCCTACAGGGCACTATGTGTTGTGTGGACAACTCCACTCGTTGCCACCTTGGGCATGTCGCTCACCATCCCCCTTGCTATGGTTGCTGACATGTTTATCCATGGCCGCCATTATTCAGCAGTTTACATACTTGGCTCTGCTCAGGTATGATGTTTTCATGAATAATTGTTATATTGTTGAATTATTTAGCATCTGTAGTTACCTTTGTGAAACTTTTTTTCCAGAAGGCGCTTTGTTTCAGCATTTCTTACTACCTTTGGGAGAAAATGATCTCTCAGTTGCAATATACTTATAAAAAACTTATGTCCTGTTGCATATATGAACCCTTTTTGTTTCTTCTGTGGTATATGTTGCAGGTATTTGCAGGATTTGTAATAGCTAATCTTTCGGATTGGTGCTCGAAGAAGTTGGGATTATAGCATTGTGTCGAAGACTACGTAATTTGTTTGGGAATCCTGATTCTTTTATGGGGCCATTTTCTCTCTTCTGTTCTGGTCGGACGTCAAGTTCTTAAGTTTACGAGCAGGAAGTTTGTCTCGAATAGGGGTGGTTGGTTTGTGGAGAGGGAGAGTGAGGGAACCGAATATAGTTGTATCATACTTGATTGTGTAAATCAACTCTGGGGTGAGGTTTGTTCTTTCACCTTCATCAGGTCCGAGTGTGGAGCCCTGAAATGTAATAAACCTTTTTGGGTTCAAAGTAAAATCTCACATCGCGCGCTCTGTTAACGTGTCGTTTGTTTCTGTATTCGTCTTGTGTTGATCACAAATCCTTTTTTTTTTAGGGAACTTTAATGAAAAGCATCCGGTACTGTTCACTTTAATGAAAAACCATATTTTTACACTAAAAAGTTAATCCTGGTACTATTCACTTTACCCTTTATTTTGTCCTTATCATTAAAATTCAAAGTTTTCAAGTTTTTTTCATTAGTTTTTCATTTTTTTTTAATGGGCCACTGCTAACAAATCGTTTTTAGACGTGAAAAGCGAGTAACGGATGCATTTATTGAGGTACCAAACTTCTAATCTGAGTTGAACTCTAACGGATGCATTTATTGAGGTCACTGGTTCTGTTTTGGCGGGGCTGAATGTGGGTATTTACTAGGATGTCATTCGATTTAACTGCGGTTTTTATTCCGAATCAATTTTTCATGCGAATGCACATCGTGCAAACAATTTGTGTACAATTTTGACAAAAAGAAAAACAATGTGTACAAATCTTTGGGGTTTTAAGAATGATTAACACGTGACGTTACAAACTTTGGGGTTTTAAAAAAGAAAAACTAATTAAAAGGGTTTGAAAATTTTAAAATTTAATGATAAGGACAAAATAAATGGTAAAATGAATAGTATCAGGATTGACTTTTTAATATAAAAATGTGGTTTTTTCATTAAAATGAATAGTACCGGGAACTTTTCGTTAAAGTTCTCTTTTAAAAATGATTAACACGTGATGGTTGCTTAGGCAGGAACTCCTAGGCCTCATTTAGCGGCTCGTATAAGGGATCGGATAGAATTAACAATCCAGATCCAGTTGTTTGGTGTTCTCTTGTATTAAATAGCCACCGGATTATTTAACCGGTTCCACTTATTTTGAACGGTGTATACCCGCTTAATAATACTGTCCAAAATGGTTGTATCATTAGTCAGGTCGCAATCACTTTCCTTCTCTCGCGAACCCTTCTGCACTGAAAAATTCATTTGCTGTTCTTCCTATTTCTTATCCGACCCAACAACAATTCTCTAGCTTTTTGACCGGCAAATTAAACCCAACCTAACATCCTACCGACCAACACACCAGAAAAGATCTTGAAATTCCTTGAATGTGTGTGGCCACAATCACGCCGCTCAGCAGCCACGCCGTCTTCGTTTTCACACCCATGATGGTGGATCGATAATTGAGAGATTTCATCTGGATTTTGGGATTAGTTGATGATAAATTTTGTTGTTGTAGGTAATTAAACTCAAAATTGGGAAAGTTTCATATGGGTTTTTTATTTCAATGGATTAGAAACCATGGAGAATTGGAGATGATAATCTGGGAGTACTGATTGGGAAGAGAGATGGAATATGAGCTTTGTTGGAAAATTAGTTAGTAGTTTATTTTTTGTTTATGGTTTTCTCGTGGGATAAGGATATTAGAATTTTCTATATCCTTTAAGGGTTAGGATTTATGGTTTATTAGAGTTTTTTATGTCCTTTAAGGATTAGGATTTTGCTTTAGTTTTCACTATATATAATAAAGCTTGTAATTTAGTTTTAGGCCCCGTTTGAGATTGAGGTGATTTTAAAAAAACCACTGTGAAAAAAAGCTGAGGGTCATTTTTGTGTTTGGTAAACTGAAAAAAAATGGCTTATTTTGGAAGCTGCTGTGAGAATAAGCTGAAAATCAAAGGAAAAGCTGAAGTTGCTATTTGCTGCTTTGAAAAAAAGCCAGTTTTTTCAAAGCACACGGAGCTACAATGCTCCTTTAATGAAAAGACACACTATCATCCTGCTTTTTTTTTTTCCAAAAGCACTTTCACAAAAAAGTTTACCAAACACTCTACTGACTTTATTTCACAGCCGCTTATTCTCACAGCAGCTTTTTTTCAAAGCACAGCAATACCAAACCAGCCCTTAATAAGTAAGTCATAATATAATCTCTTAGGGTTTTATAGCCGTTTCGTCATTCTCAGTTTGTTTAATAATATTATTATTATTTTGTTAATCTTGTTCGTTGCGCACTCTGATATTCAACTTGGTATCAGAGTAGGTTTGATCCTTCAGGATTTAACTTGCTTCGAGTTGGTATCTGTTTGCTTGTTCCGTTGTCGTTCGTGTTCAGATTGTTAGTTGGTTTGATTGTTTGCAAGAAGAAGGGACCACTCGGGTGACGTTACGAGACGTTACGAAAGTTGGATTTTTTGTTTTTTGTTCAAGTTTGTTCGAAAGTTGGAAATCTTGTATCGGCATCGGCATTGGCTGTGGCATTAGCACTGGAATTTGGAGTCTTGCATCCACATCTACTTGTTGGCAAGCTCATGACGTGTACCGCCATGAGTTTGACGGGGGGGGGGGTGTTGGAAAATTAGTTATTAGTTTATTTTTTGTTTATGGTTTTCTTGTGGGACAAGGATATTATAATTTTCTATATCCTTTAAGGGTTAGGCTTTAGGATTTATTAGAGTTTTCTATATCCTTTAAGGATTAGGATTTTGCTTTAGTTTTCACTATATATAATAGAACTTGTAATTTAGTTTTAATAAGTAAGTCACAATGTAGTCTCTTAGGGTTTTGTAATCGTTTCGGCATTCTCAGTTTGTTTAATAATATTTTTATTATTTTGTTAATCTTGTTTGTTGCGCACTCGGATATTCAACTTTGATTTCAATGGTATATGGTGGCGATGGTGAGTGCTAGGCGGCTGCCTAGTGTTGTTCTTCCTCTTTTCCGTGACCTTTTCTTCCTCTTTTCTAGGTTTTTTTTGTTGGTGTAACAATTTTTTTTAATTATTATGATTTAATTTTCTCTTTTTTTACTCCATTTTATCTTCCATGAGTTTTTGATTTTTTTTTCTTTAATTGTTTTTTCCATTTTATCATCAATTTTTCTTAAAAAAAAGAAAAAGAAATCTTCTTATCCGATGCAGTACCAAGCCAGTATAAATAATCTGTCGTTAGTTTGATACTGCACCAAACGCCCGATTATTTAGTTAGTACTATCTGATGTACAAATTATCTTATCCGACTGAAATAGTCAGTCCAGTCCGACCTGTCAAATGAAGCCTGAATGTCTTCAAACTTCCCAACAACTTTTGTCATGATATTGATGTGGCCATTGCTAGGTTTTGGTTGGGGGGGGCAGAAAGAAACCGAAAGACGTATCGATTGGGTTAGTTAGGCCATCTCCAACCGATGGCTAGCCATATAACTCGTTTTAGCCCTTTGGCCCTCCAAGATTCTCCAAGATATTAATATTTTAATGAACAGTACATGGTCATATTTGCCTCCATCTCCAATCGAGGGCCAGAAGACCAGAGGGCTTGTTTTAGCCCTATCACAAAAAACCGTCTCCAACCGAGGACCAGAGGGCCATAAGGCCAAACATAATTTATTATTTAAAAACTACAACTTAAATTCAAATCCAACGGCTCGTTTTTTTTATGTTGTGTAATTTGTATGTTGGTTAATGTTATTTAATGTTATTTCTGTTGACCCTAAAAACTACCAAGCCTACGTGGCGCGCAAGCCAAGTAATTAGTAAGTTAACTACGTCATTCGGTTGTATGCGGGGTGTGCTAACTCGTCGGCCGAGCTCGGCCGAGGAGTAAAATTTGTTGATATTGCGTTGGGTGCGCTGCTTACTTCTGAATCTCGCGACTGTGCGGAGGAAGGAACTTGTCTCGGCCTTCGGGTTCTAGAGCCTAAAGACAAGACTGCTAACTTAGCGGAGTTCAATATCAAATTCGGCTTTCAATGTGCCGAATGTAGTAACTTGTAACACCTCACTTTGCTGAAAAGGCTAATGAGATGACCTCGACCAATAAGGATTCGGAAATCCTTTTCGACTGAGACTTGGATAGATAACCAACCGTCCTCGCCGTAGTGCTGTTGATGCCAACGGAAGATGCTGCGAGATCGGCTGATTCTACGGTGACAGAGCTATTGATGCCAATGGAAGATGTGTGAGCGAAAAGAAAAAATAAAAAATCTCAAAGTTGTTGAGAGAGTTTGCGCAGGGCAGTTATGTATTGAATTGGAGGTCTCCTTTCACATTGCACATCGCCTCTGTATTTATAGAACTAAAGTCCTGGCTTTCCACGGTTAGATAATGTTGCAGAAACCGACTGAAACTCAAATTTGTAAAATGACTGATCCACGGCATAGGCGCTAAAGCCTATCTTTATATGGCTGACTTTTCAAAATAATAAAAGCTCATTCTGACTTATCTTATCATGACTAAAAACCTAGGCTAGCTAGGCTTTCCTATGTCATCATAACACCACCATAAAAAACCTAGTTTTTCTAGGTCTTGTCGCATCATCATCACCCAAAGTCACCATTTCCTTACCCATTGTCGCATGCAACCTGACCCTATGAATATTAAATTCACTTTTAATTATCACCATATTTAAATGGATAATAATCTGATCAGAATCCAATCCCCTCAGTAGTTTCCAAGTGACCTCATTTATCTGATGCTGTGCATATCTGTTAATCAAAACTGATCCAAACCACACTTCCACATCAACTTGAATTGTGTCGCCTGTTTAGCTTGGAGATATATTATTTTCATAAGAAAATGTCAAGATAAATCATTATTAAAAGATAATGTTATCTTTTAATATAAAATTATCTTCACTTTTCTATATAGAGGTATGCTTCCTCAACGGCCTCGATTGCTCGGGCCGATAGTGTAATTTTGGGTCTAAAAAGTTTCATATTGTTTAATGTTGTTTCATGTTACTTAATTTAATTTAATGTTGTATAATGGCTTAGGAAGTTATAGGAAAAAAATATATGAAACAAATTTTGTGAAATAGATGTTATAGAAAAAAAAAGAATTTAAAATAAAATGAAACAAATTTTGTGAAATAGAAGTTATAGGAAAAAATCGAATTTAAAAAAAATATATGAAACAAATTTTGTAAAATAAAAGTTATAGGAAAAAATAGAAGTTATATGAAAAATTTTGTAAATAAAAAATAATAATAAAACTGTAAAAAAAAATAATTCAAATGCAATGGCTAGTCAGCTAGCCATTGCATTTGATTGTTTTCTTAAGAAATCTTGTCGGTTATAACCGACAGGAAATCCGACACATTTAAAAAAATTCTGGCTAGCCTGGGGCTGGCTGGCTGGCTGGAAGTGGCCAGCCCTCTAGCCCTTTGGCCCTTTCTGATTCTGTGAGGCCCTCTCAGATTTCACAGCCCTCTGGCCTAGCCCTTGGTTGGAGACTGTTTTCAGGCTATTTTCGGCCCTCTGGCCCTTTGGACCTTTCGGTTGGAGATGGCCTTAGGATGCTTTGGGGGCCACAAAATGATGGGGGTTTGGGTTTTCAGAATTTGTAGTTCAACCTGGCTCTACTTGCTAAGCAATCTTGGTGTTTAATCCACAATCCTACCTCGCTTTGGGCCCGGGTTCTAAAAGACTGATACTTTCCCCAAGTATCATTTTTGGAAGCTAAAAAGGGTGGAAGGGCTTCCTGGTCTAGCTTGCTGGAAGGGAGAGATTTACTTTTGAAGGGAGCCATCGGCAAATAATGAGTGGTGATCAAACAAAGCTTGGGCTTGGTCTAGCTTGCTGGAAGGGATATATTTACTTTTTAAGGGAGCCATTGGCAAGTAATGAGTGGTTATCAAACAAAGTTTTGACTTGACAGGTAGGTCCCTAGCATTCCTTTAGGGGCACCTAACACCAATCCTTGGGACCATTGTTGATGTCAACCAACGAGTTTCCTCCATTATCTGCCATGAGGCTAGGTGTTGGCAGTTGGACAATATTCGTGACATCATTCTTGATGTGGTGTGTTCTACTATTTTTGACACTCACGTTAACAATTCCAGATGAAACGATCGGCTAATCTGGCCGGCAAATGTGGGGGGTCAATATACTGTTAAATACGGTTATGGGCGGCTTCATGCCAATGCTCTGTGTTGGACTAACATAAGTGGGACTCGCCTCGACTACGAGTCCCGCCGCACTTCACTAAAGCCGTTTATCTAATCCCAAGCTTTCGCTTGGTATTAACAGGGACTAGAAAGGAAATGAGGCCTACGTCCAATTCCCAATTTTTGCTTGCTAAACCCAGACACCCAGTCCCTCTGCGCTCGACCTTCTTCTCCGGCCCCGTCACCATAGCCAGGCTATCACCGTAAGCCTAGGGAGGACGACGACTGCCGCTGTAGGAAAACTTCGATTGATTTGGCGGTGTGGGTTTAATTTTGAGCACCGACCATGGCGTCCTCCTCGAGGCCTCAAGCGCTCCGCTAGGAAGATGCGCCGGCAAGTTTGTTGCTTTCTTCTGCAAGAGCGATTGACGTCGATTTGCAAAAATTGACGACGCCTCTGTAAATTGAAAAAAAAAATTGGGATTTTTCTGTGTTTGATTTGAAGAGAAATAAATTAAAAGAAGAGAAGGTTTGAATTGAAGAGAAAGAAAATGAAATGAAGAGAAAGTATGGGTTTGATTTTTCTGAGTTTGATTTTTAATGGGAATGGGAGCAATCTGGCATGCCAAGAACAGAAAACGTATGAAAGAAAGAAAGAAGAGAAGTAGAGAGACAGGGGAGAGAGGGAGTCAAATTAAAAAGGTGTGTATAATAATAATAAATTATTAAAAAAATGAATTAAAAAATGACAGAAAAATATTTGATCTACAAAAATAATTGAGTCCGTGATTTAGTCCGACACTGCACCAAACGCTTCACTAAGTTAATCCAGCTTAGTCTAGTCTAAGCCAATCCAGCTTAGTCCTTGAAGCTAGTCCAGTCCGAGATAGTCCGGCGCAACAAACGCCCCCTTATTGTATAGCATGTAATCAACTACTGCAAGATATTATTTATGTTTAATTTTAAATAAAATAATTTTAAATAATATGACCTCAATATGTGAGAGAAGAGAAGAAAAAGGAAGGAGGGATCCTACTCCATTCCGTAGAAGTACTCACCGCACCATTCGGATTAGAGTTAGAATAAACAAGTGCGGACCTGATTTCGCCGGCTACAACAAAAACACAGCAAGCTGCGTAACACCAGATCCTCAAAACTCTATCTCTATCTCTGAAACTCTCGCAAAACCTCTCTGTTTGGTTATGGCGCGGAGCTGGAGATCCAATCCGGTGGTTCTCGTGCTTTTCCTACAGCTCTTCTTGTCGCTCATCTCTTCGTCGCTCGCAGTTTCTCCCGGGTACGATTGAAAAGTTCTCTTTTATCCATACGAACTACGACTCACCGACGATTTCTGAAATTAATTTTGTTCAATATTCTAATTAAATTATCTGTTGCAGGTCTGCCGACGGATACACCATTCATGGCAGAGTGAAGATCCCACCCAGTAAGTCTTTCAATTGAATTTAGCTTCCTGTTGACTGTAATTTGTACCCTTTCGTTTTTACAGAAAAGTTTGAAAAATTATGATTTAGTGTGCAGTTTTTGGTGAATTTTTCGTGTTAGACGAATCAAATAGTTAGTTAAATTAAGAATAAGAATGTGAATTCAAAAAGACTGAAAATCTGAAATTTTGATTGATTTGTTGTTGTATTGGGATGAGGAGATAGATGTAAACTGTTTAGGGCTTGTGGAATAGGACTGGTTTCGTGTTAATTTGATCGGTTCGGGTAGTTTGTGAGGTTATGGATTTTTACCCTGATTTTGGACGAGTGGTTCCAGTGTGGACTCAGAACTAGCTAAATTTGTGGTAGAAGATTTGCTCTGGGAGGTTTAGTTTGGATTACCCTCTACACTTCAATCACCGATATTAAACTCAAATTTCTTCCAAGGAAAAAGTTCTTTTACTGTTGCATTCTGGCTATTAGTTAATCGGACTCTGTTTCTTTCTTCTATGACACAAGTGCGTAGCCCATGTGTTTTAAGTCATGAATTTTTTATTCAGGTCTCGGGGTGAAGGGGTTTGCACCTTACGGAAAAATATCAAATATCAAAGTCATACTAAATGGTGGTCAAAGTGTTACCTTTCTGAGGCCTGATGGATTTTTTACATTGTATCCTATTTGTTCTCTTGATAAGGATATTTCTAATGCTGTTTTTGTATGTGCCTTGTGCGTATGTGTTTGATATTATATCCCGTAATAGAGAATCAAAAAAATGATATATTGATTATTATGTATACCACGTTTCCTTAACGTGTGCGCTTAAAGCCATAATGTGCCTGCGGGGACTCATTTGATCGAAGTGTCTGCGATAGGCTATTTCTTTTCTCCGGTGAGATTCCTCTATATAATTGTCTCAATACTTTCTGAAATGGAAGGATCACAAATCTGATATCCCCATGTTTTTATTTTCCTAAAAATGTTAAGGTCCGAGTTGATGTTAGTGCTAGAAACCCAGGCAAGGTTCAGGCAGCACTGACTGAGAATAGGAGGCCTCTAAATGAGTTTGTTTTGGAGCCATTGAGAGAGGAACAGTATTATGAGGTTCGTTTTGGTTTTTTTCATTCTTCTTTTTATGTTCATCACATTTCTGTATTGTTATGACTGTTTCACTGCATGTCATGTTTGTGTCATTGCAGATAAGAGAACCCTTCTCCATAATGTCTCTTGTAAAGAGCCCCATGGGTCTGATGGTTGGATTTATGCTAATTGTCGTGTTCCTGATGCCAAAGTTAGTGGAGAACATGGGTAAGTGATGTATGCTTGTATAGGTTTTAAAATTTCATCTATAAGATTGAGACTCTGGTGTGCTTTAGATTTACTTCCATCAATAAGATTCGTAGGGACTCGGTATTCTCTTTTGAGAGTTATCTAGTCTGAATCCTCCCCTAATGGCATATAGCATGTTTTCTTACCTTCATCAATTTTTTACTTTTTACTCCTTAAATGACTGTACAGTATTTAAAATGCACTTGATTGTTACTTTTAACTGCTGATTTTTTCCCCTCTATATATAAGTGGCTTGCAATTTTATCTCCTCCAGTAATACCTTTGTTCAAATGAATGGCATCTGTTTTGATATTATTACACATGCCGTTCATATTCATCCCTTTTTGTGTCATATCATGCTTGTTGATGGTGGTGTGTTTTGGTAGAGTATACGTTTGTAAGAGTTGGTGAATAAATAATTTTTATGGTGACAACAGATCCTGAAGAAATGAGGCGAACACAAGAAGAAATGAGAAACCAAGGCGTTCCATCACTGACAAGTTTGTTACCTGGTGCTGCGAGGAGTTAAAGATTAAAATGGAGAAGTTGGAACCCTCTCTGCAATGGAGGACTTGTCTTTTCCTGTCCAGAAGCTGGGAGCTTGTGTATCTTTACGGTTACGAAAGAAATCCAAGAAATATTACGAATTGGTCTCTCTTTTTTATTTTTAGGTGTTCAAACGCTTTTTGTTTATGACATGTTTACTTACCAGAAATATGTATGAAATGTTTTTAATTGCTCGTAAACAGAATATGGCTTCAAATTTACGCTTTACTCCCAATGGAAGGTTCTTACGCATTACTCATTTTTTGCCACCAATATGTGAAATTCAAGACACTCTGACTGAACCTTTGAACTCAAAATTTGTATCTAACTCCTTTTTGTAAATTAGAATAATTTAGAACATAGCAAATGATGAATTGCCTTAGTGGTTAGAGGCTTAGAGCTTTTCTCTTCAACCCACTATGTTTGGATTTCAAACCCTCCCTTTTGCTCATAGTATAGATTAGTCTGAATATCGGTTGCACTAAAAAGAAATATAATTTTCTTGAACAAGATAAAGCTTTATAAAGCCTGGAGGCAACGTTGTCCATACCAAACTGCCTGGCAACTTAGGACTGCAGCTTAATATTATTTATTTTCACTGGTAAGTGAGATGTCTTAGTTTCGATTCATGTCAAAAAAATGAATTCAAACCACATTATTGCTAGGCGAGAGGAAACTGCCCACCCCGGATAATATGGATTGTTGAAAAAAAAAAAAAAAAAACTAATCGGCCCTAAAAGATAACCGCTCCAAATTTCCAACCAAGCCTCCACCCTTCTCTCTCTCTCGCGGAAAATTCAAAGTTTATGATTTCAGATGCCTTCCAAATTCCGCATAACCTAATGCAGTTTCAGAATCCCTGTCCGAATCAGTAAATCCGCCACTAAATCTGCCCCTCCGATTTCTCCACCGAATCATTGCTTTGCACTCTTCGCTGTCTCCGTCTCTGCTAATTCGGAATCGGGGATGGAAGGCTTGCCGACGATGATGAAATCAGAGCGGCGATGGCGATCGAAGCCGCTTCAGACCTCCAAGCCCTCCATTCTCATGGCCTTCTTCTCCTGCGTCGCTTGGCTCTACGTCGCCGGCCGGTACGTTATCTCCTTCCAAAATTGTTTCCAAAAACACACTCTTCCAGCTTTAAATATTCAAGTTTTACTATTCGAATACAAATTCCTGAGCTTTTTCTTCGATCTGGTACAATTCAGTGTCGATCGCGTGTTAAGAGTTCATGGTAATTAATTATCAAGTTGATGACTTGTTTGGGAAATGCAGGTTGTGGCAGGATGCGGAGAACAGAACAGTGCTTTCTAATCTTCTAAACAAGAACTTGGGCCAGGTTTGATTGCGGACCCTCTTTGTTTGGAATATTTTTTATTCGAGTGATATCGTAATTAATTTTATCTAAACTACGGGTGCGGGATTTCAAACTTGGGTGTATAGTTTAGAAGAACTCGGGGCAGGTTTGATTTTGGACCCTCCTTGTTTGGATTTTTTCTTTGTGCAATATTGTAATTAATTTAATCTGAACTACGGGAGGAGGATTTGAACTTGGGTGTAGAGTGGGCACGCAGCTCTTTGTTTTGCTTTTTTCGATTTTGATTTCCCAAGTTAATCCAACCCGTTGAGATGAAATTGCGAAAATTGGTGAATTTTGTTTTTAATTCAATATTACTTCTGTGATGTTTCAGAGACCAAAGGTTCTCTCGGTAGAGGACAAGTTAGCAGTGCTTGGATGCAAGTATGCCCCTACTTTTCGTTTCTCTTTAATCGGTTTATTTGAGTTGTGTGTAGTTTAGTGTCCGTATTAATGGTAGCGATTTGTAATTTTGTAGAGACCTGGAGAGGAGGATTGTGAAAGCTGAGATGGACTTGACGCTGGCCAAGAGTCAAGGGTACCTCAAGAACCACTTGCAACAAAAGGTGTCTTCTTCTGGCCGATTGCTCGCTGTTATTGGAGTTTATACTGGATTTGGTAGTCATTTGAACCGAAATATGTTTAGAGGGTCTTGGATGCCTAAAGGTCAGTTGGAATTTCTGATGGCAATTTATACAGATTTACCACGTGTTCTCTCTCTGACTAAACTTACAGTGGCATCGCTTGAATTCAGATGAAGTATTGATTCTCAATCTTTTTACATACACTCCTCTGGTTTGAGTTTTATGTTCCATCCTGTTAAAAGTAGCCCCTTTGTGAAAGTCAAGGTATTTTTCAATAATCCCGTAGTGTTCATTCAGGCACTCCCTTGGCCTAATTTGAGTAACCGATGTTAGAATGAGTTGTACTGTATGAATCAGGTTAACGCTGTTCGATATGCATACTAAGACAACCATTAAGGTGTAATTATTGTTGACAGTAATAACAGCTGGCAATGCCACATCAGCTTAGCTAATAGACTATTGGTGGTTATGTTGGTTAGAGGTGTTATAACTAACTGATATAGTTACTGATGTAAGTAGTGCAAACTATATAAGATGTAATGGAATTACTGTAATCTTCAAGTCAGATCAATACATAAGTTTCTCTCTCTAAACATTCATTTTCTCTCTAGAACTCTTCTTTCTTCTCCTTTTCTTGTTTAAGTATTCACTACAGATTTGGATTTCAGTATACGTTAACATGGTATCATCGCCGTGTACGTTCCTTGGTGGCTATCGTCTTCCGCTCATGGTGGTTGTTGCCGGAGATCTTTCTTGGTGACAGTCTGGAATTCGTGAAGCTTAATCAGTGTTGTGCGTTCAGTTGGAGGCTTGGTGTTTCTTGAAAGAACAGTATGTTTTCTGCACTCTATCTGTTTGTGAAAATGTCTCAAGGTTATTTCTTCTGGGTTTGTTGAATTTTGTGCGAAAGTAAACAAGGCCGATGCCATCTTTCTGCAATCTTGATTTGAGATATAAGGCCGAAGCCATTATCTCGGTGTAAACTGTTAGTTTCCTCCATAAGGCCGATAGCCGGAGTAACTTTCTTGCGAAGTTTGTTGTTTGTTGTTATTGGGTGCAACTCCATTAAGGCCGATTGCCGGAGTGTAGTTCTTGTGCAATTCTGTTCTCTTTCTTCATTAAAAAGGCTGATTGCGAAGAGAGGTGTATTTCTTGATTTCTGTGGTTATACAACTTGTTTGAAATCTTGGGTTGTACTTTTGATAATCTTTAGTGTGTGAAGATGGCTGAATCTAATGTTAGAATTGAGAATCTGTTAGGGATGTTGACAGGAAAGTTGCAAGATGATAATTTTGTGAAATGGAGTTATCAATTTTCATCTGTGTTGAGGGGGTATGATTTGTTTGATTTCTTCATTGGAGAAGCACCATGTCCACCTAAGTATGTGATTGATACAGAATCTGGGGTCACAAATGAAATTAATGCTGCTTACAAAGATTGGGTGAAAAAGGATCTAGCTTTGTTAAGTTTGCAAATTGCAACTCTTTCAAATGATGCTATGGAACATGTGATTGGAGAGATTGGGTGATAGAAAGAAATCTGATGGCCTAAGATTTGCTCCGTACTAGAGCCTCTCTGTGTGTTTGATGTCTGTAATACCCATATCTAGAGAGATTGTTTTTGTCAGTGATTTTTTGTAGAGTTATGTCATGTCTGGACTGCTAGTCCAGGATAAAACATTCTCGGTTTGATTGTTTTAATGCTGATTGAGAAAGACATAACCGTCCAAGAGCAAATTATGCATTATAAAGAGATTGACAAGTTTGACTATTCTGTATATTTCTAGTAAACATGTACAATACTGACAGGCTAAGAAGATTTTTGTTTAAATTTGACAGTTCTATGTACTGGTAGATTTGGTTATATCATTCTTACCACTTCTCTCCCTTCTAGGTACTTCCGACATGCAGGTGGTTCCCTCATAAACAGGTTTGTTCTCAATGCTATTGCTGGGGAAAAGGGTTCCCAATGTTATCAAGATGATCATATGCTTAGATTGTATTGCATTGTGGCTTGGGAGAGTGATTTTGTTGGACTTATTTATGCTTTCATTATCCTGTGACTTATTTCTGTTTCCTTTCGTATGCAATGCATCATTGAAGACTTATGCTCATGATGATGTATCAGTGGGTTCATGGATGATGGGTATCCAAGCCACTTATATAGATGACAACCGCCTTTGCAGCGGTTAGCATTAGACAAGGTAAATTCACTCCATCCTTTTTTTTTTGGTATAAAAAGTCGCCTATCTTGCCTGAACTGGCCTCGGTTTAGGAAATTTGAAATGATAAAAGTATGGATGCCTTTCAGGCCTTCTAGCTTGAAAGAAAATACTAAAACGGAAAGAAAAGGACACTTTAAATTGATGTAAAAGCATATGCTTAAATATTTGACTTGATGGATGCAACTTGTGTTGACAATTGCCATTTAACTCTTCCAATTTTGCAGACAAGGTGTGTTCTCTGGCTTGATCAAAGCGGAAATAAATCTTTCGGTAGAAGAGAAATTGATCTGTACATGCAACTTTTGCTTGAACATGAGAATGGTGTTTGAATCATGTTCATACTGATCGGCTGGAAATTTTAAACCGCCCGCTGCGGTAGGAAATAGCTGTTGAATGTGAGTGATAGCATGATACTTTGTAGGATGAACTTCATCTGTTCTTTACTCAGTGAATATATGATAGCTTGGTCTCCACGCGGTTCCATCTGGGCCGTCCATAAGAGCAATCCCCACCGCAGCTAAATCTTTTCTAATCGTATGTGATCTTTCATACTCTTTGTTCTTCCTCGCTGCATTTCTTTCCTCAATTTTTTGCAATACTTGACCTTGGGTTAACTTGGCACGCTTCAAGGCTTTATCCTTAAGCTCCTGCAGAAGCTGTAGCATAAAAAAGTTCAGTGTTGCAGAAAAAAATCGTATTCAACAGAAAAAATAGGCGTTCTGCGATAAGCCCAAGAAACTCATAGAAGTATCAGAGTACTGGGCTTGTTCGTAGAACCCTATCTAGATTTCTTGTGGCACCAACTTCTGTACCTCCGGCTATGTTATGATCTTGTCACCTTCATCACAAGTAACCAATTTGGGCGTTAATTTATAATTGTATGGTGTGGATTCTGTTTTAGTCATTTGGCTGTTTGTGCCCATGTGGCGGCTCACATCAGTGTAATGAGCTATTATATAAAGCTCCACTTTCTTTTTTTCTTTTTTTGAATCAAGAAAAATATATTAAAAGGAAAACTTCCGAGTACAACTGTTCCTTGTAGAATCAAACTAAAGAACATGAAGAGCAAATGAAGGAATACAATGATCCCAAATATGACAATCAATAATAAGAAGGCCTTGGCGAGCGAAGGCATCCGTCACAAAGTTGGCCTCTCTATAAATATGTTTCTAGTCAATGCAATCAAAATTGTTTGTCGTCTATCTTCAATAAAAGGAACCAGATTCTATGGCATGGCACCCTGGTCCAACACTGACTGAATGACTAACTTAGAGTCACTTTCAACCATAATCTTTGTGTAGCCCTTCCTTCGAGCAAAAGAAGGTCCTCTCTAAGAGCCTTAGCCTCCGCTTCATAAATAGTGGCACCATCTAGATTTAAAGCTTCACCTCCAATAATCTGTCTATTATGATTCCTTAAGACAAATCCCGCCACTGCTTGTCCCTAGCCACCGAACCATCAAAATTTAACTTAACAAAACTCTTATCCGGCAGATGCCTTTTAACAATTTTGGAAGTATCATAAGTATTTCTTCTCAAACCTTTACCATTGGCTTTAATATTTCTCTCAACCATAGATATAGCCAATACCTTAGATCTTGCTGGGATGGGAAATACATTTTTGAACACCATAATATTACGGTCATTCCAAATTTGCCAACAAAGGAGCAAACACAAGCTCAAATCACTAGGAACTTCCTTATCAACATGCTTTAAAGAATTTAGCCAGTCTATTGCCGAGTTGAAGTTAGCATTAGTGAAATTGCCTGGCTTAATTGAACAAAGGTCCCAAATCAATTTAGTGACACCACAATTAAAAAAATAAATGCATCTGGTCCTCGTCTACGGAATTACAAAAAGGACACATCTTATCACTATTAATTACAATATGACTTAATCTTTTTCTAGTTTGAAGTCTTTCACAAATGAACAACCATGCAAACATCTTAACTTTAGGAGGAATATTAAGTTTCCACATCTTATTAATTAACTTATGCTTTGTAGATTGAGTCAACGTCCCTTTCTGGATCCAAGTAGCTAATTTAACATAGAACTTACCATTTGTATTTGGACCCCAAACAAGCATATCTTTGGAATCCTGCAAGGGAATACAAATTTTCTTCACAATAAAGTTTTCTCCTATCCCAATAATAATTATCAATAAATTCATTAACTTTCAAGTCCCAATTAATGTTTTGGTTGTCAATATTGGGTAAGAGATGGAACAACAGGTAAGGAAAAACCCAATTGTGGGACCAGAACAAAATGTACTTACCATAACCCACTCTCCATCTCATACCCTTAAGAATAACATCCCTACTTTTCAAGATACATTTCCAAGTAAAAGAATGCTTTTGTCTAATTTTATTATCTAGAAAATTTTATTTTCTAAGATACTTACTTTTTACTAACTTCACCCACCAGTTATCCTCCTCAATCATTACCTTCCAACCCAACTTAGTGAGACAAGCATTATTAAAATGATCTAGTCTTCTAACTCCTAAACCTCCCATTTTCTTAGGAGCACAGACCGAATCACAAGCCAATAGAAAGATTTTCTTGTCCCTACCCCATAAAAAATCCCTACACTCTTTATTAAGATTATTGACAATCTTGTCAAGACACTTATAGCGAGACATAACATGATTAGGCATACCTGTTAGATTAGAGTTAATTAAAGTATGCCTCCTCGCTCTCGAAAGAGTGCTTGCTTTCCAACCAGCTAATTTTCGCTTAACCCTCTTAAGTAACTCATTACCATTAACTTGGTCTTTCCAGAAAACAATATTATGAATTCCTAGATACTTACCAATAGTACCTTTATGTTGAATATGTAAAATATTAACAATATCAATTCTAGTTGGAGAAGTGGTATTCTTGGAAAAATACTAGGACGACATATGAAAGTTTATTTGTTGGCCCGCCGCTTTAGAAAACATATTAAGGATTTGAAGAATATTCCTCGCACCCCTTGGTGTGGCCTTAGCAAACAGGAGATAGTCATCAGCAAACACTAGATTTGAGATTTTAAATCCTCTAGATGGGGACAAAATACCAATATGTGACTTCGGATGATTTTTTAGGGTATTGGGGTGTCTAATTAACTGTTTTATACAAATGATGAAAATATAAGGGGACAAGGGGTTCCCTTGTCTAATTCCCCGCTTCGGATAAAAATAACCATGAGGTCGCCCATTTATAAGCACAGAGAAGGAAGGAGAAGTAATACATTCCATAACTAATTCAACCCAATGATTATCAAAACCAAATCTAAGAAGAACATACCGAATGTAATCCTAGTTTAAGTAATCATATGCCTTTTCCAGATCCAGCTTGACACCCATAGCTCCAGTTCTTCCTTTCATCCTATTGAAACCAACAACTCAAGCAATAAGAATATTATCCTGAATGGCTTCACCCGGAACAAAAGCACCTTGATTTTGAGAGATGCAAAGATCTAACAAAGGTTTTAGTCGCTTAATGATGATCTTTGTGATAATTTTATAACTAACTTTACACAAACGAATAGGCCTATAGTTACTAATAGTTTCCGGATAATCTATTTTAGGAACTAAAGCGATGTTAGTATGATTTATGAGTCTTAAGCTGGAACCATTTTGGAATTTTTTTTTGACCAAACAAGAAACAAAGTCCCTAATTTGGTCCCAGTAACCATGAAAAAAGGCCACACTCAAACCATCAGGACCCAGGGCTTTAAGAGCTTTAATACTACTTGTAGCATCCCAAATTTCCTCATCAAGAGACAACAAACTTTCATTATGATGATTAGAAATACAAGGTTGAATGATATTCGCTAAATTACTTAGGTCAGCACCCAAGGGAGGACTGTCACAGGAAAAACGCTTTTTAAAATCGTGCACAAAAACCTGTTCAAGGCCTTGACCAATAGACCACCAAAAACCATCCTCATATTTGAATTTTGTAATTTCATTCATTTTCTTATGAATAGTAGCCTAAGTTTGAAAGAATTTAGTATTCTTATCCCCAAGTTGTAGCCAATTAGTTTTAGCTCTGTGGGCCTACATAATTTCTTCACAAAGTAACAAACACATGATTCAATTCATCTTGAAGAGATTTTTCCATCATCAAATCAAAAGAGTTGTTACTCATAATTTGCTTTTGAAGCTCATCAATTTCATTTAACAATTCTTTGTTTTTCTCCTTTAAATTGCCAAAAGTGTCCTTGTTCCATTTACAAACTAGAAATTTAAACTTACCAGCACACACTCTGAATTTATCTTTAGGATTAATAGTAGGGTCACAATGCCAAGAATTTTGCACAAACATTTTAAACTGAGGATGATTAAGCCACATAGCCTCACATTTAAACGAGAAGTAGTTATTCTTCTCCTCTTTAGAATTTAGAGATAATAAAATAGGACTATGATCAAAACAAAAAATAGGATAGTTATGCAAATGATAATTAGGGAACATATTTGACCATAAAGGGTTAGTCACCACCCTATCCAATCTCTAAAACATAACCGAATGACAGTATGATAATTAGTCCAAGCAAAAGGAACTCCAGACGCATTTAAAGACAAAAGGTTGCCACGATTAAGAAAATTGATAAAATTGTTCATGTCCATGGTATGGGTTTGATTACCTCCAACCTTCTCTGAAAGATCAACAATATTGTTAAAATCTCCAACTAAGCACCAATTGGATCACAATAAAAAAATATTGTCAAAATACTTGGAATAAAAGTTGCTAGGGACCTTATGAACAACCACCTTAATCTCCATCAAGCAAAAAAGGTCCAATTTAGCTAAACTACATATAAAACTAAAATTACTAGGAAATTCCTTTCTCCTAATACCCTTACAGTTCCATGCAAGACACTTCATCAATCTAATTCTTCAAGATAACTAAACTCTTCCTTAATTGCAATTTCCTCTTGGATTCTCTTTCTTGGACTTAGCATCCAACAGTGGAACAAGGGGCACCATCACTAGGCCCCACTTTAACAACATCCTCCTCACAAACTCTTTTCTTTGGACTCATCATTCCTATTTTGGGCCTTGCACTCACAGAGCCAACCTCTGCATTAAGAAAAGTAGAAACCATAATTCTAGTGTTCTCCTAGTTTTAGCCTCCTCACTTTTCACATTTGATATATCAACAACCAGGTATAAAGCAAGGTCATTCATAACATCAAAGAAATCAAAATTAACACTTTTATAATCACAAACAAGATTATTGTCACATTGCAAGATAAAGAACTCATCATCACCAAACATAGAATCAATAGAAGTAATACTAGAGATAACTATCCATCTATCCTCATTTTATCTAAAGATAAAAATATTAGAGATAGAATTTATAAACCCAGAGGAGCTGCAATTCACAAAGCTTACCCCCTAGTCATGTACCAGAATCCCCTCCATTACCTTAAGCATCCCATGAAAATTGAATCTTATTTTCACAATGTCGGGTTCCTGCATCAAACCTTCAAGGCTGCAATCATCTACTCTGCAATCTTGGTCATGGATCCCACCACAGCAACTCGGATTAAGATCTTTCAGGAGCTCGTCACATCTACGGTATGAAATGAATTAAATATAATTTTACCGAAACAAAAAACTGTTCTTCCTGCTACCACCTCCATTTATGTATCTCGCAGCTTTGATTAAGGTCGAATAGGCTCCCGGATTTGGATCCTATCATAGGTATCACTCATTTCCTCGATCTTGGTTTCCCCTTCCCTTGTAAGCCTCGTCATACCATCAACTCTAAACTCTCTGTTATGGACACTTGCGTAGCTTCCCTTAAAGCTTCCATGGCGAACCTTGACTCCAAAATCGATTTGGCAGTTTCCAACACCTTCGATACTTCGAGCAACTTTGTCATGAATTGCATTTTGGAGGTCATGGGGAAGGTCTTACTTCTATTGTCTTTGCAAACCCAGATCCTCAGGTTGTTAAGGAAATCCAACCACCTCATAGCTCAATCTTTGCATCTGGTGGCCACACGCCTCACCCGCAGTGGTCATCTCGAACTGACTTCCTTCATTTGTTGAGGGTGATGACTTATTAGCTTGGATCTTTAAAGCTGAGTAGTTCTTTGCATATTATCAAACTCCTGACTCTTAGCGTGTACTCACTACTTCATTTTGCTTAGATGAAGAGTCTTTACAGTGGTTCCAATGGATAGATTGTATCCATTCAACTCTACCTTAGGAGAATTTCACCAAGGCCCTGTGCAAAGAATTTGGGCTTGGAAATTCGAGGATAGTGCTGAATCTCTCATCAAACTATGCTAGACAGGCACTCTCAAGGATTATATCACTGAATTTCCCCACTTGGTTAATTGTACTAGTGATTTAGGTCCTATTTTAATCAAGAGTTGTTTCTTAGGTGGTTTGAGAAATGAATTAAAATTTGATGCTAAGCTGTTAAAACCTATCACTGTCTATAGGGCTATATACGTTGTTGTGTAGCTTGATTCTAAACTCACTTTGATGAAAACATTGCCACCCAAACCTTTCTAACCCACTAAACATCCACCCTTATTAACTGCACCCCCATTACACCCAATACCAAGGCAAGGTAACTTGGGTATCAAGAAATTATTTCCTAAGAAGATCCAAAAAAAGAGGGAGATAGGTAGATGCTGGTTTTGTCTTAATAAGTTGACTAGGGGTCATAAGTGTGGGCTTAAGCAATTGTTAATGCTAGATGTTAATGAAAATTGTTATGAGTCTGAGGAGTTCCAACTTGAGTTGCATCATATGCAACTTAGTGAGTGTGGGCACCACAACTAGACAAATAGTCCACACTATGAAAGTGCAAGGCATAGTGCAAGGTCAATCTGTTACTATTCTTTTGGACTCAGGTAACACTCATAATTTCATTGACTCTAAATGCTACAAAACGTTTTGAGGTTATGATAGTTGATGAAGGGAAATCAGAGCTCTAGTTACTGCAAGGCTATGAGATTAAATGTTGGATGTTACAATTGTGCGGGTTGATTTATATTCCTTACCCTTAGGTGTTGTGATATTGTTAGGGGTTCAATGCCTATCCATAGTCAGTCCAGTACTCTAGGATTTCCATTTACTCACTATGGAATTCTCCAAGCATAACCAACAATATAAGTTGTGTCTTAATAGCCTTCCATTTCACTGGTTCAGGAAGTATCTCTTCAGCATATTGACAAAAAGTTGTCCAATTCAAATTTGGGTTTGTTCTTATAGCCCATGGAGAGTTAAAGACTTGAGGCTTGCAATCTTAGTTATCAGCAATTGCAATAATTGCATACTTTTCTTGGAGATTTTGAAGAAATTGTTGTCCGACCTTCTAAACCACCCTTCCAGAACCCAGGATCATCATTTACCTTTATGTCCAGGAGTAAACCCCCTAATATCAGGCCCTACCATGAAGGTTAAAAAAAGAAGACACATTGACCTAGCCAAGGATGATGAGATTCGAAGTCCAATCCCTTCACGCATGAAACGTCGTTCAACATTAGATGTCAGTTCGGATGGTTAACTCAAGGTGAAACAATGTACAATCATACACACTAGTCAATCCTTAAATGCAACATCCCACATCGACCAATGGGGAGGGGGTGATGTGCCTTATATGTACATGCCCAACTCCTATAGCACGAGGCCTTTTGGGAACTCATTGGCTTTGGGTTCCATTGGAACTCCGAAGTTAAGTGAGTTCGGGTGAGAGAAATCCTAGGATGGATGACCCACTGGGAAGTTCTTGTCTGAGTTTCTAGAAACAAAACTGTGAGGGCGTGGCTGGGGCCAAAACCGGACAATATCATGCTACTGCGAAGTCGAGACTGAGATGTGACATTAAACCAATGAGCTGGAAAAGATGATGAAATGTGGTACTAGACGTCTACCATGTTGCAGTCAAAGAGGTCAACGAGGAAGAAGTCTTCAAATAAAACGTTCGAGAAACTCCACCACAACTCAATAACGGGAGGCAAGCAACTATCAACGACTTGAAGTAAGCACCACCACACTTGAAATGATGCTATGCTTAAAACTATGTATGACACAAAAAAATGAAATAAAAATGTCTGTTGAATTGAAAATCCGAAAGGGTGGCTCAAGAAAAATTTAGAACTAAAAAAAACCCTTTTGACTACGTGATGACTGAGATCCCTTCAAATCGAGGGTACATAGGCAGCTCGAACTTTCAATTTTGAGTCTAGTCACATTAACATAAAAGTAAGGGTTCATTCAGAATTGATACTTTTATTCTCACAAGGTTCGACTAGAAAATGTCAATCTTAGTATAAAAGAATGGGAAAATAAAAGGAAGAAGTACAATCAAGACACCATTCCACAGAAATTCAAAGTCAATTCCTTCCTCTTTGTCGTTGATGTCCCTGTGAATCCACTTCAACAAAATTTGTCAATGCATCATCCCAAGAAGAAAAGAAGCAGTCTATGCCACTTCCACAGAGCCATCAAGGTAGCAAGGTTGCAAGCAATATGCTTCAAGGCTACTAGCTGCAAGGCAGCAACAAAGCGACGACAAAGGTTGCAACGTAGTAACGAAAAAGCAACAGTGCAACAGACAATAACGGCAACGCGCATTAGTAGCAGTGCGGAGTGAGCAGCGGCAGTGCATCAGCAAAACAAAGCAATTTGCAACAAACACACACCTAGACGCTCAAACTTTCAAGCCCCAAACACTTTCAAAGACTCAGAAAACTTTCAAGCTCCAAACACTCTCAAACACTCGGAAGACTCAGAAAACTCTCTGTATTCTTCATCACACATATGAAGAATAATCAAGCACCACTGCACACGCCGATTGTGAAGGAAAAATTTGTGAAAACAAGTTCATTTAAGCAACATCTATGCATGCAATTAACAATTAAAGGCAGAATCATGCTTGTATCACTCAAAAACAAAACTTTACCCATGAAATTCAAGGCCTAGTAGTTGTGGTGAACCAAGACTCACTCAAAAACAAAACTTTCCTTTCTATAGCCACTTATGTTGAGCGGCATAATTGAAATTAAAACCAATTCTCCCTCACACTCTCTATGGCCGGCCATGTGGGTTCATTAGGCTTTCATGCCCTTTGTATTTTCAAGTTGTCATACAACTTGAGTTATTGGACTTGACATCGAAGCCCATTGGGTCTTGAGGCCTAAAACTAACCCGAGGTCTAAAATGAACTTATTTGTTTGATTAATTAACATATTAATTAATCATAGCCATAAGTAATTAAACCATTTAATTATCCTTATTCATCTCCGTTGTTTCTTCAATCTCTACCTTACTCGGTGTACGATCCATTAGGTTCCCTTTAGGAGTCAGTGAGCGATTATAAGTCTTCAAATTGATTGTGAATTGAAACTTACTTTTCAATTCTCCCTTTAGTGGTTATACACCTTTAGGGCTTCCACAAACCATGAGTGACACCAAGTAGTAGTCATGGCTACCCAAGCTAATAAGAAGAGGTGGAGAACCTATTCAGTTTGGGATTACAATGCAATATGGTATTTCTCTAATACAATGCTCTTGACCACATTGTTTGATTTGATAGTTTATTCATGTCTACTATCCAATGTGATTCTCTTACTTATATGATTACCTTGAATGTGATTTGGAAAGACTTCCTAAATCTCATTCATACTCTGGCCAGAGATTCTTAATCATATCATAGAGTATTCTCCCTCAAACAGTTTGAAGGTTAGAGATCCCTTGTTGGACATTCACTTGCCTCCATGGCTAAGTGGCTTAACCCTAACTATGCCGTGGACACCCTTATGAGTGACTTTGACATAGTAAAAAATCAAGGACCTAACCATAAGACAACTATGATGCCTCAGGTCAAAGGACTATTTTGCATTATCCCAACCATGAGTTTTAAAGTGACATGAGTATGAGAATTCCTCATTGATCGTGTTCAGTGGACTCATTCTCTATTGAGCATCTACATACTTATCTTGGTGTTAGTCACACCAATGACTCAAGACCAGTCACTCTCTCTAAGAGAAGACATAGCACGTACTGATCTTAACGGACTGTCAATGCCCAATTGTCAATCCTATGATCAGGAACATTTATGATATGTATACGAAAGAGAATGGTCTCATGAATCTAACTTTATTAGATCACATTCTCCCAATTACATATTCTTTTGACTTATCGTTTAAGCATATAACATTTATATGAGACGGCTTTAAACTATAATCTTTGCCCTTTATATTAAACTAGATTAGTTTAACATGTGAAATGTCCGTAAAGTATCATCATATGATTGGCTTTAGGGCACATTTCCAACACATTGTTCCATCGCCACAAGCCAAACCCTTGAGGCATCCATTCATCCGAGATAAATTCATCGCGACCCTTGGATCAACAACCATACACATACATCCTACAAACCCGGAGATCGAATTAGAGGATTCAAAGTTGTAACAGAGATTGTACCCCTAAACACTCATTAATACAAATTCTTTATTTTGTACACGTGTTTTAGTTTCATTCGTTTTAGGAATGTTGCGTATATGTATATATAAATATTCAATATCCAAATTATACATCTCCTTATATACAAGGACACATATAACTTAGGTAATGGATATTAATCTAGAGCACTTGGTAATGATTTTTCAATTTTTGTCAATTTGTTTTGATATGTAGTACCATCCAATCACACTTTTTGTATATATTAGTAAAACCAGTCAAATGGCTTTTAAGGGGTTAAAACGTTTGGAGCTTTGAGAGATTAAATATTAAATATTACATGACTTTTACATTGAATACAAACATTTTAGAAATGCCACTATGTTAGTGGCTAATAACAATCCAACATATATATGTGTATGTGTTATGGTCTTTAAATAGGATCAATAATCACCGATAGGATTTCATTCTTTGCTCTTGTGTCTGGAGCTCCATGCCCATCACCATATTGGTATATGCATTGGGAGATCCAAGCAAGGTTTATTGCTGCTTTTACAAATTCCTTGGTAAATGGAGAAGCAGAAGCTGCATCTTTGTTCAACTTCTTCCAACTATTTTCAACCAAATTACTTATATATTGACGAGCAGATTCCTCAGAAATATTCAGACTGCCACGCATCATGCATGAGATTGAGTTCGTAGTTTCTTTTCTCTCCACTTCTGCCTGCAGTGGGACAACAAATTAATACTTAAAATATTCAAGTGAAGATAAATTAATGCATGCATGATTAAAGTACAAATTAAAAATAAATTAAGGGATCGTTTGATAATTATTTCGTTTTTTGAAAATTGAAAACTTGTTGGTAACTTTTGTGAATTTTCAAAATGGGAGTTGTCTTTCACATTATTTTTATCATTTTCCTTAAATATTGGTTTGATTTTGATTTTGGGATTTTATTTTTTATTTAAAAACCTAAAAGCCGTAAAGAGTTCCCAAACAATTTTTTAATCTTCATTTTGAAAATGAAAAACTAAAATAGTTTTTAAACCGACTCTGAAATAAGTACATACCGCCGAAGTACTCAAATCATTGGAAAGCCGGAAAATAAGAGATGGCCAATGCAAGAGACCGTGGTGATTCTCTAAGCATTCAAGTCCTTGCTTTGTGATCTTTGGGTTGACGAGAAAATATGTATGAACTAATAGGGCCGGTCCAAAGATTTTTGAGGCCCAGGGCGACGTAAAAAAAAGTGCCCTAACTTCATGTAAGAAAATTATTTATTTTCACACATAAGACATCGAAAAAATTATACTTAGAAAAACACTTCAAACTCAATAATTTAGAAACACAGAAAGACTAATTTATTTTGTATTGAGAGAGGGAACAAAAAACTTCGAGCTTACAAGTAGATAGATGATGAGTTTTGTTTTCCATCTGAACTTTGAATGTGTTTTTTAATAAATCGTGAGATGTTTTTTTTTTCTTATTTACTAACCTTGTCAATATGGGACTAAACAATAATGATGTTTTCGAGTCTTTAATTGATAGGCATTATTAATGAATGGGCACTAAATTAAACATTTTGGTGACACGTAATATAATTTGCAAATTTGGTCTATGTATTATTCTTTGTTGAAGATTAGACTTGAATTAAAACAAATATTTAAAAACAACAACCCACATAGATACTCGATAGTAACTAAAAATAAATTATCAACCAAACAAAAATTTGTAAAAATTGAAAAAACTAAACATGCACATAGCATTTTGAACTTAGGACCTCTTGTTAATTGTAAACAACAAAAATCATTGTTTCTAATTTAACTTCTTGATCCTTTAACCAAATTTTATAAATTTATACTCTTATAAAAAGAAATTTGTAAAAAATGGAAAGTAAATAAGAACACATGGTGTTTTGAACCCAAGACCTCCTCATTATTTTCAAATGACAAACCACCACTTCTAGTTAAATTTCTGTGTCTTTAATCCAAATTTTATAAATTTATACTCTCATAAAAATATATATAAATATACCACCCTAATAATTTTGGTGCCCCTAATTTTTTTGGGCCATGGACGGTCGCCCTACCTGCACTGGGCCTAGGCCGGCCCTACTAAGAACACCACCCCTGAGACTGATATCCATGCATCGTCAATATATTTTTCAAATGTGGGTGTGTGCTTGTTATAACAGCATGTTGTCTCCTCTAAAAATGCTTTGCATAAATCAACCCACGATTTATATAATTCAAAAGATTGCAGTTAATTGACATTAGAAACTGAAGTTATAATTTAATTGGAGAATAATATGATATTATTAATGTAAAAGAAAATTGACTACACTGCACACATTCTCCAATACAATGGCTATATTGTGCGTTAATGTGGTTGATTTTATATGTCTAAGTAGCATTGTTGATGTATGATAAGATAAATGTAGTGTACGTACAACTTTTGTGACCTAAGGGAGGACGTTTTCTCCTTGCTCCTTTAAAGTTTCATAAACCATCTCATACACTGTGTTGTAAAGAGCTAGAAAACAAAGCTTCATGTAACCTGGGAGAATTTGTGTAGCTTTGATATCCCATCTAAGTACCATAAGTACGTAATTAAGAATTAATTAAGAAAATTGTTAATGAAACGCCAAGACATAAACACAAAAGAAAATTTCTAACCTTCAACAGCAGAAGTAAAAAGCTCTAGTTCATCCAAAGTACCATATACATCATAGACATCATCAATGGTGTTACCAGAGCAGCCACTTTAGTCAACCCTTTCCTGATATGACTGTGTTGAGGTTCAAAGATGATTCCAACCGACTAAAAAAAGCACTCCATCACTGTCTCTGGTGAACCTCAACTTTTTTGCTAACTCCATATCCACCCACCACCTAAATGAATTAATGAAGCAAACACTGATTGAATTAGGATTAATACTTACACTCCTAATTCTTTGTTTGATTCTCTCTTCCCAAATATTGCATGTATAAGAGGAAACTTGTTACCTTGATACTTCTTGAAGATCCCTTTGGAGTGTGCATTGCACCCTGTTAAAATCTCGCTTGGCAATTTCAAGTAGCACTTGATTTGCATCTGGCATTTTACTGTATGCCTCAATATACCGTCTAGCTCCTAATCTTTGCATTCTGTGGTGCAGTGGAAATTCCAGTGCATCACTCACTTGTTCTGCTAGTCCTTTGGTAACATTAACTCCACTGAGGTTCTTGAGATAAATGGTTGAGAACGCAAGGCTTTCATCCAAGGGGTTCTTTCCTTCGAAAGCAAAATATGAAGCTTCATACATACTCAACAGTCCTTTTATATCCTTACAAATCCATGCCTTCAAACTTCCATTACCGTACGTGAATCTGCTGAATACGTCTAGTAATTTAGATTAAGAAACTTTAATGTCTTAATTTTAAAATGACTAGAAGTAAATTTGAAAATTCGATGTTTAATGTCTTAATTTGTAGGGCATTTGTAATTTTGACGTGTTTTAGAATCACATTTCGAGTGCTTGAGCAGTTCATTGTTAGTGTTCTCTTCAAGTGCATTTTTAAGCATTAAGTCTACTACTATTTGTGCCACGTAGTACTACGGTTTAGTGGTATTCATCTTCACTGGTAACTGAGAGGTCTTAGGTTCGATTCTCACCAAATATGAATTTGAACCACATTATTGCTAGCCTATTGGGAGGCTAAACCCACCCCCCTCCCCTTAGCGTAGATAATATCGATTGTTAAAAAAAAAAAAAAAAAAAAAATCTACTACTATATTTAACTTAAAATTAGCGAATATAAACATATTGGAAGTGAGTTCATACATGGTACAGTGCTAATAACCAACACTGATGTTAGAGAAGCCCACATCTCCAAAACTATTTCTATTTTCTAGAAGCCTTGCACCTTATGTCTCGCATATGTATCAATCCTAGCTCGAATCCTACTAAATATAGTTTTAATGTAATTATACAGAATTATACCGAATGAAACTATGTGGTATCAACTGTAAACGATACAATGTATTTTTCTATACATCAATATATTACACTAAAACCTACTCAAACTCTTGAAGTAAAATTCAAATTTTAGGTTCCAAATCGACTCCAACTTGCTCCAATCCTTAGGGGCAAATATGAGTTTTAACCCAAAATTCAAATTTAGGCCAAGATTCTTCCCTGGGCCAGTGAGCTCACTATATATGTGTACTTTTTTTGTTTTATATTTATAAATGTGGATGCAAATTTCTTCCTCCTCAATCTTGGACAATTTTGTACCTACAAAACAACTAGCACCTTAGGTTAAGGCCAAAAGCCTCACGCGCCCACAATGAATGGGGGGGGGGGGCTTTGGCCAAAGAACCTCCAATGCCAAAGTTAGAATTTTAGAAAGAAAGAGTGTTTAGAGCATTTGGGATTTTTTGTAAGAGAATTGGAATGAATATTTGGTGAAAATAGGAGCCTATTTATAGGGCTAAGTTGGTTCACTTTAGAGAGGAAATGTGGCCGGCCACTAAGTAGGGTTTTTAGGTTTTATTTTGGTTTAATTAGATTGGCTAATTAAACATAAAAGGAAATGTTTTGGTAGTTATGGAATTAATTGGCTAATAAAAGGAAAGAAATGGTGAAAAAGGTAGAAAAAGTGATGGATTATGTTTTGAATGGGGATAGCCGGCCCTTTAGTATTTTTAGGTTTGAATTGGTGTTTCAATTGATAATTAAGGGATTGATTAGGTAATTAATCCCTTAATTAGTCAATTTTTAGGAAATATGAAAGGAATATATTATTTAGCTAATTGATTAGCTAAATAATGGAATATAAAACATATAGAATTGATAGGAGCATATTTATGCAACTTAATTAGCTTGTTTCCTTGCATTTACGTTGCTAGTACTTAGTAATTTTAGTATTTTAAGCTATTTTCGTGCAATTTCAGGTTTTAAGGACAAAGTATGCAAACATGTGCATTTTGGAGCCTTTTGGAGCAGTTTTGGGCATGGAATTGATAGCTTATGCTTGGAGCAAGGTGGATGGACGAAATTGAAGATCAAAGGAGGCTAGGAATGAATAATGAAATGAAGAAATGAAAATGAAGAACAAAGAGTTCATAATTGGAAACCAAAGTTTCTATTCTTGGAGGTTTCCATTCTTGAAAGTTTCTATTCTTGGCTTGGAAGTTTCCTAATCCTTCCTCACCTATGTTCCAGCCACAAAAGGGTTTCAAAACATGTTAGGTTGCCTAATTACATGTTTCTAGAAGTCCTAGAACTTACCCTAGATATTGCCGCACTATCCCTTTAATTTCTAGTTCTTTGTTGCACAAGACACAACCTTTCTTTCCTATTTTCTACACCTAAACCACATTCCTGTTTTGTTCCATCCCTTGCTGCACAAGGGAGAGATTCTCCTTCCTATTTTATGTCCTAAAACGTATTTCCTTTTCCCTAAAACCCTATGCCGCACCCTACATCTATTCTTACCTATTTTGTGCCTCAAAACACATTCCTAAATCTGTCCTACAAATTCTGCCGAATTTCCCTTTCCTTTTCTCTTTAATTCCTGCACCTTTCTTGCCTATTTTCTGACCCAAAATCACATTCCTTTTCCTACATAAATCCTTCCCTAAAACCACTTCAAATTCGTAGCCCTTCCTTCCCTTATAAATAAACGCCCTTGCTGACCATTCTAAGCACTCCACCCTTCACCATAACCTACCTACATCCATCCACCACCATAATTCACCACAAATCATCACCAAACACCCTTGTGTCGCAGCAAAGAAGAAAGGAGGAGACCCTTGGACGTGCTTGCCATTCAAGACGTTGGATTGTTGGAGCGTTTCTAGGTGTTTTCATTCTTTGTTTTCAATGTCTAAATTTATGTATCTTTGTTTTGCGTTTATGAGGAACTAAGCCCTTCTTAGTTAGGGGGTAATTCGAAACCATGTTCATGCTTGCAATATGAATTGATTACTTTTGGTTGTGATTTCATAAGTTGTGAATTCAATTCGTTTAACTGCTTGATTGATAACGTATTCGTGTATGTTTGTTAAGAGTGCACGCTTAGTTTTCATGCATGAATATGATGCTAGAATATAAGGGAGTTTCACCTAATAGTTACAAACTTATATTCACAAGTAGTGGAGGTCGCTTATAAACGATCGCGTTAAATGAATTCTTGGCATAAGTTTCATGCTCATCATAGTAACGAGTGCCTCGTCAATACTTATAGTTCTCATGTTGCTTAATGATCTTTGATTGTATCTTTATTGTGCTTTTCACGTAAAGGACTTTTGAAGAATGTGTTGAGTTGTTGTATGCGCTTTCCCATCCAATTCAATAACTTAAGGAGAACTTGAAGATTAATTTAAGTGGACCTAATTAACCTGGGGTGTTGAGTTTCATGATTTATTGAACGAACAACTGAAAATTGGTTTGTATGCAAGTGTGCCATGTGTGGAGAAGAACCCTCTAGCTAGCCCATCATCCATAGTTTGATCCAAATTCGTCTAGAATCTGTTTTCAATTTACAATCTGTTTTGCAAGTTTAATTTCGTACAAAATCAAACCCCCCCTTGACTTTATTGAGTCTTATTAGTTAGAAAGTACTTTAGTTTGTGTTTTTAAGTGTTTTGGTTCAAGTTATAACTCAATTTCGTCCAAATTAGTGTTAGAGTTCAAAAACTACCCAGTTTGTGTTTTTAGGCAGTTTTGAGTGTTTTTAGCTTGTTTTGAGTCTCTTGAGTTTGTTTTGAGTCTTTTGAGTCTAGTTAAGTGTTTTAAAGCTTAGTTTTATCTATCTAAGTCAGTTTAGAGGTTTTAGCAAGCCCTCCTAATCCCCGGTCCAGAACGATCTCTACTTATACATATACTACAATTGTCAACAAGAGGGTTTAATTTGTGTGTTAAGTTATTTTACGCATCAAATTTTGGCGCCGTTGCCGGGGATTAGCAACTTTGCTAATCCCTTGGTTCTTTTCTTTTTGTTTTGTTTGTTTCTGTTTTAGTTTCTGACTTAGTTTTGTTTTCCTTGTTTTGTGTTACTTTTGATATTTGATTTAGTTCTCTTTCTTTGATTTTAGGTACTAGAGAAGTAAGACATGGACTTTGCTAGCATTCAAACTCAATTGGCAAATCTTACTTCTCAATTGTCGCAGTATGCCGAAAGGACCACAATGCAAAGTGTCCCTACATTTGGTGCGTCTTATAGGCAAGGATATCAAGCCAATCAATGTCCACAAAGAGATTGGAGTGATCATTCAACTTCTATGTGGTGGGAATCTCAACAAGATCCACACGAAGGATATTGGCAGCCATATGAGGAGTTCTATTCAAGATCTATGCAATATGCTCAATCAAACTCAGGTTCGTCAATAGATTATAATCAAATTCTTAATGAATTAAATTCTTTGGTGCAGGTCTCACAAAATCAAGCCAAGGAGGCTCAACAAGATGCATATTGGCAGCCATATGAGGAGTTCTACACCACGCCTATGCAGCCACCACAACCTCCCCCACAACAATTCCAGTCAAGTTTAAGTATGTCCATGGATAATGATCAAAATTTTCAATTACTAACCTCTTTGGTGCAGGACCAACAAAATCAAGACAAAAGAGTGGATAACTTGAAGAATCAAATGGGAGAGATTATGGAGTTCATGGCACAAATTCAAGAGCAAAGTGAACTTTCCAACTCAACTATAGAAAATTTGAAGGAAAATTTTGAAATCCATGATGCTATCACTTTGGAAAGTGGCATGGAGGTTGGAACAAGCCCAAAAACGTCCAAACCAATCCAAAACATGGATGAACAGCTGTTGTTCGAAGAAGAAGAGGATGACAAGGCCACGGCAAGGGAAGAACCACCCTTGCCGCAGCCTCCCAATGCTCCACCACTGTCCAATACAGGTAAGTTGGGTCCAATTTTCGTTAATTCTAACCCTATTCCACCCAATGTCCCTTTTCCTCGCAGGTTTTTGATTCCCAAGCAAGAAGTGAGTGAAAAAGACATTGTGGAAGCTCTTTCCAAGGTGCAAAGTGATATCCCAATACTTGGCACACCAAATCAAGTTCCAGATTGTGTTGAAGTATTCAAAGAACCTTGTTCACCAAGAAGAATGATTCAAGAGAAAGTAGTGGCTGGAGAATATCAAGAATTCATCAAAGAGGACGTATTTGAAACAACAAAGTCCAAAGAAGTTGAGTTTGATGACACGGGACAAATCACAACCATCGTAGTAAATCTGGCCAAATTCAAAGTCCCTGAAACTTTCAAAGAAGTGGTGTTTGTCATTAAGTTCTTGTCGGACAAAGCAAGTAAGTCACCTTCTCCAATTTCCATTACGTTTTATACTTACATGTTGTTAATAATTCAGGCACCCACTCTCGAATTTAAACCATTGCCGGATCACTTCAAGTATCACCTTCCATTCAAGGATCAATTCCATGCTATGGGACCTACGGGAGCTTAAAGAGAAGTATCGTCCGGCTGCAAAACGTTAAAGCAAGCGCTTCTTGGGAGGCAACCCATGCATTCAACAAAGGAAGCCCTAGGAATCTCTCCAATTCCAGATTTGCGTTCCTAAAACCCTTCTCTTTGTTGATTCTTTCTAATCTGCCAGTTTATTTGTTTAGTTGCTGTTTATGTGTTTACTTTTATTTGGTGTGATTTTATGCTTGAAACATTGAGGACAATGTTTGATTTAAGTGTGGGGGGGGGGTAACTAAGTGTTTTTGATGCAAATTCGTGGGATTTTATCACCCATTACTTATAGACTTGTTTCTTGCTGTTTTTAAGTGTTTTTAAGCAGTTTTGGTGTGTTTTAGTGTGTGTTGACATAAAACTCCGAAAATCACATAAAATTTGAAAAAAAGTGTTTTGAAAAGCCTAAAAAGAGTGTTTTGAGTCGTTTTTGTGTGTTTGTGTCTAGGGTACCTTCCAACACAATGATGAGGATTCGGTTTGTAATTGCATGGCTGTTAAAAAGAGTTATTAATATGGATGGAAGTTTGAATTACTCTTTGCTTATGCTTGGTTGTGGTTATAGCTTATGAATTCACATGCAATCACAAAGGATAAAAATTAGTTTTTGTAACATGCTTGAAGGAAGGAACTCAGACAAACGCTACAACCTTGTGAGACTTGAGCTTAAACGTTTATTTGGAGAGTTATTAATTTGTGCATTCTTGTTTTCTAAAGTCGTTGCATGATCTCATCATTCTTTGCTTGGTTGCTACTTAGAATGCGTTTCATCATTATAGATCCAAATACTAGAACTCATGCCCGTTCCATTCAAAGCATGATATTGAGTGCATAACACATATTCAAGATGAAGTTGTTTAGTTACCATCAAAGCCAAAAAGCCTATCCCTTTTGTCATATGTTTTGTAGGTTTAACCCCCATTTGAGCCTTCGTTAGCCTATTTTCTTTGTTAACCACATTATCCCTACCTAGCCTAAATTAGGACTGTCCACACCCTTGTTCTTAAAGAATAGTGAAGCATGACTTAGAGGGAATTCCTTTTGATTTTTGCAGAAAAACAAGTGTGGGGGAAGGGTTTTCAAAGTGTGTTTTGTGTGCCAAAAGAAAGAAAAGGGCATAAAAAAAAATATTCGTGGAAAAAGAAAAAGAAAAAGAAAAGTGTGTGAAAAGAATGAAAAAGAGCTGAAAAATAAGTGAGAATGAACTCACATGTGTTGGTTGTTGAAGAAAGTGTCCAAAAGTTTGAATTTGACCCTAAGTGTTGCATGAATCTTCCCTTGTGTTTAAAAGTTGATTTTTGCATTCAAAAGTGAATTCTAAGTGTCAATTTCATTACTTTGCTTACTATTTCTTTAAGAACCTTTGTTTATCCCTACCTTCCTTTGTTAGCCAAAACCCTTAGCCCCGTTACAACCCTTAGACTTCAATCTTGAGTGTTGTGTATTTCAATATGTGGAGTTTGGAATTGGTATGAGCATATGATATCACTGGTTCTCGCTTCTAAGTAGTAGCATTCCGTTCATGAGATCATATATATACATGCATTAATAATTCCAGAAAAGTGCTTTCTTTGCTATAACATATGTGAGTACTAGTTTTCATGTTTACATCAATCTTCTAACATATACCTAGTGTAGGGTGTGTAATCAGAAAATCTGATTGAAAATTGAGTGCATATCTAGTAAGGAATTGAGGGAATTCTCTAAGGCATGTTACTACATTCAAAAATGTTGTTTTAATGGATTATATGTGAACTAGTGAATGGTGACTACGATTAAGTATGTGCTCGAGGGTAAGGATGACTAAAATCTGTGTAAGTAATGATTTTTAGCATGTCATATGCATTGGAAATCCCTAAGACAATTGTTGGAAGGTCTAGATTGTGTTTTGTTTTGTTTTGTTTTGCTCGAGGACTAGCAAAAGCTAAGTGTGGGGGAATTACCTTATAGAAAGGATTTGATGAAATAGGCTTTAAATTGTTACCTATTTTGGGCACTTTTGACTTGGTTGAAAGATGATTGCCCACTGCTTGCGCGTAGGAATCCCGGTATGCCTCAAGGGTAATTTTGTCCTCTTTTGTCCAAAAATCCACGTGTCGCTTAGTAAATATTTTTGGCTCCACAAATGCCCCCACACTTGTTGGGCTGCTTGCAAAAAAAGGGCAGCAGGTTTAGAGATCTTCTTCCTTTAGGAAACTTAGGAATGCTTCCTATTTTGATGTAGATTCTCTCTATAATAAGAAATTAGATCCTTCTAGGAAAGGGAAATAAATTTCTCTCAAAGTCTATTTAAGTCCACCTTAAGTGGGTTATTAAATCAACTTTGGAGAGCGATTTATTCTACCCTACAAGAGAGAGATAGCTTAGAGGATATTTGTTCCCCCTCCTCTAGCAATCTTCTACATCTTGCCCGTGCAAAGGACCGTTTTTTGTTGCTTTTTTCGTCTTCTTTATGCCACACTGAGGTAAGAAAAAAATTAATTTTCCTTGTCTTCTTCTTGGATGGTGCTATCGCGGAGCAGCTGTCGGGGTGGTGCGGCACGTCAGCTGGCATGGGCCAAGAGTCGGCTCGGCATAGGCCGATGAGGTATTGTGGCAGGGACCACTGCTTTAAGTTGCTTGACTTGGATAGAACTAAGGGCAGCTTGTGTGGCTGGGGCCGCGGATTGTGGTGCTGGGGCGCAATACTAGGCGAGTTACATGGCTCATGTTCTTTTAGGCTTTTGGACATGACGCGAGCTAGGCTGGTGATTGAGAGAAATGAAGAGGTTGCGGGCCTCATGAGCTGCTAGAATGTTGGGTTGAACTCCCCTGCTAGGTACCACAAATGGCATTGGCTACTTTAACTCTCTTCGTCAGGAGAAATGTGGGCTGCTCCCAAAAGAGGAGGTGAATAGGATCAAGACGGATGCATTGGCTCGTCCAATCACTGTTGTGGATCCTGCTGCAAGTGAAGGTGGGGAAAGAGATCTTCCCTGCCTGCTCAAGAGATGTCGGCTGAGAAAAAACCAAAGATTTCTTTCGCTGCTCGAGCGGGTTCACCGACTGCCTCCAGGCTTGTGATTGACTTGACATTTTCCAAGGGGATGAAAAATGAGGCTGCTAGATCTGAGCATATGGCGCCTGCCATGTCAAGAATGGCTAGTACGATTGCTGATAGGATTGTTCGGCATAAAGGTCCTACCATGCCCCTAGTGCCGAATTTTGTACCTAGACATCTGTTGGGAGCTAAGTCCGGTTCACCTTTGGAGAGGCTTGCTATTATGAAGAGCAATAAGGTGGACTCTGCTGCGAAAGTGATGCCAAGGCTTATTCCTTATGCTGTTGAGACTGATTCGCCTGCTGGGAATGAGGAGACTGCTCTCGTAGGCAGTTGTGAGAAATCCACTAAGCTTGCTTCTAGGGAGGCTGCTATGATCTATGTGCTTTTGAAACCATATCTCTTGAAAACATGTACGCTTGTGCCAAGTTTGTTGATGGCGTCAGAAAGGTGTTTGCCCAAGCTCATTTGCGAAGCATACGACCCAATATAGAAGGACTGCTCTACTTGCTATGATGCAGATATAGCAAGGCTGCTAAGAACATGGCAAATACTATGGCAGATTCTGAGCTCGTTGCTTTGAAGGGGTCTAATATTTCTGCCCTTACTTCTTTGCAGCTTGAGACCGCTCGCCAAGAGATCGTTGACTTGAAGACTAGGCTTGACGCAATCCAAGTTAAGCATGAAAATGCAGAGAAGGAGATCGGATCTCACATACCTTAGATTCAAGATCTTAAGCATGTCGTTTCTGAGCTTTGTTCTGCTATAAAGGATTAAGAGTTGATTGCTACTTATAACCAAGTGATCCACTTCAAGAGAATTATCGATATGCTTGAACCCCAAATGTTGGAACTTCAAGGTGTACTGAAGATCAACGAAAGTCTGAAAAAGGAAGTGGATAAGCTGTAGAGCATCCATGTTGGCCTGCTCGTGGAGGATGAGCAGCTGAAAGGTGAAAGGCTGGGCTCGAGGTTTCAATACCTTATCTATTTATCCTGAAGACTTGCTTGATTTTACTTTTGAGGCTTCCATTGGTGAAGTAGTTGGAGAAGTTAGTGCCCAGGCTGGGGCAGCCGGGGGTGAAACGCTAGATGATACCGCTACTAAGAGCGTCGCGGTTGCTGAAGGTGTGGCGACCGAGTAGTCGTGGGATGTCCAAGCTGCTATAGTCTTCTAGGTAGCCTTTAGGATTTTATTTGTTTTTCCTTGTAGCTCTTATTTTGCTTGAACTCATTCGGCCTTTGCTAGTTGTTTATAAACATGTTTTCCTTCACTTTTCTTCATCTTCGCTTCTTTTGTGCATGACCAGTGGCAGGCATGCTACTTTTTTATAAGCAAACAAGCCCGCATAGCTTATGCAGCCGTAGGTGTTGGTGTAGAACTTTGCAAAGTTGTTAGCCATAGGGTTGGCAGCCAGATGCCTTACTTATAGAAGAAAACAAGTTCGCGTAACCACTAGGCTGTTAACTTGACTTTCTCCAATTCCGTAGTTACGTAGCAAGTATCACAACACTTTAAGACTTGGTGTAGGTTGTTCCGCGCTTGGCAAAGGTGAAGTTTATCGACTACGTAGCATGTCGGCAATGGATAAAACTTCATATATGCGTGCTAGCTTGCCTAACCTTTCACAAGAATGTGTGGTTGTATAAGTCTAACGCGATTTTACTGCTCGAAGGGCAAGCCGTAGGCAGTCTTCTAGAATCCGTAGGCTACCTTAGTGCACTCGGTAGCAACTTTAGGATTCCAGGGCAACTGTCCATCGGATGTACTGCGTAATGTGCCCTTCCGTCTCTTGGGCCTGGTTCCCCACAGATTAGGCCAAGAGACCCAAAATCCTCAGTTAGATAAGCCTTGAAAAAGACCATTATGGCTACTTCTAGGAATCCCGGCGCAAGCCATCTGCATCTAATTATACTAGAGCAGCCAGGCTCATCCACGTCTGGATATTCGGAGTGTAGAGTTTAACGTCCCGTCTTGGAGAGCTGACCCATGTGGGTGTCGGGGAATTGGTTTACCCTCTCGTACTAGAGAGCATGGTTGGTCTCTCGGGGGGCGTAAGCGATCAGTTGTTGTAAGCATGCAAACGATCCAAGTTGTGATTACTTTTGAATTCCTCATTGAAAAATGAGTGAAACGAACGAGAACTTAGATGTAAGGTAGGAACTCCATAACAACTGGCTAGTTCTCGGCTTGTGAGGTGTTGCTTGTCGACCTGCTTGAGTTTTCAAACTTTGATGTAACGGGAGGTCACACATTGTAGTTCCTCATATTGTATGCGTTCCACTGCTTTTCAATCCTTTTGTCGCTTCATGTTGGCGAATGTGTAATTACTCTTGTCGCCTACTCTGCTGATCTTATACGAACCTTCCCAGATGAGATCCATCTTTTTGGACACAGATGGTCCCTGGCTTGAACTAATGGGATCCAGATTTGTATGGACTTCTAGAAAGGATGTTTCAGCACCAATTTAGGGGTTCTAGAAGGATAAGGGTGCAACATAAATGTAGGGAAAGGATAGGCCTTCTAGAAATAAGATATTTAGGTCCTCTTACAGCTAGATTTAAGGCACTAACTCATTTAGATAAGATAAGATAGGATAAGACTAGATTAGGAGAGGATAAGATAAGATTGGATAAGGTTTTGGATAATGTTTCTTCTTTTTAGCTGATTCCTTATCTTCTTTGTCTTGGATTTATTTTTGTCATCCTTTCAGCACATTCCTAGCCTCTTGAACTTCAAATTCGTCCATCTATCTTGCTCCACCCATAAGCTATCCATTTGATGCCCAAAACTACCTCAAAATGCTCCAAATTGCACTTTCTTGCCAACTTTGTCATTTGGACCTACAAAAACACGAAAATAGCTTAAATCACTATAATAAACACAAACTAACTACGAAAATGCAAGAAAACAAGCTAACTAAGTCGCATAAATATGCTCCTATCAATATTATTAAAAACAAGGATAGAAAACACCTTAAAAATAAACTTGAATTGTCAAAAGCGATTCTCCAAATTAGTGCATACCTAAGTTCTCCTCCAATGGCTAAACAGCCTTATTTTTATTGCTACAAAATAAAACCCTAGAGAAGGTCTTCGAATAAAACTAGGAAACAAAATAAATTAAAATAAACTAGGAAACAAAATTCTAAATTAACTAGTAAAATTCGTCCAAAATCTACACAGCCACGTTTTGGACCAATATCTGCTCCAAAAATGGCCCAAAGTGGATAGATTTAAAGCTTGGAATACTCTGAACACTTCTCCAGAAGGCCATGAACCCATTGGAGGTCATCTTGGGCTCCAAAAATTGCAATTAAGCCCGAAAACGTCACATTCCAGCAACACGCACTGCTTCTTTATTTCATCGCCAGAAAATAACCGCTTGGTGAAAAAATCTGAAACTTTGGTATGAACAACATGATAGACTCACAAACGTCCTCCAATTAAAATCACTCCAAAATTAGTCCATTTGGTCACGGTTTTTCCAAGAGCAAGTCAAAAGTCCTACATTGGAAATATATAACAAAGTATTAAAATTGTACCAAAATAACCAATAAATTATTACTAAGAATAGGGTAAAATATATAGTAAAATATCAACTCATTAATGACACCAGTTACTTATAAAGCCTGCACAAAGACATCCCCAAATGGTTACGTCTTTACCATTAAGGATAACACAATATCTTGGTGGTCCACTATATAGACATTAGTTGTGAAATCTTTGAATCGTTCCAAGACTCACCTCACTTCACTACGCCACACGTGAGATATGGTTAAGAGCTCTTGTTGAGCATATTCGAAGTACCTGCTGTTTTCATCCATCATTGCGTCCCAACTATGAAGCATGAGGACTATGTCGCATTTATCCACCCGACCAAGACATGATACATTGAAAAAATCAAGCCAAGACACATTGCGTCTACATCTATATCAACAAAGCATCAGGAGATTGAAGTCGAGCAATCTAATCCCAGGCAACATTGCTAACCTCTTCACGATATCACTGCATAAGTCTACCTTCCAGAAGATTGTCCAAGGAATTGATATACATAATTATCTTATATGCAATGTATGTAGTTCTCATTTGGAAGTTTTGTCAAACTCAGGGGGAGAATCCCGAAGTATACTCACTTGATCTTAATGTACTCTTTTTCTCATGATTAGGAGCATTTTCCCACTGTTTTTTGTTACATAACTAGGTTTTGATGAGACACCCATCCTAGGCTGATCAGACCCCTTGTGAGCTTGCTACTTGCGTCCAAAAGATGATAGTTTTGACTTAATGCAACTTCTCACATTTCTCCTTGGTTTAAGGGTTTTTATCCAACCTTGGGTTTTACCATAGCGAAGCTTTGTGAGTTTCTTTTTATGCGTTCTTCAGTTAATTTGATACTCACATTCGCTCATTGTACCGACAACTTCATCAACTGAAATTACTTCATCGTTGAAGACCTGATGTGCCATTTATTTGAGTATTTACACACTCAAGAGGGAGTGTTGCAGTCTTAATAGTTTAGAAATGTGATTGTGTAAATCCTATATTATCTTGGGATATCTTTGTGAGATTTTACCATATCTTTTCTTTATATATTATCCTATTATAGTTGTAATCTTATTGGTGTACGAAATCTACATTCCCTACTACTATAAATAAAGACACAATGGGATGAGAAATCACACTTTAGAATTCACCTAATTCTCTCCATGCTTGCCGCACCCTCTTTCTCAATCTCTATAATTCATCAGTCAAATAAACCTACAACAACAATTAATCTTTTAAAGAGTTATTTCTATTTTTATTGTTATTTTACACGTGTCAACGAGTAATTAGTGGGCAACACCACCTGTTATGCTTATGAGTACGTACCCGTCACCCTCAAAAACTCTTCCCAATGAAGTATTGAGTTAATTTAGCATTCAAATTACGAGTTACAATTCAAAAACAGTTTTATTTATTTTAACATCCTCCAGAGTGTTCAACATAATAATAAATACTTCTTGTTTTTTAACCTCAGTCATCCCACAGCTTTTATTCCAGCAAAAGAAAAGCATTAACATATATACACCAAAAGAAGAAGGAAAAATGGGAAGATTAAATAGTTCAACTATTGTTTTTATCCTCATTTTTGTGATTGAACAAGCAATGTTCATTCCAGGATTTGCAATCTTAGCACCTTCTCCGTCTAGTTCTGAGTTTTTAGAAGAATGCAGGAGACGTTTTTCTCCCAGTTGTGAAAAAGAAGTATTTGATTATGTACTCGTTAAGCCAGTGCCTGTGGATCTGCAGTGTTGCTTTGATCTCATTGACCTTGGTCAATCTTGTCAAAAAGCATTAGTGAATGAAGCTTTTCGCAAAATTCATGTCAAAGTCAACAATGATTATGCTTTGAAATTAAGTAGAGAAATGTGGGATGGTTGTGTTAACGACACAGATGCTTACTTGGGTTACCACTAATTCGATCATGGCATATATAATAAGAATCTTGCAATGGTATATTATCCTTTAACCAAGAATAATTAATTATGAGTTAATTATGTACTACATTTTGTATGAAGAAGGAAATACTTTTGAAAATCGGTAAATAAGTTTCGGTACGAATGTATTAGTTTTGGTACGAATGCATCGGTACATAAGTTTTGGTACGAATGTATCAGTACTTAAGTTTTGGTACGAATGTATTAGTTCATAAGTTTCAGTACGACTGCATTCGTACATATGTTTCGGTATGAATGTATCAGCACATAAGTTTTAGTACAAAAATCGGTACATAAGTTTCGGTACGATTGCTTCGTAATATAAGTTTTGGTACAAATGTATCGGTATATAAGTTTCGGTACGAATGCAGAACATATGTTTCAGTACAAAAATCGGTACATAAGTTTCAGTACGAATGTATTAGTACATATGTTTCGGTACGAATGTTTTAGTACATATGTTTCTATACGAATGTATCGGTACATAAGTTTCGGTACGATTGCATCGGTACATAAGTTTCAGTACGAATGCAACGATACATAAGTTTCCGTACGAACATATTTGTACATATGTTTGGGTACGAATGTATTAGTACATATGTTTTGGTACGTATGTATTAGTACATAAGTTTTAGTACAAAAATTGGTACATAAGTTTCGGTACAATTGTTTCGAAATATAAGTTTCGGTACGAATGTAGAACATAAGTTTCAGTACGAATGCATCGGTACATTAGTTTTGGTACGAATGCATCGGTACATTAGTTTTGGTACGAATGCATCGGTACATAAGTTTTGGTACGAATGCATCGGTACATAAAAAATTTAAAAATTTTAAATAAAAAAAAAACCATCAAACTTTATATGCGATACACTACGTAGGATTTATTTTAAAACTTCTAGGCCTAATTTCTGAAGCAAGGAAGATTTTTTGAGCAGACATTAAACAAAAAATAAATAAATAATTCTGCCCAAATTTTTACCACACAAGTTTTCTTTGGGGATTGACCAGGGACCATCTGTGTGCATGGAAAATTAGTTGTGATAAGAATAAGGCATGCCACACTTTTCTTTTTCGATTTCGTATTTTTCTTCTTGACTGACCATAAGTTTCGGTAGATTAGTTTCGGTACGAATGCATCGGTACGTAAGTTTCGGTACAATTGTTTCGGTACGAGTGCATCAGTACATAAATTTCGGTATGAATGCATAACATAAGTTTCCGTACAAAAATTGGTACATAAGTTTCGGTACGAATGCATTGGTACATTAGTTTCGGTACAAATGTATTAGTACATATGTTTCGGTAGATAAGTTTCGGTACGAATGCAACGATACATAAGTTTAAGTACGAATGCATCAGTACATAAGTTTCAGTACGAATGTATTCGTGGATATGTTTTGGTACGAATGTATTTGAACATATCTTTACGTACAAATGTATTAGTACATATGTTTCGGAAGCTAGGAAGATTTGTAGGGACTTCTAGAAAGGATGTTTCAGCACCAATTTAGGGGTTCTAGAAGGATAAGGGTGTAGCATAAATGTAGGGAAAGGATAGGCCTTCTAGAAATAAGATATTTAGGTCCTCTTGCAGCTAGATTTAAGGCACAAACTCATTTAGATAAGATAAGATAGGATAAGACTAGATTAGGAGAGGATAAGATAAGATTGGATAAGGTTTTGGATAATGTTTCTTCTTTTTAGCTGATTCCTTATCTTCTTTGTCTTGGATTTATTTTTGCCATCTTTTCAACACATTCCTAGCCTCTTGAACTTCAAATTCGTCCATCTATCTTGCTCCACCCATAAGCTATCCATTTGATGCCCAAAACTACCTCAAAATGCTCCAAATTGCACTTTCTTGCCAACTTTGTCATTTGGACCTACAAAAACACGAAAATAGCTTAAATCACTATAATAAACACAAACTAACTACGAAAATGCAAGAAAACAAGCTAACTAAGTCGCATAAATATGCTCCTATCAATATTATTAAAAACAAGGATAGAAAACACCTTAAAAATAAACTTGAATTGTCAAAAGCGATTCTCCAAATTAGTGCATACCTAAGTTCTCCTCCAATGGCTAAACAGCCTTATTTTTATTGCTACAAATAAAACCCTAGAGAAGGTCTTCGAATAAAACTAGGAAACAAAATAAATTAAAATAAACTAGGAAACAAAATTCTAAATTAACTAGTAAAATTCGTCCAAAATCTACACAGCCACGTTTTGGACCAATATCTGCTCCAAAAATGGCCCAATATCATCTCCGGGCTTCAATTGCCGATTCTTGGCTCTTTTGTTATAGTTAGTGAGGAGCTGATGTTGGTAAGCTGCGATACCGGTGATGGTCTGCTTGCGCTTCTTCTCTGCCATATCTAAGCTTGTGGCCATCTCCTTACTATTATGCTCAATGCTTGGTAGAAGAGTGATGATACTTGGCTTGATGACATTGGGATGAGTGATTGCTTCCTAGCCAAATGCCGAAGAGAAAGGAATCTCACTGGTTGCTCGTCTTTTAGTGGTACGATATGCCCATAGACATCCGGGAGTTCGTCTGGCCATTTTCCCTTCTTGTTGGTGAGGGATTTCTTGAGGCAGTCGATGATCATCTTGTTGGATGCTTTGGCCTGCCTATTGCCTTGAGGATATCTCGGCGTGGACATGTGCTGCTTGATGCCGTACTTTTGGAAGAACTTCGCTAAATCCTTGCCCACGAATTGCGGGCTGGTGACAATGGATTGAGGGATGCCAAATCAGCAAATGATGTTCCTCCATATGAAGCGCTCTATGTTCGTCTGAGTCGTGATCATCATAAGCTCGACTTCTACTCATTTTGTGAAGTAATCGGTTGCCACGATCATCATACCTTTTTCCCCAGTAGCAGGAGGCATTGGCCCTACCAGGTCGATCGCTCACTGCATGAATGGCCTAGGACTCGTCTGCGGATGTAGTTTGTTGGCAAGCAGTGCTGGTACCGGCTTGTAATGTTGGCAGCGATCATACTTTAATATTAACTCCTTAGTATCTGGATGCATGGTAGGCCAGTAGTAGCCTACGTTAAAAGCCTTCTGTGCTGAGGATTGGCCTCTGGAGTGATTCCCACAAATGCCTTTGTGGATTGAGCTTAGAACCTTTAAGACATTGGTAAGCGCTAGGTAGCGGAGATGCGGCCCAGTGTAGGATCCTCGAATAAGAATGTCCAAACGAAGTTGATTTAATCCCCTACTAGTAGAGCCTCGTACTCTTCTTTGTTGTTGGATGCTTTGAAGCTTAAAGTGATCGCCTGCTCGAGCATTAAGCCGTCTAGGGTGACAAGGATCATGCCTGCTCTCGAGCCTTTGTAGTTGGATGCGCTGTCGACATGCAAATGCCAGAAGTCTCCATCGGGTGGCGTAGGCGTGGCTAGAGTGTGCTCGGCTACTTCTGAGGCATCGTTGGGTTGTTCTGTTGCATCATCTAGGCTCGGCGTGAAGGCGCAGTAAGGAGCTGTGGAGATGGGGCCATGTCATACGCAGCAGGAGATGCTCAACTGCCGGTATTGGGCCACTCTAGAGTTGAATCATTGAATAAGTAGGGCCGTGTGGTACGCAGCAGAAAGTGGTACTCAACTGCCGGTACATGTTGCTCCTATGTAGAATCTTTTAGGGTGACGAGGACAAAACTTGCTTTCGAGTGTGTCCTTCCAGTGTTCATCTACCCTTGGCGTGTTTTTTGGGCCGAGTTGTTGTGTTCGTCATAAAACTTTACATTTGCCAGAGTCTACGCCTTTATCGTTGCGCATCTGGATTGGGCAGAATAGTACGTCATGAGGATGACTGCGTGTGTTTGAAAGTAAAACTTGTGCTTCCGGGTTGCAACAACTATCGCCAAAGTTAGTTTTTGAACATCAACAAAAGCTTTTAAACTGTTGAATACAGCTCATAACATCGAGGAGAGCTTTTAAACTATGGACTACAGGTAGTCGGGCCCCTAGGTCTTCTCGTATGATGGTAGAGCTTATTTCTGCTTCAGATGCGACTACTCGTCCAGTCAGACTTTGAATCTCTTTCAGAGTAATGAGGAACTTCATATTCAAGATCGCTTAGATAGGCTTTAAATGGGCATCGGCGAACTTCGTCCCAAAGTGCATGCTTTTCTGCCAGAGCGAAAGAGTCTACCAGAGTTAGATTTTCTTTCATTATCAGTTTTCCAAACAATGGGTGGTCTGCTGGAAGTCTTTTTTGGAAGGCTGCTCTAGCTATCGAGTCGTTGCATTCGACTATTTTTGCCTTCTTTACTTTGAACCTCCTTACATAATCGCGAAGTGACTCCTTTAGGTTCTTCTTGACGTCGAACAAATGGTCAGACTTCTTTTTGGTCGAGCGATAGGATGAATATTCTTTGGTAAAAACCAAAGAAAGTTCGCCAAAATTTTGGATGGATTGTGGCGGCAGGGTGTGGAACCAATCTTGCGCCTCGCCTTGTAAAGTGGTGGCGAATATCTTGCACATGAGATCATTGTTGTTTCGATAGAGGATCATTGTGCTTCTGTAGTGCTTTAAGTGTCTCTCCGGGTCTTCATCCTTTTTGAAAGATGTGAAATGTGGCATGCTGAACTCGTGTGGAGGCTCTGCCTGTTCGATCTTGTTCGTGAAGGGTGACCTGCTTATATTGGTCATGTTCCATCATAGTGCCTTATCGGTGACCTCATTACGTTGGAAATTGCGTAATCGCTTGGTCAAGAGTCTCTCTACTTATTCCTAAATTTGCCTTTGTTGGGGGTAGCTGAGCTCTCGGCTGCCTCTAGCTGTGACTTGCTGGTTTAGGCTGTTCTTCCATGTGTTTGGCTTGTCTATGCCGCGGATACAATGCATGTGGTGTGTTCCTAGCAGGCGAGCGAGTTCTTCGCAGGCTGCCTGTTGAACTTGAGCCAGATTGAGTGACTTCTTTTCTCCGTCCGTCGTGCTGCCTACTCCGATGTGAGATGGAGGATGATCCTCGCGGGCTTAGCCGCGAATGAACACTTCGCTTGGAAGGTTGCTCATGTTGACTATCAGAGTGTGACCCTAACCGTGAATGTATGATCACCTGTGGGCCTAATCGAGAATGCACGCTTCTCCGCGCTCTAAGGCGGGAGTATACGTTATCTCGAGGGCCCAATCGGGAGTGTACACTACTTGAATGCTTGGTTTGTGGCTGGTTGAGTGACTGCTTGCCGGGACGTTGCTGGAGAGGTTTTTTGTCTGCCTTTGTCCTACTTCGGGACATCTCGTCTAAGGCACGTTGCATCTCAGTGCGCTGCAAGAGCTGGTTCACCAAGGTCGTCTGCTGTGCGAGGGTACTCGTCAATTCTATGACTTGTCAAGACAAGTGTTATTTGCCACTTGGATTGGAAAAGCTTGGAAGGAATGTGCCTCCTTGGGCAATGGAAGGGTGGAAGACTTCGGGCGCGAGATTTGAGTTGGGAAATGTCAAATCCGCGAAAAAATGTGGTGAGAATGCCCCCGGCTCGATGGTAGGTTTGGATGGTTAAGATAATCTTAGGCCAACTTGGGCTGCTTGGAAGGCCACTAGAGCAGATTGGGCCGCATGAGCAGGTTAGGCTGCGAGAGTAGGCTGCTTGGCGGGAGTAGGCTGGCCCACGGGAGTGGGCTGCTCGGCGGGAGCAGGCTGAGCCACAGGAGTGGGCTGCTCGACGGAAGCAGGCTAGGCCATAGGAGTGGGTTGCTCGGTTGGAGCAGGCTGAGCCATAGAAATGGGCTGCTCAGCGGAAGTAGGCTGGGCCATAAGAGTGGGCTGCTCGGTTGGAGCAAGCTGGGCCACGGGAGAAGGCTGCTCGGAGTGTGATGCATATGGGTGCGAGGCTTGGGCTTGGCTTGGCAACGCGTTAAATTCGCGTTGGGCTTTGAGTGACAGGGCTTGGGTCGTGGCCTTGGCGCCGTGAGCCTTGGATGGCACGGCTCAGGCCGTGGTGAAGGCACCATGGACCTCGCCACGGGTAGCTACCGAGGTGGCCACCGCGGTGGTTCCCGTGGTGGAAACTTGTGGTGGTGGTGCCGCTCCACTTATTGTCGCATTTAGCCTCACGGATCTCCGCAATCCCATTTCTTGAATATTAGAATTTTCACTTGTGGAATTTTCTAAATTTCTAGCCATTATATTTTTCTTATACGTTTTATCAAAGAACCTTTGCAAGTAAAAAATTCTAATAATAAGAACGTATGAAAAATATTCAAATGGACTAGAAAATAAAGTAAAAACCTTTTTGTGAGAGTCTTCTACAAGTATGGATTTCAACTCTCAATGAAAGCACCAATTTGTGGATGCAAATTTCTCCTCCTCGATCTTGGACGATTTTGCACTTACAAAACAACTAGCACCTTAGGTTAAGGCCAAAAGCCTCACGCGCCCACGATGAATTGGGGGGGGGGCTTTGGCCGAAGAACCTCCGATGCCAAAGTTAGAATTTTAGAGAGAAAAAGTGTTTAGAGCATTTGGGATTTTTTTGTAAGAGAATTGGAATGAATATTTGGTGAAAATAGGAGCCTATTTATAGGGCTAAGTTGGTTCACTTTAGAGAGGAAATGTGGCCCGCCACTAAGTAGGGTTTTTAGGTTTTATTTTGGTTTAATTAGCCAATTAATTGGCTAATTAAACATAAAAGGAAATGTTTTGGTAGTTATGGAATTAATTGGCTAATAAAAGGGAAGAAATGGTGAAAAAGGTAGAAAAAGTGATGGATTAGGTTTTGAATGGGGATAGCCGGCCCTTTAGTATTTTTAGGTTTGAATGGGTGTTTCAATTGATAATTAAGGGATTGATTAGGTAATTAATCCCTTAATTAGTCAATTTTTAGGAAATATAAAAGGAATATATTATTTAGCTAATTGATTAGCTAAATAATGGAATATAAAACATATAGAATAAATTAGGTTTTGGGAATTACCTTATAGAAAGGATTTGATGAAATAGGCTTTAAATTGTTACCTATTTTGGGCACTTTTGACTTGGTTGAAAGATGATTGCCCACTGCTTGCGCATAGGAATCCCGGTATGCCTCAAGGGTAATTTTGTCCTCTTTTGTCCAAAAATCCACGTGTCGCCTAGTAAATATTTTTGACTCCACAATAAGTTCATTGAATCCAATGGCTAAAATCTAATATGATCAAATCCAACGAGACAAAACAGATCTAATGGTCCAATTTAAATTCAACGACTAAAGTAATTAAAAAAAAAATCTTTCATGTGTTTCATATTCTTTCATAGTGTTCCACGAATTTCATGTTGTTGGTTTAGTGATTTTTAAATATTTATCGCAATCTAAATATTTTTAGGTTTATATGTTCATAAAATTAAATTAAGATAGTCTACATAATTTTTTTTTTAAAGTTACTTTAAGGAAAAATTATCCTAAATTCATTCTTTAATAATCTCGGGTTAAAAATTTAACTGAGAATGATTGGAACAAAAAAACTGTTAAAGAGAATAAATTAGTTGCAAACTCTCCTTTTTCGCACCGAGAATTGAAAATGAACATCACTATATCCTAGTATTGAGTGGCAACGATAAAAAGATATTTGTGGGTGTATCTTGTTTAGATTTAAGGTAGGTGTTAGTACACAAATTAAGTACTTTCATGATTAAAATCCTATTAAATAATTTAGACGAATTTAGTATAAATTATCTATTGCTTGTAACAATAAATAACAAAACGTTCACATAGTACAAAACATGGGAGACCTCAAACCCATGTTGTCTAAGGAGCCTGAAGCTGAGAGCAGTGAGATGGAGACTCTGGTTTGTTCCCTGGACATGAATGTTGTTCAATAATTTATCAAGAACTCTTGTTATGCCCTCTTCAAAGTGATATCCCAAACCTAACATTTGGATGTCATCAATAAATTTAAGCGTAGTCAGCGTGTTGATATCATCATCTTCGTAATCAATCATATGCTTAACTTTCTCCTCAAGGAACTTCAACTCATCCTTGTATACTTTATCCTACAAAAGTAATCAAGTGTAAGTAATACATCTTGATAAAATTTGTATCATATATACTACATTTTCAGAATCCGTCTAGCGGTCTATGACTAATTACTTTGATACTATGTTCAATTTTAATCATGGATGTACAATTCAATATGTATGAGCAAAATGCCTCAACGTAAAACAAAATTTAACGTCACGAGATTTCTGATCAATCACCTGTAGGGTATTATCATCAATCTTCAAGGACTGAATAAAATCGTAATTCCATATGCTTGGCTTGTTGGCTCCAGTGCGTCGAAGAGGCGCATTATTATGCATCGAGGAGCAAAGTGGTTACATGCAACAAGCTGAAGCTACGAGAATTAAGCATGTGAATTTGATATCAAACGATGGATATATATGTTTGCACTCAAAATATACCAATTTTTACTTATTTGGGTAATTTGGGTTAAATATGGCATTTGGAGGATTAATATGCAAGAAAGCTAACTTGGAGAGATATTTGGTGCAAGTGGGATAGGTTTTACACTATAATATTGTTTCTCCTATTTGTTTGGGTGGTGGAGGTTTGTCTAGCCTTTGTTTAATCAAGATACATGCATGTATGGCAAGTAGATGGAAAGGCATCAGCAAGCTTTCGGGCAAGGAACATGTGAAAGAAGCCAACTTGCTTCTTTTAAATGTTAGTTTATTACAAGTGGGAAAACATGTGCTAAAAACATGTGGTGGAGATGCAAATCCTCTTTTAATATTGTTTCTACATGCAAGTTGGCAAAAGGAAATGCAAGCTGCCCAAGCTTCTTTCGGGCAGGTACAAAACCTCAGCAGGAGGGTTTCCTCCAGACCTCTATAAAAAGGAGCAGATGCACAAGGATTATGGACACTCAATCAAACAAACAAACAAAAGCACAAACTCTGCTCAAACCAGATTTGCCAAAAGCCTTCTTTTATCTAGTTTATTAGCTCTGCTGCTCACTTGCGGTATCGATCTCATTTGTAGTTTTTATGTACTCATTTCCAGTCATATAAATTACAAGCAATATGCAATATTAGTCACTTTCCTCTATCATTTATATTTCCAAGCAACCTTGTCATTTACATATTGTTCTATCTCTCCATATAAGTAAAGTCCTTATTTTCAAGGCAAACAAAGAACCTTAATTTGAGCAACTCCCACTCAATGGCACAATCTCTTGGTTCGAAGTCAAACTTAGGCGCAACCTCAATCATTCAAAACCCGTCTACTAGCGGCATCTAGTAGTGGCACGCCCGCACCCACCAATCTCGTATGTGCAGTAAATCCCCGACTTGCCCGCAAGGCCCCATGGCGGATTTAGGGAGCAAACAATATATATATATATATATATATATAGGTAGTGATGCAGGGTATGCTAGTTTGTCGTGTTTTATTGGTTCAGTTTATTCTGATCAAATTCTATCATGCTTTTTGTCGACATCTCCTAATTGCTAGGACATGACATGTAGGCCAGTTTATGTGACATTTTATTGTAGTTTTTCTTTGCAGGGCATGTAGGCCAGTTTATGTGAAAAACATGTTGCATGCCTTTAACGATGAAACATAACAATGTGGGATGGCCAAATGAAAAGAACGACATAAATATTTATATGCCTTTTTTTCGGTTTCACTTGTTATGCGATTATCTATAATACATTAAGGGGGTGGAGAAGTGGGCTAGCTTTACAATGGACTAATCAAAATAATGTGGTTCAAATTCGTATTTGGCGAGAACCTAACTTAAGACCTTATGTTCAAGTGAAGAGAAATACTACTAGACCGTAATAATAAGTTATTGACATTTGTTTAAAAAAAGAAGGCATAATATGATACAAGTCCATACTAATATTTGTTGACCTCCCATTTTTTTAGTGCTAATAAAGCAAAATGGTGAAATAAAATAATACAATACAATATTGCCTACCCGGTTTTCCTAGTGTATTCAAATTTTTCATGAGACAAATGAGTAGGTAACCTAGCACATAAGGCAGTATAGTACAATATTCCCTTCTTTATTTGCCTAAACCACTGAAGACGCTTGAACAATGGTTATTTTGCCCCTTTCTTATGAGGTGTAGAAAACTTGGTGCGTAGGTATCATGGTCTAAAATATCCATAATATCCTGATATTTTTTATCGAAATTTCCGTGTTTTTTTACTACCGATATTTTTTTGGACTACCGATATTTCCGATATCATCGATATTTTAGACCTTGCTAAGTCACTCATGTATCTTACCATGCAATGTATAAAGTGTAAAATATTGTACTAATTCATTATAAATAAATGATTATGGTGTGTTTAAACTTCTTTAATTAATTACTACATATTTTCTACACTCACAATGTTTGACAGCTCGCTATATAATCAACTTAAATCAGTTATATCTATCATGCAATGCATTTCCTTCCATTTTTTGTGATAAACTAATAGATAATTGACTAAATAAACATCCTGCAAAGTTTCAATAAAAAATTCCAAGTTTTTCTTACAATTTCCGTGGTTTTTATTCAATTTTTATCGATATCGATAATATCTCGATATTTCTATCGATATTTCCGTGTTTTTGGACTACCGATATTTCCGATATCATCGATATTTTATACCTTGGTAGGTATGCATGTCGACATTTTAGTTAGGGTATTGAATTTTAATCTTTGCTTTCTCCATATGTACTATTTTTTAAAATTTTTTCCTACCTTATTTTCTTTTAATTTATTCAATAACAGGTTAAAACAAATAGGAGCGCGTGGAGAGAAAGTGGGGTGTGAAAATCACTTTACATTTTAAATTTATCCAACAATCTCCACAAACACCAAAGAAGATTTGGTCTAGATCATACATTAGGCTAACCATAATTAGGTATTGAACTAGACACAATAGCTACTCATCCAACATAATAGGAGACAAAATAAAAATTAAAGTTATATTCATCGCATGTGGTCTAATATCCCATTTGCTATCTTCCTAATCCTCACTAGTCACTATCATGTCATCAACATAAATAATCAATGCAGTTAGCTTACTGTTTTGTCGCTTTAGAATCAAAGTATTATCCGAATGACTTTGAAAATACCCAAACCTCTTCATTCAACTGGTAAACCTCCCAAACCATGCTCTAGGAATTGTTTCAAACCATACAAAGCCTTTCACAATCTGCACACTGATGCGAGAATTACTTGACACACAAATTAAACCCTCTTTTTGACAATTATAGTATAGATGTAAGTAGGGTATCGTTTTAGGCCGGGGATTAGGAGGGATTGCTAATCTATTCTAAATTAATTTAAAAATATTAAACAAGACTCAAGGACACAAAACTAGGCTAAAAACTCTAATAACTCGAAACACACTTAGAATGACTCAAAATAATGAAAACAATCAAATTAGACACTAGGAACTGAAATAGACGGAAATTGAATTAAAAGACTAACAACAATGAAAACTAACTAAATAATATAATTTAATAATGGGGGGGGTTTGGTTTTGACGAGAAGTAAATTAAACTTAAATAAATTACAGAATTGACAAAAGCATGAAATTAAGGTGAAAGGATAGGTGACAGACTAGCTAGAGGGTTCTTCTCGACTAGCTAGAGGGTTCTTCTCGACACATGACATATATGCAACCTAAATTGATTTTCAGTTGTTCTTTCAATAAATTGTAAATCTCAACGCCCCAAATTAACCGTGAATTGCACTAATTAACCCTCAGTTTTTCCACAAGTTATTGGGTTGGATGATTGCATACGACAACCCAAAACATTCCCTACAAGTTCCCTACATGAATTGCATAATAGAGATACAAGCAAGAATCATTAAGTTCTATGAAAAACATAAGCATTGACGAGGCACTCGTTACTATGATTTGCATGAAACTTCTGCCAAGAATTTACTTAACGTGATTGTGACTAGCAACTTTCACTACTTGTGAATATAAGTTCATAACGATTAGGTGAAATTCACTTATATTCTAGCATCAAATTCATGCATGGAAATTAAGTATGCATTCTTAATCGACATACAAAAATAAGCTATCAATCAAGCAGTTAAGCAAATTAAATCACAACTCAGAAATCACAACTGAAGGTAATCAATTCATATTACAAATATATACATGGCTTTGAATTAACCTCTAGCCAAAATAAATTTAGTTACACATTATTAAAACAGAAATAAAATATAAGTTTGGAAAGATTTAACCGAGAGAGAAGAGTGCTTCAGTGCTCTGTCTGTCCGTGCCTTTGAACCCCTGCGAGCTCACGCTGCAAGGCAGCTTTCTGCTTCTCACGCTGCAAGGCAGCTTTCTGCTTCTCACGCTGCAAGCCCGTCTCCTCCTTCTCTCGCTGGCGCTGTCTTTCAAGGCAGCTCCTCCTTCTTTCGCTTCTTATCTTCCCTCTCCGCCCAGCTTTCTTTTTTATTTTTTTTTATTTTCTTTTCAGTCAGCCTGCCCTTCTTCCCAATCCGTGCTGCTGTCTCTCTCTGACCTGCGTCTTATTCCCCCATTTCCTGCGCCTCTCTCCCCCTCGGTTTCTGCTGGTCTCCCACTTCTCTCCCCGTGTCTATCCCCCTGCTTATTATTTTTTCCGCACTACCTCAGTGCTCTCTCTCCACTCTGTTTTATATTCTTTCTTTTATTTTCTGCCAGTTTTTATTCCTCTTTTTTATTTCTTTTGCCGTTCCTCCACTAGTCCATGTCTTCTCACTGTTTTATTTTCTTATTCTTCTCCATCATTCCATGTCTGCCATGCCATGGATTTCTTTTATTCTTTTTCTTACTGCCATCTTATTTCTTGCCGTGTCCCTCTCCCACTTATTCTGCACCTCACTCTTTGTATTTTTTTTTTCTTTTTCTTTTGTTTCTTTTATTCCTCCATCATTCCATTATTTCTGTGAAAACAATGCTAACACAAAATTAACTGTACATTAACACAAGGTAAGGTAAGTTGCTACAATTTTAACATAAAAACATCACAAAAACTTTAGAAATGGATGGTATAAATGCATGAAATATATGAGTGATCACACACAACACCTTTTTCAGGAGATATACCAATACCAGGTGGGAGATCCATATAAATTTCCTCCTTAAGATCACTATGAAGAAAAGCATTCTTAACATCAAATTGTAATAGAAGCCAATCCTTGTTTGTTGGCAAGGACCAAAAGAACACGCACAATTTTAAGTTTGGCAACAGGAGCAAAAGTCGCCGGATAGTCCACATCATAGGTTTGAGTATAACCTTTAGCAACTAATATGGCTTTGTACCGGTCAATAGAACCATTTGCTTTATGCTTAATAGTGAACGCGCATCAACATCCAACAACTTTATTCCCGTTTAGCAACAGGACCAAATCCCAAGTGGAATTCTTTTCCAAAGCTTCCATCTCAACATTCATGGTAGTAAACCACTTAAGGTCAGACGAAGCATCCTACAATTTATGTATTTTGTATTCCCAAAATTTGATAGTATTTTCGCAAATTTAGATGAATTTTAGATTTTAATTACTTAATTACAAAGTTTGAAAGTTTGAAAATAACTATTTAAAATTCGTAGACCTTTAGGGGTCGTTCTTAATGTTTTTGAATTGAGCTTGACTCCACGAGCGCGTAGGCAAAGGCTGTTCGTGAGTCAGGACGAGAAAGGAGAAGTTATCAATGTTAGAAGGCCTATTTAACTGAAGAATTATGGAGAGAGGAAGAAGAGCAGCAAGCAAAAATAATTGGGTGAATTATGTGGTGTGTTTTCTTACCCCACTGTGCCTTTATTTATAGTTGTAGAGAATGAACAATCCTTAGCTTTTAGGAAATACATTACAATCAGGAAACAATCTAAAAATATATTATAGAATCCCAAAAAGATTTACTAGGATTTACACAATCACGTTCCTAACTAAATTAGGAATACAACAAAAGGAATATATTTAGAACTGATTAAATAAGTTTTCCCTCTTAAAATTGAAATATATTGACATGTAAATCATTTAATATTCAAACAATGATTTCGAGAACTGTTGATTAAAAATGAAAAAGAAATAAGATTTCAATGGGTTTTTCTAACAAATGGTCCTTGAAATTGGCCCACACCTTCGAAATAGTTCACGAAACTGAAAATCGATCAATGTAGTCCCTAAAAATAGGTGTTATCAATGTGGTATTTCCATCATAATTTAGTAAAAAATTCTGCTATATGTTGATGTTGCACAGAAATGGGTCCTACAATATTTAAGGGTTTGTATCAAATGGTCCCTAAAATGGACCCATACCATAAACATGGTCTTTGAAATTGAAAGTCAATGAAAGTAGTCTTGAAAATAGGTGTTGCAAATCAATATGATAATTCCACCACAATTATGTAAAAATTATGCTATTTGCTAATGTGGGTTTAATAGTTTAATAATTAATTAAAAAGTTGTCAAATACCTTCTTGCACAATGAGATTATCTCAAGACAGAGCTTGTTCTTCGTGTCACCAAGATTGTGGACGCAAATTTCTTCCTCCTTGTTATTGGACAAAATTGCACCTACAAGACAAATAACACCTTAGGTCAAGGTCAAGAGCCTTACACGCCCACGATGAAGGGGGGGGGGGCTTTGCCGAAGAACCTCCGATGGAAAAGTGTTTTGAGAATTTTGAGGGAAAAGTGTTTTGAGAATTTTGAGAATTTAGCAAGAGAATTGGAATTGACTTTTGGAGAGAATGAGGGTGTTTATATAGGGGTGTGGCTGGCCTCCTTGGGAGGAGAGGGACTGGCCACTTGGATGGCTTTTTGGGTTAGGTTCTTGATTGGTAGCTAATTAGTAAATTAATTGAATAATAAATCAATTAATTATCTAGTTAATATAATTAAAAAGGAATGATTTGGGGGTTACCTTGTGGAGAAGATTTGATGAGGATGGATGAAATATGTTTTGAATTAATACCTATTTTGGGGCACTTTTGACTTAGTTGAGGGATGATTGCCCACTGCTCACTCGTAGAAATCTCAGTGTGCCTCGAAAGTAATTTTGTCATTTTAACCCAAAAATCACGTGTCGCCTCTTGATTATTTTTTGGCTCCACAAATGCCCCCACACATGTTGCGCTGCTTGCAGAAAAGGGCAACATGTTTAGAGATTTTCTTGCTTTAGGAAACTTAGGATTGTTTCCTCTTTTGATGTTGATTCCCTCTTTAATAGGAAATTAGATCCTTCTAGGAAAGGGAAATAAATTTCTCTCAAAGCCTATTTAAGTCCATCTTAAGTGGGTAATTAAATCAACTTTGGAGAGCGATTTGTTCTACCCTATAAGAGAGAGAGAGCTTAGAGGATATTTGTTCCCCCTCTTCTAGCAATCTTCTACATCTTGCCCATGCAAAGGTGAAGGAAATTTTTTTTCCTAGCTAAGAAATGTGAGAACATTTGAACACATAAGAAAACTATTAACACTTTAAAGTAGGCATGCATTCAAAAACAATTCTATAATCCATGACTTTCAAAGCCTAGTGAATGGTGAACCACAAGACTCTTTACAACATTAAAGAGAAGAAAGGATTTTGAGATTCATTACCCTTGAAGTTCATCCTTGTTTACACAAGGGATTCACCTTAGTGGGGGGCCTACAAGTCACCTCCTAGCTCCTTAGATCTTCCTTGTGATTTTCTTCCCTTTTGATGCTCCTCTTGCTCCTTGAGGATGTGAGGAAAGGAACTCCAAAAGTACCAAAGTTTTGGTACCTCTAAGTCTCCACACCAAGGATGATGGTGTGAAGATGAAATGGATTACCTAGAGGAAGTTAGATGCTAGTAAACTCCCCTAGGAAGGCCGGCCTCTATAGAGAAAAAGGAGAAAATGTTTCTCTTCTTTGCCTCACGAAAATCCTAGTGAGAGAATGGCTATAAAGATGCCTTAATACCACCTCACATGTTAGTGGCAAACTTGCAAATAACCCAAGTTTGCTACCACTCACCCTTTTGCCGGTTTTGACTTTGTATTTGGGTTAATTCCATTTAATTTTAGTTGTCACACAACTTAAACTCAATGGGCCTTGTGGACCAAAACCCTGTTGGGCCTCGAGACCCGAAACTAACTTGAAAGCCCAATACGAACCTTTCGTATAATTAATTAACTAATTAACTAATCTTGACCATTCTCAATTAAACCATTTAATTGCTTATCCATCTTATTTATATTTCTTCACTTTCATCCTTACTCGGTGTATGATCCATTAGGTTCCAATTAGTGAGGTAGTGGGCGATTGTTATCTTAACGATTGATTGTGAATTGAAACTACATTTCAATTCTCCCTTTGATAAAGATTAGTGTTTGCTAATCTTTAGGGCTTCCACAAACCTGATAGGAGCATATTTATGTGACTTTGTTAGCTTGTTTCTTTGCATTTAGTGAGTTAGTTTCTGTTTATTATAGTAATTTAAACTATTTTCGTGTGTTTGTAGGTCCAATTGGCAAAAGTGGCAAGAAAAGGCAATTTGGAACATTTTAGAGCAGTTTTAGACTTGGAATGAATAGCATGCGTATGAAGCAAAATGGATGGACGTTTTTGAAGTTTAAAAGAGGCTAGGAATGTGCTAAAGAGTTGAAGAAATTAATTCAAGACATAGAAGATAAGGAATCAGCTAAAAGGAAGGAACATTATCCAAAACCTTATCCAGTCCTGTTTTATCTCAAACTAACCTTATCTTATCTTATCCTATCCTAATCTTATCCTACCTTATTTCTAGCTGCAAAGGGGACTCATTTTCATATTAAACCACCTCTTATCTGATTTTTAGGAGTCCTAAAACAATGCTAACTACTAATCATTTTCCTCTACAACCTTTGTGTCGTGCCCTAGCCCTATATATACACCTTTGCCGCACCATTCAGAGTACCACATACACAAGAGTCTAAAATCAGAAAAATACACGAAAGAGTGCCGTTGCTTTGCAAGGAAGGAAGGAGAAGAAAAGCTTTGTGCCGTGCCTGCCATCCAAGGCCATTGGAGTGCTGGAGCGTTTATAGGTTCTTTCTATCCTTAGTTTTAGTTTAATGTTTAAATTAGATTGGTTTTGTTTACTTGCAAACATGATGAACTAATTTCGTTTTAGTTAGAGGTGAATTCAAAGCCATGAACATATATGTGATATGAATTGATTACATCCAGTTATGATTTCATAAATCGTGAATGCAATTTACTTATCTGTTTGATTGATAACTTATTCTTGTGTGTTGATTAAGGATGCATACTTAGTTTGCATGCAGGGATTTGATGCTAGAATATAAGGGAATTTCACCTAATCGTTATGAACTTATATTTGCAAGTAGTAAAAGTCACTAGTCATGATTGTATTAAGTAAATTCCTGGCAGGAGTATCATGCAGTTCATAGTTACAAATGCCTTGTCAATGCTTATGATTTTCATAGAACTTAATTATCTTTGATATGTATCTCTATTATGTAGTTCATATACGGAACTTGATAAGAATAATTTGGTTGCGTTGCTGAGTCCAATTCAATGAATTTAGGAAAATCAGAAAATTAATTTGTGCTTTTCACGATTAATTTGGGGCAGTGTCATTTATGGTTTATAGGAATAATAACTGGAAATCGATTTGTATGCATATGTGTCACGTGTGGAGAAGGACCCTCTAGCTAGCCTTTCACCCAATTTTCGTCCAAATTCACTTTGTTTATGCAATTTAGTTGTTTTAGTTCAAAATTCATCCAAAAACCCCCCTTAGTTCTTATTTGTGTTAGTTTAGCCTAGTTTTCAGTTTTTAAGTCTAATATGTGTTGATTAGTAGCCCTTTTAATCCCCGGCCTAGAACGATTCCTACTTATCCATACTACAATTGTCAAAAAGAGGGTTAAGTTGGAGTGCTAGTTTAGATCACATCAAAACCATGAGTGACACCTAGAAGTATGTCATGGCTACCCAAGCTGAGTAGAAGTGGTTGGAGAACCTATCCAATTACAATTACAATGCACTACGATCCTTCTCTAATACAATACTCTTAATCACATTGTTTGAGTGATAGTTTGTTTCATGTCTACTATCCAATGGGATACTTCTCTATATGATTCTGTTGAATATGATTGGGAACAAACTTCCTAAGTCATAGTGGTATGCTTTGGCAAAGACTCTCGAATCATATCTCAGAGTATTCTCCCTCCACCATGAAAGGTTAGAGTCATATGCCTACATGACTAGATAGCTTAACCCAACAATGTCATGGACACTCTCGATGGAATGCCTTTGACATGATCAAAGATCAAGGACCTAACCATTGGACATCTATGATGCCTTATGTCGAAGGACTACATTGCATATTGCAACTTATGAGTTCTTACATGACATGTATATTTGAACTTTCGTTTGATTGTAGTTCAATGTACTCGATTACCTTTTGAGCACCTATGTGTTTGTCTCAGTGTCCAACACTAAATGACTTGAGACTAGTCATACTCACACTTGAGTTAAAATAACACATACTAACCTTAGCGGATTTTCAATGCCCAATTGACAATCCTATGGCTAAGAACATTTTAGGAATGAACATAAGAGAAAGGTCTTGTTAATCTAACTTACTTAGATCACTTCTCTCTTAGATCAAATACATTCTTTGGATTCCCTTATTGCTTAAACACATAATACAATAAGTAGTGATTAACAATAAGCTTTGCCCTTCATTAAACATATAATAGTTTAACACAAGAAGTATTCCAAAAGCTATTACATTAAATGAGTGGGCATACTTCCAACAAAAGGATCGTCTTTCGTTGCTTGCTTCATCTTCTCATTACTTCTAAGTAAGAAAAAAAAAAATTTTCTTGTCTTCTTAATTTTTGGGAGCCTTGGGGATTGAAATTTGGCTCGACGAGGGTTGAGGAAGCTTGAGAAAACTTGGGAAAGCTCATGGCACAAGGGCTGCCGTGGGTGGCCTGGTGGTCTGGGCTTGGCGCGGGCTAAGCGGGTTAGAGAAGACAGGCCAGGCCATAGAGCCTGGCATGGGTGCTGGGATGCTACGGCTTGGGCCTTCATTAATATTTTTTTTTAGCATTCTAGGCTTGGGCTCGTTAATGTGTGAGGAAGGGGAGAGCAGCAGGCCATTACGTTGGCTCAGTTGGCTGGGTTGAAGGCTGCTTTGCTTTTTTTTTTTTTTTTCAAGCAGCTATCTAACGAATGTTCCTTGCATCTTTGTAGAATTTGTTCGAGTATTTCTTCCTCGAACCACAAGAATGATGATGGTGTGCCACCATTGTACCATCAATCCGGATCTTTAAGCAAGGTTGGTTACTTCAAGGCTGCTCACTTCAAGATTAGCTCCGATGACTTGTTTAGAGACTTCCTCGAGGCATATTGGCACGCCATTATGTCGGGAGTGCGTGTGAAGTGTGTTAAGGATGGTAGCAGCCGTGAGCCATGTGATAGTGCTTGGAGAGCCATTAAGTTCTACCCCTACTATTTTGTGTTAGGGTTTACTTTTCCTATGCCGTGTTTCTTCCAAGAAGTGCTTTCCTCCATGAGCTATACCCTCGCCCAATGTTCTCCGAATGTGGTCCATGTGATGGTGGGATTCCACAATATAAGCCAATTCTTTGACTTAGATCTAACCATCAATGAATTTTGGTACTTCTTTGACATAGGTCACATTGAGGGAGTTGGGCAACTGCGATCTCGCCATAGGCTTTTTGATAACTCGAGCAAAGGAGATTATGACTGGGCCAAGAAGACTTTGGAGATAAGTGGAGAATGAGAGTCTGATTCTTCCCCCGAGCTGCATGTTCTAACGGTCTTTATATCCGATAAGTAATTGCTTGATCTCTTGGCTGTTTTGTATTTGTGCTAAGCTGCTCTTTAATTTTCTGATTGTCTCCTGCTGCTTTTGTAGATTCAGAATTCGGCTCCACTCTTAAGACTTCTCCGGACATGAAGAAAGTGCATGTCGCTCTAGGTATCCCCTTTGAGTATCGCAAGTGGCGTTGGCTGCTTAGTCATCTTCGTATGGAAAAAGATGGGTTGCCCCTGATAGAAGAGATAAAACGAATAAAAGATGAGGCGTTGGCTCGTCCTATCACTGTGGTAGAGCCTATTGTAAATGAAGGTGGGAAAAAGAGACTTTCCCCGCCTGCTCAAGAGATGCCTACTGAGAAGAAGCTGAAGATTTCTTCCACTGCTCACGAGGGTTCACCAGATGCTCCCAAGTTTGTGATTGATTTGACTTCCTCCAAAGGCAAGAAAGAAGAGGCTGTTAGATCTATGCCTATGGAGCCTATCGTTTCGAATGCTGCTAGTTTGATTACTGATATGATTGCCAGTGTAGAAGTTCTTCTATGTCTCCGGTACCAAAATTCATGCCAAAATGTCTGTTCGAGGCTAAGTCTAGTTTACCTTTGGAAAGGCTTGCTACTATAAAGAGTGACAAGGTGCCTTTGCCTGTTACAATGGTGCCAAAACCCATTCCCTCTGCTGCTGAGACCGATTCGTTCGCTAAGAAGAAGGAGACTGCTCGTGCGGATGGTCATGAGAAATCCACCAAGTCTGTTTATGGGGAAGTTGCTGAGATTTGTGCACTTTTGAAACCAGGTCTGCTTATGGACATGGATGTATGCGCCAAGTTTGTTGATGGCGTCAAAGGGGTTGTTAGCCTAAGTTCTTTAATAAAGCATACAATTGAGTATAGGAGGACTGCTCTGCTGGTCATGATGCAAAAAATGACGATTCTAGTAGTCAAGTCTATGCTTCTTGATCAAGAGGATACAAGGGCTGCCAAGGAGGTGGCAAGAACTGTGGCAGCCAAAGCTTACTCCTTGGCCAAGAAAGTAAAGAAATTGGAATTTGAGCTTGCTACTTTGAAGCGGTCTAACATCTCTACCCCCACTTCTCTGTAGCTTGAGACCGATCCCTAAGAGATCGTGGATTTGAACACTAGGCTTGACACGATCCAAGTAAAGTATGAAAGTGCAGATAAGGAGATTGGGTGTTACATACCTCAGATTCAAGATCTTGAACATGCCATCCTTGAATTCCGCTCTGTTGCTTATGCAAAGGATGAAGAATTCATCGCTGCTTACAACCAACTGATCCACTTCAAGAAGGATGTTGATAGGCTTGAGCTTCAAGTGTTGGAACCCCAAGGTTCTTTGAAAATTAACGATAGTCTGAAGAAAGAAGTGGACGAGCTATAATCGGTCAGTGTTTGTCTGCTTGAGGAGAATGGGTAGTTGAAGGGTGAGAAGGTTGGGTTCTAGGCTTCGCTTACTTAGAGTCAAGTTGATTTCTACAAGCTGGGTTATGTAGACCATTTATTTAGGCGACCGTTTAACTTTGAGTTTTCTAGTAAAGACTTTGAAACTTTCTCTGTTTCCCCAGAAGACTTGCTCCCCTTCACTTTTGAGTCTTCTAATGGTGAAGTAGTCGGAGAAGTTGGTGCCCAGGCTAGGGCAGCTGGTGGTGAAACACTGGATGGTGCCGCTGCTGAGAGCTTCGCGGCTATTGAAGGTATGGTGACTGAGTAGCCATGGGATGTCCAAGCTGCTGAATAGTAGTCTTCTAGGTAGCCTTTAGAATTTTCTTTGTTTTCCTTGTTGCTTTTGCTTTGCTTAAATTCCTTCGGTCTTTGCTAGTTGTTTATCAATTTTGTTAGAAAATTTAATAAACTTGTTTTCTTCGCTTTTCTCCATCTTCACTCATTTTGTTCATGCCTTAACCTTTAGACTTTATAGGCTAGTGGTGGGCATGCTACTTTTCTAAAAGCAGACAAGCTCGCGTAGCCTATGTAGCCGTAGGTGTTGGTGAAGAACTTTGCAAGGTTGTTAGCCATAGGGTTGGCAGCCGGACGCCTTACTTACAGAAGCACACAAGTTCGCATAACCACTAAGTTATTAACCTTGGCTTCCTCTAATTCTGTAAGTTGCGTAACAAGTATCAGAACACTTTAGGACTTGGTGTAGGTCATTCTGCACTTGGCAGAGGTGAAGCTTGTCAAGTACGTAGCATGTCGGCAGTGGATAAAGCTTTGTATATGTGCACTAGCTTGTTTAACCTTTCACAAGAATTTACGGTTGTATAAGTTTAGCACGCCTTTACTGCTCGAAAACCGTAGGTAGTCTTCTGGAAACCGTTTGCTACCTTAGTGCACTCGGTAGAAGCTTTAGGGTTCCAGTGCAGCCGTCCATCGGGCGTACTGCATAATGTGTCCTCTTCGTCTCTGGGGCCTAGTTCCCCATGGATTAGGCCAAGAGACCCAAAATCTTTCAATTAGCTAAGCCTTGAAAAAGACCATATGGCTACTTCTTAGAATCTCGATGCAAGCCATCTTGCATTTAGTTATACTAGGGCAGGCCGACTTATCCATGTCTGGATATTCGGAGTGTAGAGTTTATCCTCCTGCTTAAGAAAGCAAACCCATGTAGGTGTCAGGGAATTAATTTACCCTCTTGCCCTTGATAGTATGGTTGGTTGCTCGGGGGGGGGGTGTACGGTAAGTACCTAAGAAGGGCACGATCTTCTTTTGAAGTGCAGGAAAGACAAGTTGTTTTAGACATGTAGTCAAGCCAAGTTGTAAATTATTTCTGAATTCCTCATTGAAAAATGAGTGAAACAAACGAATAACTTAGCTGTAAAAGACCGAATAACAACTGGATAGTCCTCGACATGTGAGATGGTGCCCATTGAGCTGCTTGAGTCTTCGGGTCTTGATATAGTGGGAGGTCACACATGGTACTTCCTCAGGTTGTAAGCATTCCATTACTTCTTCATCTCTTTGTTGTTTATGGTGGTGAGGGTATAATTACCCTTGCCGCCTACTCTGTTGATCTTGTACGGGCATTCCCAGATGGTATCCATCTTTTTGGAGCCTTCTCTGCGGGTAGTGATGAAGGCTTTTCTTAGGACTAGATCTCCGGGTTGGAACTGCCAGGTCTTGGCCCTTTTATTGTAGTTGGAGAGAAGCTGCTGCTGGTAGGATGCGATGCAAGTGATGGTCTGCTCGCGCTTCTCCTCTACTAGATCTAAACTTATGGCTATCTTATTACTGCTTTGCTCAATGCTTGGCAGTAGAGTGTTGATGCTTGGCACGATAATGTTGGGAGGAATGATTGCTTCCGAACCAAATGCCAAAGAGAAAGGGTTCTTACCAATTGTCCATAGACATCCCGGAGTTTGTTTGGACATTTTCCCTTCTTGTCGGTGAGGGATTTCTTGAGGCAGTCGATGATCGTCTTGTTGGATGCTTCGGCCTACCCATTACCTTGAGGATACCTCGGCGTGGACATGTGCTACTTGATACCATACTTTTGGAAGAACTTCCCCAAATCTTTGCCCATGAATTGTGGGCCGTTGTCGATAATGATGGACTGAGGGATGACAAATTGGGAAATATGTTCCTCTATATGAAGCACTTTATGTCCGTCTGAGTCGTGGTTGACATGGGCTTTGCTTCTACCCATTTAAAGAAGTAATTGGTTACCATGATCATCATGCCTTTACCCCCAGTAGTAGGCGGCATAGGTCCTACCAAGTCGATTGCCCTCTGCATGAATGACCAAGAACTTGTCTGTGGGTATAGTTCATTGGCAAACAGTGTTAGTACCGACTTGTAGTGTAGGCAGCTGTCGTACTTTTGTACTAACTCCTTAGTATCTTGGTGCATGGTAGGCCATTAGTAACCTACATTAAGAGCGTTCTGTGCTAAGGATTGGCCTCCGGAGTGGTTTCCATAAATACCTTCATGGATTGAACTTAGAACCTTCAAGTTATCAGGAAACGCTAGGCAACGGAGATGTGGTCCAGTGTAGGATCTTCGGATGAGAATGCCATTCCACATGTAGTAGCGTGCTGCTTTTATTTGGAGTTTTCTATACTCCAACCTTTTCATGGGGAGTGTGTCGTTGACCAGGTAGTCTATAATAGAACTTTGCCAGTTGGGAGTTATACTAACTTGTGACACCTCGGCTGCTGGCTTCGCCTCTGAACTTGAGTGAGAGTGTAAGTCTGAAATGCCTCAAGTTCCTTGCGTTATTTAGATATTTCACCATCCTTGGATGTTTTTCCGTGTACAACCCAGTAGTCTGGCTGGTGATTAGCTGGGAATCAGAATGAATTGAGAGCTTCTTCATCGTAAAGTCTTTTGCCATTCAAAGGCCTGCTAGTAGGGCTTTGTACTTTGCTTCATTGTTAGATGCTTTGAAGCCTAGAGTGATCACCTGCTCGAGCACTGAACCATATGGGGTAACAAGGACCATGCTTACTCTCGTGCCTTTGTAATTGGATGCGCCGTTGACATGCAAATGCCAGAAGTCTCCGTTGGTTGGAGCAGGCACAGCTAAGGTGTGCTTGGCTGCTTCTGGGGCATCATTGGGCCAATCTGTTACGTCGCTTAGGCTATGCGTGAATTCTGCTATGAAGTCTACCAAGGTTTGGGCCTTTATTGCCTTGCGAGGTCAAAAAACTAATCCGTATTGGCTAAGTTCCAATGCCCATTTCATCACTCGTTGAGAATCATCTGGACTATGTAGGATTAATTGCAATGGATATTAAGTCATGACGATGACTGTATTAGCTTGAAAGTATGGTCTGAGTTTCCGAGCCACAACAACTAGTGCCAAATTAATTTTTCGATCTTTGGGTATCTAGTTTCCGCATCAAGAAAAGCTTTAGAAGTGTAGAATACGGCAGTTGGGCCCCTTGCTATTCTCGTATGAGGGTAGAGCTCATTGCTACTTTTGAGACTGCCAAGTAGATGTATAAGTCATCTGCTGCTTCAAGCTTGGATAGTAAGGGAGGTGATGTGAGATACTTCTTCAGGTCTTAGAAAGCTCTTTTGCACTTTTCACCCCATTCTCATTGTACCCTCTTGATGGCCTTGAAAAAGGGCTTGCATCGTTCGATGGACCGTGAAGGAAAGCGGTTGAGGGCAGTTGCTTGTTCAATCAAGCTTTGGATCTCCTTCAAGGTAATGGGAGATTTCATCTCTAGGATCGATTGGATTTCCTTGGGATGTGCTTCGATTCCTCGTTAGGTTACTAGGTAAACTAAGAATCTGCCTGAAGATACTTCAAATGTGCATTTGGTAGGGTTGAGCTTCATCTTGTACTTTCTGAGGTTGTTAAAAGTTTCCACCAGGTTGCGAATGTGCTCTGATCACTGCTTGCCCTTTACAATGATGTTGTCGACATAGACCTCCATAGTTAACCTAATTGGCTTCTTGAACATCATGTTTACTAACCTTTGGTAAGTGGCTCTCGCGTATTTAAGGCCAAAGGGCATAACCTTGTTGCAGTAGGTGCCTCGCTTGATCACGATTGCAATTTCCTCCTTGTTGGGCTCGTACATGGCTATTTGGTTGTAGCTGGAGTATGCATCTAAGAAGTTAAGCAGCTAGTTCCCAGAAGTTAAATCTACTAGTAAATCGATTTGGGGAAGCGGATAAAGATCTTTTGGGCATGCTTTGTTGAGGTCAGTGTAGTCTACGTAAAACCCTTCATTTGCCTTTCTCTTTCTTCATGACTAGTATGACGTTGGCAAGCCATGATGAGTGTGCTACCTCTTCTATGAATTCGGCCTCCAGTAGCTTATCAATTTCTGTTTCAATGATTGTTACTTACTCGAGTGCGAAATGTCTTCTTTTTTGGATCACCAGTTTGGCTGCAGAGTCGACGTATAACTTATGGCAAGCTATCTTGGGATTGATGTTGGGCATGCAGGAAGGTGACCATGCAAAGATGTCTTGGTTTTCCATAAGGAAAGTCATGAGTTCTTCCTTCTTGGCTGGGCTTAGACATGAGCCAATTCTAGCTGTCTTTTCCAGCTAATGGGGATCAAGAATGATGTCTTCGGCGTCTTCTTCGGGTTTCCATCCTATCTCGTCTGCTTGGACGCCATCTTCTTGATCCGCATGTTGTAATTGCTATTTTGTAGCTTCTTCGTCCATTTGGACCTCGGTAACCTCTACAGGGGTAAAGGTTCTCTTATTTGACTCATTCAATACTTGCAAAGTGCATAATTGAGATGTGGCCTGATCAGACTTAATCTTTCTGACTCATCATTCCGGGATGCGGAATCGAATCTTTTGATACTTGACGGAAGTGACGGCATCTAGCTTGATCAACCAAGGTCTCCCAAGAATCCTATTGTAGGGAGATGGGTCGCTTATGATCGTGAACGTCTACTTTGAGATAACTGGTGGTGCTTTCACGTCAAGGTGTGCTCGTTAAATCTGGGGAGTACCTCATGTCGACATATGGTTATGCTTTCCAGGCCTATCTTTTGAATGACTGAGAGTTGAAGTAGATTGACTACACTTCCATTGTCAACCATCATTTTGTCGACTATAGGATGGGCTAATTAGACATATACTACTAGTACGCTGTCATGTGGAAAGTCGACGCCTTCTGCATCCTACTCAGTGAGGCCAATAATGGGTCCATGTTGGGTATCGACTGCTTAGAACTGTGAGATTAGTAGAGCCTACTAGATCTTTCTCTTTTTGGAGTTGTTGGTGGCCCCCAAGTGCTCGGATTCGACGAAGATGCCATTGATCCGAATCTTTTTTGTTAATGGCTTTTCGTCATCGTCTATATTCCTTTTAGGCTGTGCAACTGGCTTGTCCAAGTATATGTTGACCTTACCTTCTTTCACGAGTTTCTCTAGGTAGTTCTTCCAAGTGTAATAGTCGTCGGTTGTGTGATCGGGACCTCGGTGGAATGCACAGTATTTGGTGTGATCCAACTTAGAAGTATCTCTCTTTGATTGGTTCGGCAATTTGAACCATGGCTCGTTCTTGATGTTGCAAAGGATTTGGTGGATCGAGAGTAAGAACTTTGAGTAGTTCTTGGTCGTCGGCCCTTCTTTGGTCATAGGTCGATCCTTACGTTTGGCCTCTTGCCTTCTTTTGTTGGACTGCTTTCCATCCTCTTTCTTTTGAGCCACTATCGACTCTTTTCGAGGCTACTCGGGCACCTTGTCTGCTCATCGAGCCTCGTCCTAAAGTGCATGTTTCTCTACCAGAGTTAGATTTTCTTTCATGATCAATTCTCTGAACAATTGGTGGTCTGTTGGGAGTCTTTTTTGGATGGCTACACTTGCTATTGAGTCATTACATCCGACTATCTTCGCCTTCTCTGCTTTGAACCTTTTCACGTAGTCAAAAAAGCGACTTATTTGGATTCTTCTTCACGTTAAGCAAGTGGTTGGACTTTTTCTTGATTGAGCAGTATAATGAGTATTCTTTGGTGAAAACCAAGGAAATATCATCAAAACACTAGATGGATCGTGGTAGCAAGGTGTGAAACCAATCTTGCACCTCGCCTTCTAAAATGGTGGCAAATATTTTGCACATAAGGGCATCGTTATTCTGATAAAGGACCATCGTGCTTCTGTGGTGCTTTAAGTGCCTCTCCAAATCTCTATCTCCTTTGAAAGATGTGAAATGTGGCATGCTGAACTTGCGTGGAGGCTCTGCCTACTCAATCTCATCCGTGAAGGTTAACCTGCTCATGTTGGTCATGTCCTATCATAGTGCTTCATTGGCCACTTCATTACAAAGAATTTTCTTTTGATAGGGTAGCGGAGCTCTCGGCTGCCCCTGGTCTTAGCCTGCTAGTTTAGGTTGCTCTTCTATGTGCTCGACTCATCTATGCCACAGCGGCGGTGCATGGGGTCTATTCCTGGCAGGCGAGGGAATTCCTCGGAAGCTGCCGGTTAAACTTGAGCCGAATTAAGTAACTTTTTCTCTCTGTCCGTCTTGTTGCCTACTCTAATGTGATGTGGAAGATGCTTCTTGCAAGCCTAGCTGCGAATGAATGCTTCACCTAGAAGGTTTCTCATGTTGATTATCAGAGTGTGGCCCCAACCATGAGTGTATACTTGTCGGTGGGCCTAGTCGAGAGTGTATGCTCCTTCGCGTGCTAAGACGGGAGTATATGCTATCTTAGGGGCCTAATCGGGAATGTACACTGCCCGAACACTTGGTTCGTGGCTGGTCGAGTAGCTGCTTGCCAGGACACTGCTGGAGAGGTTCTTCATCTGCCCTTGTCCTACTTCGGGACACCTAGTTAGGGGCACGTTGTATCTTGGTGCGCTACAAGAGTTGATTCACCAAGGTCATCTGTTATGCAAGGGCGCTCATCAACTCTATGACTTGTCGGGACAAGTGTTGTTTACCATTTAGATTAGAAGAGCTTGGAAGGAATGCGCCTCATTGAGCAATGCAAGGGTGGTAGACTTCGGGCGCTAGATTTGAGTTGGGAAATGTCAAATCCGCAGAGAAATGTGATGAAAATGCCCCGGGCTCAATCATAGGTCCTGGAATTTGAAGTCGGGAAGGTTGAGCTAATCTTGGGACGACTTAGGCTGCTTGGGAAACCATAGGAGCAAGCTGGGCCGCGGAGTGGGTTGCTTGGCATGTGGTGCACGGGGTGCGAGACTTTGGCTCAGCTTGGCAACGCATTGGGCTCGTGTTGGGTTTAGGAGGCACTGGCCAGCTCGACTAGGGCTTGGGCCCTTGAAGGTTGAAGTGGCACAACTTGGGCCGTGGCCTTAGAGCCGTGGGTTTTGCCAAAGGTAGCTTCCGTGGTGGTTACCACGGTGGTGCCGCTCCATTCACCGTTATGTTGAGCCTTGTAGATCACCGTGGACCTAATCCTTGAACATTGGAATTTCTGTTCGTTGGGGTTTTCGAATCTCTTGCTAGTGTACTTTTCTTTTACGTTTTATCAAATAATTTTTAGAAATAAAAATTCCAAGAATAAGAACGTACAAAAAATCTACAAAAAAGCAAAGAAACAAAAAACCTTAGATGCGAGAGTGTTCTACGAGCGTGTGACTTAACTCTCAATGAAAGCACCAATTTATGGATACAAATTTCTTCTTCCCTGTTCTTCGACAAAATTGCACCTACAAAACAAATAACACCTTAGGTCAAGGCCAAGAGCCTCACGCGCCTACGATGAATTTGGGGGGGGGGGAAGGCTTTGTCCGAAGAAACTCCGATACCAAAGTTACAATTTTGAGGGAAATGTGTTTGGAGAATTTAGGAAGAGAATTGGAATTGAGTTTTGGAGAGAATGAGTGTGACAACCCGTCCCTAGTTCTACGATTGTATAAATTTTAAAAGAATGAATTTACGAAAATGCCCTAGAGGTGAATGTTTTGACCTTCATTGACCAACGTATAGAGAAACGTATGACTTATTCACTTAGCGCATTTGTGTAGTACTCGTTGGTACAAACGCATAGGTGAAAACCGTTTGCGAGTCCAGATTATATTGGTATAGTTACAGACATTTGAAATTGGTTATTTAAAGTTTAGTTATAAATTAATTCAAACTCCCACCATGTAGGAGTGGTAACCAATCAGTTTTAAGAGAGGAAAATGAGAACCAATCAGGAGGGGGAAGGAAAAAAAAAAAAAGAGAAGAAACCTTCCCGTCGGGCAGTGCACCCTAATTTCTGCCATTTTGTTTCGTGGAACACTATATCCACCACCTGCAACATCTTCCCCAATCTTTCTTCTTCCATCTTCGCTCAAGAATGAAGAGTTCTAGGCCCAAAAAAGTAAAGAACATCACCGGAGCACCGGAGGTGTTCGACGGTGATTCCTTCGATCCAGCGAGTTTCACCACCCACCACCACCCTTAATCAACTCTTCTTGGACCCAGGAACAAGACCCAAGCAGTTGTAGGGGTGTTGGTACATCGAGGAAGTCGAATCGAAGAACACCCATCTTAGGGTTTACGGCGGGTTTGAGTGAAATTAGAGCCTTTCCCAGCTAAATTGGACTTAGCCACAGGTATAAAACTTGTTCTACTCATTGAGATCTTCATTTCTGTAAAATTTGGTAATTTTTAGAAACAGTTGGATTTTCCGATGAGTCGGGGCGGCCGATCGCCACCCATGGCGATGCGTGCGGCGACGCATGGCCAGGGGGCCATCGATGTCATTCCTAGGCTAAATTACATGCCTTGAGTTCTGTCTTGGTTGCTGTATGACTTAGGTTGATGGTTGGAACCTAAAGTCTCTACGTCACGTTATTTGGTAAAAGTGTGAATCGACAATCCGACTGTTGGATCGTCACCAAACTTTAATACATTATAGTACGTAATATTTGAGGACCATAGAAACTTACAGATCGGGAATCCAACGTACGGATCTTCTCGAATTGGATTTGTAAGTTCATAAAATAAAATGTTGACCGCCACTTGGTTTTGGCCATTGGCGGAGATCCGACTGTTGGATCATAATGAAATATTAGGACGTGGTTCTAGGAACATAATGTGAATCCTTGGAAGTAACGAATCGGAAATCCGTGATGTAGATCTTTCAGAGTGAATTAGGGAGGTGTTTTTTCTGTAAATTATGTATTCTATCGGTAAGAACTCTGAGACGTGATTTGATAATTGTTCTAGGCGACATTGGTTTGTGACGTCTTGATATTCGTGCCAGGGAGTCGTAGCGCGGACCTTAGGTGAGTGGGTCTTTTCCTTTCTATCGTGTATATTATATATATATATATGATTGATAATTCCACAAACGTTTTTAAATTGTTTTATGCATATGACCTACTGATGAGTAGATTTTATATTATATATTTTACCCTAATCTTAGTATATTTTGGTTAATATTTTGGAAGAATTTTGATACTTTGAATTGTATTTTCAATATAGGACTTTCGACTTTCTATAGAGCAAAACATGACCAAATTGACGAATTTTGGAGTAATTCTAGTTGGAGGATGTTCGTGAGTCACTTAACGTGTTCATATCAAAATTTGGGATTTTTCTACCAAACAGTTATTTTCTGGCGATGGAATAAAGAAGCAGTGTGTAGTGTTGGAAAATGACGTTTTTGGGCTTAAATTGCGTTATTGGAGCCCAAGATGACCTCGGATGGGTTCGTGGCCTTTTGGAGAAGTGTTCAGAATATTCCAAAATTAAATCCAGCTATATTGGGCCAGTTTTGGAGCAGCTTATGGGTCCAAAACGTGGCTGTTCAGATTTTGGACGAATTTTACCATTTTAATTTAGGGTTATGTTTTTTTTTTTTTTTTTTTTTATGGGGGATTAGGGTTTGTGTTGTGGTTTAGCAAATATATTGCTTGGCCGTCTATAGTTTTTGGACTAGGCTTTCTTTTATGCAATTTTGGAGACAGAGAGAATTGCTAGGGTTTTGGAGATTTTCTACTTAAAGGTGCTTTCAATCATTTTCTTAAATATATTTTCTATGATTTTAATTATGAATATGTGTAACTAATTTCTTTTGCTAGGGTGAAGCCTTAAGCCTTAACATGAATATGTGATTTTTATTTAATTGCTTATGATTGATTGCATGCATACTTTGAATTATTAATCATCGGGATAAAAACTATCTAATTGTCTTAATACCTGATCACCATTAGGATCTTTAGAAAAGTAATTTGATGCAATTTTGGTCGGAAGGTTCCCTGAAGTTAATGCTGGCTTCTTGGGATTAATAATTGTAATTTCACTTAGGATGAACACCACGTCTTAAGGGTTGCATGGTTTTTCAAAGGATTTTCATAAAGCATAATGAGTCTTTTATATTCAGATTTGATCCGAAAGTCCGGATGGGTTGCATGTTAGATATACGTTCTATGTTGGAGGTTCCAAGTAGAATATGAATTAGGAAAATCTAACCTTCAAAGTGGCATGTGTAAATCATAAGTAATTGATAAAAGTTCATAGGATTGCTAGGTGACGGTGAAGCCCTAGTGCTTTCTTAATTTGATTCTTCCAAAGACTGTTTTCTTTTTCCCCCTGTTCTAATATTGCAGATTGTTTATTTTAATTAATTAATTTCATTTTTATTTTAAGTAGGTTATAAAATCAATCACCTCAATTTCTACTTTACAATAATTAATTGAAATTTGATTTGTTTCGAATTATTTAATAATCCCTGTGGAGAATGACCTTGCGAGATCCGTTTATACCACAACAACCTTGTGATTCTTGCAAGTATTATAGGAGTTTTTATCGCATTCACATGAGTAGTAAAATCCCTATCAAGAAAATGGCACCGTTGCCGGAGATTATTTAAAATAATCCCTACTAATCAGATTTTCAATTAGTTATTGTTGTTTATACATATAAAAAATTAAAAAAAAATTTATTTGACTTTGGTTTTTATTTTTTTTATTTTTGCAGATTACAAGGATAGTCTGTGCATGGTCAGCACCCGTACAACAGTGCAGAAATTGCTTCATTTCGATCCAGAACTTGAGCAAACTGTACGAAGAGGACGCCGGGAGAAAAATTTGCAGTGGATTCCGTCACTACAGGAGACTTTTCTGCAATCTTCATTTTCTGGGGACTTGCACAGTAAAGAAAAAATGGCATTTGTAATTCCAGAGGCAGGTCAACCTTTGGGTGAATCTTTAACAGCCCATACCACAAATATACCAAGTTGCATTACTTATTCAGCAGTGGAGGAATGGTCTACATTGGAAATAAAGCAGCACATGTTGACTATTCTACCTACATTTCATGGGTTATCATCTGACGATCCAAACATGCATATTGCCGAATTTTTAATGGGATGCAAAAATATTTTGGTGAGGGGATTCTCAGCCGTTTCTATTAAGCTGCGTTTGTTTCCATACACTCTAAAAGATCAAGCAAGAAGATGGCTCCTCACACTCCCATTTGGTAGCATTAGTACTTGGGCCCAACTTAGTGAAAATTTTTTAAACAAGTAGTATCCTGCTTCAAAGACTCTTGACATGAGAACTCAGATTTTATCTTTTGCCCAAAAGCCAAATGAGGAGTTTCATGATGCGTGGGAGCGGTTCAAAGAGTTGATTAGAAAATGTCCACATTCGGGTATTAACACTACTGATCAAATGCATATATTTTTCAGAGGGTTGAATATGACTACAAAAACTCTTGTCAACTCTTCATGCGGAGGTTTGTACAAAGATAAAAATGCACAAGAGGCTTGTTTGTTATTTGAAAAAATGGCAGCAGATACACAACAGTAAGTAGTTGAGCAGCCACAATCTAGGTCTGTTTTTGAGATGTCTAACGGTTCACCATATGTGTCGACACAAATTGAAAAAATGGAGAAAAAGCTTGAAAGATTTGATGCAAAATTTGACATGCTATTACAAAGAATACCAGGTTCACAGGTTGCTGTATAACAACCCTTACAAGCTGCCTGCAGCATTTGTAACATGATAACTCATGATTTTATGAGCTGCCCACATAGAGATGTTTGTCCAGATTTTACATCAGAGCAGGTTAATGCATTTAACAATTTCCAACGTCCCATATATGACCCCTATTCAAATTTCTACAACCCAGGTTAGAGAGATCATCCTAATTTAAAGTGGGACAAAGATCAGCACTCGAGGCCTCAATTTCAACAGCAGGTACAACAACCTGCTGCACCTAGGCTGCTTGGGAGGTTGCAATTGAAAAATTAGCGAATACGACCACTCAAGAAATCCAAGATCTACAGGCAACAGTGAAAAACATGGAAAAACAAATGGGGCAGATTGCTTTGGAGGTTTCAGAAAGGGCTCCGAGTACATTTCCCAGCCAAACCCAACCAAATCCAAGGGGAGGTGCAGATTGCAAGGCAGATAGAGTTTTGCGTTCTAGCAAAAGTTTTGATAATAGAGTTGAAAAACAGATTCAGGAATTGTTGAAAAATCTGCCAATTTGAAAGATTCTGAACAACCCTTGAACAGTTCCGAAAATGGTGCGAATATTGTTGCGGATCGTGTATATGAGCCACGTATGCCTTATCCCGAACGGTTGAAGCCTAAAGTTAAAGATCAACAATTGACAGATTTTATGAAGACCTTGTCTAAGGTTTAGATTAATCTACCGTTAATTAATGCCATCAAGAATATTCCCTCTTATGACAAGTTTTTGAAGGATGTTTGCACAAAGAAAAAGAAGCTCGAGGATTTTTAGAAAGTGATTCTTACAGAACAATACAGCGCTGTGATGTGCAAGATTGTATGCGTGTTGATGTGCTTGACAGCGTATTACATGTTGAAATTATGCCACGTTTGACATCTGATCCATTGTTAAATGTGTTGCATGGGTTTAAGAATAAAAATACAGAAGATGAAGAGGTGTTTGAGTATGTTTCAGCTTTGGAAAGTGTTCCTTTTCAACCCCCCCCCCGGTTGGAGGCACGTTTTTGAGAGTTTGGGGGAACCTAAAAAACTGTTGCAACCTTCCAAGGTACAGCCACCTAAATTGGAGTTAAAAATGCTTCCAGAACACTTGAAGTATGCTTATTTGGGTGCAGATTCTTCGCTGCCAATTATTATTGCTGCTGATTTATCATCAACAGAAGAAAATAAATTGTTACGCATTTTAAGGAGCTATCAAGATGTAATTGGTTGGACTACAGCTGACATTAAAAGGATCAGCCCTACAATTTGTATGCACAAATTTTGATGGATGATGGAGTAAAGCCTGCCATTGACGCTCAACGTCGATTGAATCCAATTATAAAAGAAGTTGTTCGTAATGAAGTTATGAACCTTTTAGATGCTGGGATGATCTACCTTATTTCATATCGTAAGTGGATTAGTCCAACTCAAGTGGTGCCAAAGCGGTCTGGTATTACAATTGTGAAGAATGACAATAATGAACTTGTGCCTACACGTTTGACTACTGGGTGGCATATGTGTGTTGCTTATTGATAAGCTCATATTTATATATATTTTACATAAAATTCACTTGTCTTTTCTTAGTTAGTTCCTTATATTTTTGAGCTATTTACTATTTTTTTTGTGTTTTGTGTGATTTATCAAGCAAAGAAAAGAAAAGTAGCACAAGTGAGATATTAAGTAACAAATTCGTCAAAACTGCCTGTGCAGATTAGTTGACTTTGGAACCATGTTACGAACAGCTCAGAATGAATGAGAAAATGAGCCTTATATGCTTGGAAAGCTACGGATGTTTATTTTCTGCAGAAATTCACGGATTGTTAATATCATTTTTCTAGAAGACGTTATGGGCATTGTAACATTGAAAGGTTCAGAAAAGGGCTAAGCAGATTTGGCTAATAAAATGAGAAAGTAAAGGCACTTGTTTGGTGTTTTGCTTTGTCATCAACACTCAGCAGAAAATGGGGTTATGATTGCACTCATTTGGCTTTGGAGCAAGTGGAAACATGGACAGCTACACACATGCAAACTGCACCGCATGGAGGGCTTGGCATGGGCAGAAAATGGGTGGATTGTTGGCTGAAATAATGAAGAACATGTGTGTGCAAATGTAAAGGGAAAACACACACACATGGGCAAAGGAAAGACACACACATGTGCAAAGGAAAGACACACACATGGGCAGAAAATGGGTTGATTTGTGGCTGAAATGATGAAGAACATGTGTGTAAATATAAAGGAGAAACATCGCAGAAAATGTGTTTGTTTTGTGGCTGAAATGATGGAGGTCATGTGTGTGCAAATGTAAAGGGAAACATGGACATCACACACCCATACAAACTTCACATGCAAGGAATTGAAGTGGTCCTCTCTTTAGCCTATAAATACATCCACCATTCCCCTTCCTAAGAACAATCTTGATCCATAAAAAATGAGTGACATTCACAAACACAAATACCATCTTCATCCATTCATTCCCACTTATCCATACACATCCTAGACATTTGTGCTACAACAAGGTGGTGAAAACAAAGGTCCTTGGCGTTTCAAGCTTGGAAGATTAGAGCGTTTTAGGTGTACTTCATTCTTGCTTTTAATGTCTACTTTGTTATTTTCTGATTTTGTTGCAACTATGAGTGGCTAAACCCCTATTTAGTTAGGGGGAATTTCAAAACCATGACTATATTTGCAATATGAATTGATTACTTTCAGTTGTGATTTCATAAATTGTGAATGCAATTTACTTAACTGTTTAATTCAAAACTTATTCTTGTATGTTAATTGAGGGTCGACACTTAGTTGGCATGCATGAATTTGATGCTAGAATATAAGGGAGTTTCACCTAATCGTTATGAACTTATATTGACAAGTAGTGAAGGTTGCTAGTGACAATTGCGTTAAGTAAATTCTTGGCATAAGTTTCATGCAATTCATTGTTACAAGTGCCTCGTCAATGCTTATGATTTTCATAGAACTTAATGATCTTTGCTCGTATCTCTATTATGCAATTCATGTAGAGAACTTGTGAGGAATAATTGGGGTTGTCGCATGTAATCATCAAATTCAATGAAAATAGGAAAATCTGAAGGTTAATTAGTGCAATTCATGGTTAATCTGGGGCATTGAGATTTATGGTTTATTGAAAGAACAACCGAACATCAATTTGTATGCAAGTATGTCATGTGTGGAGAAGAACCTCCTAGCTAGCCTTCCATCCATTCAATTTACTCAAATTCGTGCAGATTTCATTAGTTCTTTAATTTACTTATTTTGTTTTCAAATTCATCAAAACCAAAACCCCATTTACCTTGTTGAGTCATATTAGTTAGAAACTGATTTAGTTTGTGCTTTTAAGTATTTCAAACCAAGTTGAAACCAAAATTCGTCCAAAAGTGTGTTTATAGTCTAAATCTGCCCAGTTTGTGTTTTTAGGCAGATTTGAGTGTTTTTAGCTTGTTTTGAGTTCTTTGAGTTTGTTTTGAATTCTTTGAGTCTAGTTTAGTGTTTTTAACTTTTTTTATATATTTTTAAGTCAGTTTAGAGGTTATTAGCAAGCCCTTCTAATCCTCGGTTTAGAACGATCCCTACTTGCATTTATACTACAATTTGACAACAAGAGGGTTTAATTTGTGTGTTAAGAAAATTTTTGCATCAAATTTTTGGCGCCGTTGCCGGGGATTAGCAATTTTGCTAATCCCTTGTTATTTTTTTTTTTTTATTTTCATGTGTTTTTGTTCCTAGTTGATGACTTTACTTGTTTTCTTGTTTTAGGTGGTTTATGACTCGAAGTTCTCAACCTATTCATAAGCACATCCGTGACTTTGACTATGATTTTGAACGAACTTTGAGATGAGCAAGGAATCAATAAGAACCCCAACCATCTCAACCTACACCACATCTTGGAGAAGACAAAGTAGAAGAGCAAGAGGAGCCCACGGCACAGGTTGTAGAGGAAGATCCCAACATGGCAGCAGACAATCGAACAATCAAGGAGCTTTCCGCTTCAGGATTGGACAATGTCGTTCCCCTATACATCCAATACCCCATGGCTGCCCTAGGGAAGATGGATGAGTTTGAATTGAAATCAAGTTTGTTGCATCACATTCCTAAGTTCCACGAGATGTCCATGGAAGATCCTAATAAACACTTGAAGGAGTTTGAGGTTGTTTGCTCGAGCATGACCCCAGTGAACGTTGATGGGAGCATTCTAAAAATGAAGGCTTTTCCCTTTTCTCTCTTAGAAAAGGCTAAAGATTTGTTGTATGAGCTAGCCTCCGGAACTGTCACATCATGGGAGCATATGAAACGGGCATTTTTGGAGAAGTTTTTCCCAACCTCTCGAGTCATTTTACTACGCAAAAAGATTAGTGGCATTCAGCAAAACCAAGGTGAATCATTTCCCACTTACTATGAGCGTTTTAAAACCCTTGTTGCTTCATGTCCACAACACCAGATGAAAGAGGAGCTTCTTCTTCAATATTTCTACGAAGGGCTTCTACCAATTGAACGCTAAATGCTAGACACCTCAGCGGGAGAAGCTTTGGTGGATAAAACACCCATGGCTACCAAGACTTTAATTGCTAACCGAGCATTGAATGCTCAACAATATGAAGGCGTTGGTCAAAGGGACACCCCATGGCAGCAAGTGAATGAGGTAAGTTTCACATCCGACATTCAATCATAATTAGTTAATCCAGGTTGGAGAGACCATCCAAATTTCAGGTGGAGGGAGCCCCAACAACCCCAACAACAAGGAGGCTTTAGGTAGCAACCTCCGGGCTTCTATACCAAGCAATGCACACCAACACAAGTCCCACAACAACCTGCCCAAAATACCTCAAGTACATCTTTAGATAATGAGACACTTCTTAAGTTACTCACCAATTTGTCTCAGGGGCAAGAAAATCAAGCCAAAGCAATGCAAAACCAAGAAAAAAGGGTTGACCAAATGGAGAAGAAAATTGGGCAGATTGCGGAGTTTGTAGGACAGTTCAGAGAGCAAGGTAAGTTTCCTAGTTCAACCGTTGTCAACCCGAAGGGAGGATTCGAATGTGCAAAAGCCATAAGTTTGCGAAGTGGAAAACAAGTTGGATCTGATCCCCAACCGTTGAATTCACGTTCCAATGAGGTTGAAGAGTTGATAATTGAAGAGGAGGAGCAAAGCACCCCCACGGAAAGGGTGGAAACACCTTTGTCGCAGGCCCCAAAAGCTCCTAAACCATCCAATTAAGCCAACGAAGGTAAGGAAGTTCCAATTTTGATTAATTATAATGTTGTTCCTCCAAATGTACCCTTTCCTCGTAGGTTTATGCAATCAAAGAAGGAGGAGGCTGAAAAGGATATTTTGGAAACGTTTAGAAAAGTTCAAGTTAATATACCACTTTTGGATGCAATTAAGCAAGTTCCAAGGTATGCCAAGTTTTTAAAAGAACTTTGCACAACTAGGAAGAGAATTTCGAGCAAGGAGGTTGTCAAGGTAAGTGAAAATGTCTCAGCTGTTTTACATTGTAAACTACCCACTAAATGCAAGGATACGGGAAGTTTTACCATTCTTTGTGTAATTGGTAATACTCGTTTTGAATCGGCCATGTTAGCCTTAAGTGCATCTATAAATATCATGCCTTATTCAATCTATGCATCTATGCACTTAGGCGAATTGAAAAATGATGGTGTGATTATACAATTGGCCGATCGTTTTAATGCCTATCCAAAGGGAGTTTTGGAAGATGTTTTAGTGCAGGTCAATCATTTAATCTTTCCGGTGGATTTCTACATGCTTGAAATGGACGAGTCAGCCACTCCCCTACATTGCCCATCCTCCTTGGACGGCCATTCATGAAAACGGCTCAAACCAAGATCGATGTAGCCAAAGGATTAGTAACTATGGCATTTGGTGGTGATATGATTAGCTTTAATATTCCTGAATCTGTTGAGAATACTAATGATGTTCATTTTTGTTGTGCCATTAATGTGATTGAAAATATAGGGCAGAAACGTTCAACATTAATAAAAAAGAAAGTACCTCGAACCACCATCGAGGAGGAAATTGGAGTGAACAACAAGGAGTGCACAACCACACCTCTCAAAACCCCAATTCTGACCGAGAGCAATCCTTGTGCATTTGTTGATAGTGCTGCCACTTTATTGCAGCACATTGGTACGTCACCTAACCCAATTTCAATTCCCATTTCAACTAATAAGTTGTTACCTTCTATGGTGCAGGTACCTAATCGAATGCAAGGTAGTAGGGAAGGTTACATCGATTGTTGGAAGCAACACACCAAAATCAGGAAGGACTACCATCCCGTTCCGTTCAAGGATTCAATGTGTGAGCACTTTAAGGAGCATGTCGTGGAGAATGTACCCCTCCATGCCGTGGGCCCTATACAAGCTTAAATGGAGGTATCGTCCGGCTAGAAGACGTTAAAGCAAGCGCTTCTTGGGAGGCAACCCATGTATTCAAATAAGGAAGATTTTTGAATTGCTCCACAATCAGTTTTGCGTTTCTAAAAACCTTCCCTTTTCTGTAGTTTTATTTTGCCATGATTGTCATTTTTATTTGTTGCTTGTTTAATTGTTTTTGGTGTGGGTTTATTTTTGAAACACTGACAGTTATGCAAGGTATTTTTACATTAATAAAAAAAATGAACATTAAGCAGATAAATACAAGAGGGAGTTTTCACAAAGGCTGCTTAGGAGAAGTCTCAATAGTCGGCGGAGCCCGAGAAGGAGGAGGCATTAAGGGTTGATCATTTGGAGCTTCATTATGCGATACAACCCCAGAAGACAAAGGCAAATGTTGTTGAAACAAACCCATAAACCTCTGATGATCAAGTAAAATCTGACCATCAGATTCCTGCATCTGGTCAAATTTCCTCTTCATGTTTGTGGCATAGTTGTGTGCGAGTTTGTGCAACTGTTTAGTCTCATGCTTGAGCCCTCTAATCTCTTGTTTGAGACTCATCACTTCAGCCGCCAATGATTCAACTTGACGGGTTCGAGCAAATAGGCGTTGGGCCATATTGGACACAGAACCGGCATACTGCACACTGAGAGCTAGAGAATCTTTAACAGCCAGCTCATCAGACCGTTTGGAAAGCAGTCTGTTATCTTTAGGAGTGACAAGGTTCTGAGCCACCACCGCAGCAGTCATGTCATTCTTCATCACCAAATCCCCAACTGTAAGAGGACCAGTAAGGGATATGAAGGATGGGCGCCATATTTTGTCTGGAGAAGGCATGGCAGCCTTTTCACCAAGGTTCAAGTCAAAACGACGGTCGGAAGGGCCAGACATTTTCAAAGGTGTTGAAGAAAGAAGGGGTCGGACAAGTCAAGATAATAGAAGTGCAAGAAGGGAGTTTATACAAGCGCAAATTCAAGTGTGCTTTGAAATGAACTGCGTGCCTCTATAAAAATCAACACTCGAAGGGATTTCAGATATCGAAGAGGCGAGCTCAGAATTCAAAGAGGCCAATTCAAAAATCGAAGAGGCGCTAGCTTTCTTAGAACTCGAAGAGGCAAGCTCAGAAATCGGAGAGCCATCTGCTTTTCCAGACGTGTCAGCATCTCTCACATGCATGCTCAGCTTTGTGGAAATCACGGGCAGTTTGTCGAAGCGCTGATTCCAGATATCGAAAAGGCATTGGCTTTATCCAGACGTGTCAGCATCTGTCACATGCACGCTCAGCTTTGCGAAAATCACGGGCAATCTATCGAAGATTTCTGGTGAAGTAAAAAGCATGTGAAGTTTACTGTTCAATCATCCAACGGTTGCCAACAAGAGTGAAAGAATAGTACCGGTTATTATTTCTTATAAATGTCGACCTTCACCCTCCATAGCAAGGTAGACATACATAACCTTCCGTCATCTCCGAGAATGCCTTCCCTATGAAGCCTCTTGAGTCACTCAGTGTACCTTATTCCTTGGGGTACCTCTACAAACAACTCATCCAAAGAAAAAGTATTTCATATCATGAAGGTTGAAAGCAAGAGTATCTCATATCATGCTTTCTCCATGTCCTTCTCCTTGTCATTGTTTTCATCTGCGGGACAAGGAGAAAGAGAGCAATCAGCCAGCACTTGGTATCAATCTTCCAATCTGGAACCGACTGCCTGGAACCCCTTCCTGATTGCTTACCTAGCCCTGCTCTCGAGTACTTATCTTCAACATCTTATGCTTCCTCTTCGTCTACCACATCTACCTGGGGAACAAATAAAGGAAGTGAAAATGATACCTCGAAGTATGTGGAGACAAGGTACTAATTCATCCTCAACTAGGGATAAGGAGAAAGAAAGCAAGAGGTAGGCACTTGGAAAGATTGAAGAAAGAAACAGACCAACACCTCTACCTCGTGCCTGTCTGCCGTGCAGAAGAAACAAGCAGAGAAGAATGCAGACTGCACAATCAAATCAACCCAGCAGAAGGAGTCTGATTTGAAACCAACGAACTCTCATATTCCTCGCTCAGAATTCCAAACTAGTTCGAGATCAAAGCTGTGGAAAGATAGCAAGATCATCTATCTCCATAACCAGATTTGCGTTCTTAAACTCTACTCTGTCTAATTTTTACTTTGCCATAGTTGTCATGTTTATTCGTTGTTTGTTTGTGTGAGTTTATGCTTGAAACATTGAGGACAATGTTTGATTTAAGTGTGGGGGGGTAACCATTGTTTTGCATGAAATTCTTTGCATGAAATTTGTAGGAGTTTATCACCCATTACTTCTAGTGTTATTCCTTGTTGTTTTAAGTGTTTTTAAGCTGTTTTGGAGTGTTTCAGTGTGTTTTGACATAAAAATCCGAAAATCTTATAAAAATTTGAAAAATTGTTTTGAAAAACCCAAAAATAGTTGTTTTTGTATGTTTATTTGTGTCTTAGGGTACCTTCCAACACAATGATGAGGATTTGGTTTTTAATTGCATGACTATTAAAGAGAGTTATAAACATGGATAAAAATTTGATTTACTCTTTGGTGTATGCTTGGTTGTGGTTATAATTTATGAATTTACATGCAATCATAAAGGAAAAATCAGTTTTGTAACATGCTTGAAACAAGGAACTCAAATGTACGCTACAACCTTGTGAGACTTGAGCCTAAACGTTTATTTGGAGAGTTAATAATCTGTGCATCATTGTTTTCTAAAGTCGTTGCATGATCTCATTATTCTTTGCTTGGTTGCTACTTAGAAGGCGTTTCATCAGTTAGTTCCAAATGCTAGAACTCATGCCTATTTCATTCAAAGCATGTTATTGATTTGCATAATACATATTCAAGATGAAGTTGTGTAGTGACCACCACAGCCAAATTGTCGTGCCCTATTTCATTATGTGTTTAAGTTTAACCCCATTGAGCCTTGTGTAGCCTATGTTCTTTGTTAACCCACAATATCTTCACCTAGCCTAGATTAGGACCATCCATACCCTTGTTCTTGAAGCATAGTAAAACATAATTTAAAAGGAATTCCTTTTGTTGAACTTTTGTAGAAAAACAAGTGTGGGGGAAGTGATTCTTATGTGTGTGTGTGCGCCAAAGTCCTTAATAAGGCACGGGTAGAAAAGAAAAAGAAAAAAAAACATTCGTGGAAAATAGAATGAAAAGAAGAAAAGTTGTGAAAAAGAGCCCTAAGTGTTGCATGAATCTTTCCTTTGTATTTAAAAGTTGATTCTGCATTCTAAAGTGAATTCCAAAGTGTCTATTTCATTGCTTTGCTTGCTATCGCTTTAAGAACATTTGTTATTCCTATCCTTTCTTTATTAGCCAATACCCCAAGCCCCGTTACAACCCTTGACTTCTATCTTGAGTGTTATGTGTTTCAATTTGTGGAGTTTGAAATTGGTATGAGCATATAGTGTCACTGATTCTCGCATCTAAGTAGTAGCGTTCCATTCATGAGATCATATCTAAACATGCTGAATAACTCCAGAAAATTGCCCTCTTTGTTATACATGTATGTGAGTGTTCGTTTTCATGTTTACATCAATCTTCTCACATATAACTAGTGTAGGGTGTGTAGTCAGAAAATGTGTGTGAAAATAGAGAATATCTTGTAAGGAATTAAGTAAATTCTCTAAGGCATGTTATTACATTCAAAACATCGTTTTAATTGGTTAAATGTGAACTAGTAAGTGGTGACTGTGATTAAGTATGTGCTCAAGTGTTAAGTTGACTAAAATCTATGGGAATGATGATTTTTAACTTGTCATGTGCGTTGGAAATCCCTGAGGCAAACGTTGGAAGGTTTAGGTTGTGTTTTGTTTTCTTTATTTTGCTCAAGGACTAGCAAAAGCTAAGTGTGGGGGTATTTGATAAGCTCATATTTATATATATTTTACATAAAATTCACTTGTCTTTTCTTAGTTAGTTCCTTATATTTTTGAGCTATTTACTATGTTTTTGTGTTTTGTGTGATTTATCAACCAAAGAAAAGAAAAGTAGCACAAGTGAGATATTAAGTAACAAATTCGTCAAAACTGCTTGTGCAGATTAGCTGACTTTGGAAGCATGTTACGAACAGCTCCGAATGAATGAGAAAAATATCCTTACATGCTTGGAAAGCTACGGGTGTCTATTTTCTGGAAAAATTCACGGATTGTTAATATCAGTTTTCTAGAAGAAGTTATGGGCATTGTAACATTGAAAGGTTCAGAAAAGGGCTAAGCAGATTTGGCTAATAAAATGAGAAAGTAAAGGCACTTGTTTGGTGTTTTGCTTTGTCATCAACACTCAGCAGCAAATGGGGTTATGATTGCACTCATTTGGCTTTGGAGCAAGTGGAAATGCACAGCTAGAAATAGAAGGCATGGAACATGCAAAAGAGAAACATGGACAGTTACACACATGCAAACTGCACAGCATGGAGGGCATGGCATGGGCGGAAAATGGGTGGATTGTTGGCTGAAATAATGAAGAACATGTGTGTGCAAATGCAAAGGGAAAACACACACACATGGGCAAAGGAAACACACACACATGAGCAAAGGAAAGACACACACATGGGCAGAAAATGGATTGATTTGTAGCTGAAATGATGAAGAACATGTGTGTAAATGTAAAGGAGAAACATGGTAGAAACGGTGTTTGTTTTGTGGCTGAAATGATGGAGGTCATGTGTGTGCAAATGTAGGGAAACATGGACATCACACACCCATACAAACTGCACATGCAAGGAATTGAAGTGGTCCTCTCCTTAGCCTATAAATACATCCACCATTCCCCTTCCTAAGAACAATCTTGATCCATCAAAAAAGAGTGACATTCACAAACACAAATACCATCTTCATCCATTCATTCCCACATATCCATACACATCCTAGACATTTGTGCTACAACAAGGTGGTGAAAACAAAGGTCCTTGGCGTTTCAAGCTTGGAAGATTGGAGCGTTTTAGGTGTACTTCATTCTTGCTTTTAATGTCTACTTTGTTATTTTCTGATTTTGTTGCAACTATGAGTGGCTAAACCCCTATTTAGTTAGGAGGAATTTCAAAACCATGACTATATTTGCAATATGAATTGATTACTTTCAGTTGTGATTTCATAAATTGTGAATGTAATTTACTTAACTATTTGATTCAAAACTTATTCTTGTATGTTAATTGAGGGTTGTCACTTAGTTGGCATGCATGAATTTGATGCTAGAATATAAGGGAGTTTCACCTAAACGTTATGAACTTATATTCACAAGTAGTGAAGGTTGCTAGTCACAATCGCGTTAAGTAAATTCTTGGCATAAGTTTCATGCAATTCATAGTTACAAGTGCATCGTCAATGCTTATGATTTTTATAGAACTTAATGATCTTTGCTCGTACCTCTATTATGCAATTCATGTAGAGAACTTGTGAGGAATAATTGGGGTTGTCACATGCAATCATCCAATTAAATGAAAATAGGAAAATCTGAAGGTTAATTAGTGCAAGTCACGGTTAATCTGGGGCATTGAGATTTATGGTTTATCGAAAGAACAACTGAACATCGATTTGTATGCAAGTGTGTCATGTGTGGAGAAGAACCTCCTAGCTAGCCTTCCATCCATTCAATTTACTCAAATTCGTGCAGATTTCATTAGTTCTTTAATTTACTTGTTTTGTTTTCAAATTCATCAAAACCAAAACTCCATTTACCTTGTTGAGTCATATTAGTTAGAAATTGATTTATTTTGTGCTTTTAAGTATTTCAAACCAAGTTGAAACCAAAATTCGTCCAAAAGAGTGTTTAGAGTCCAAATCTGCCCAGTTTGTGTTTTTAGGCAGATTTGAGTGTTTTTAGCTTGTTTTGAGTTCTTTGAGTTTGTTTTGAATTCTTTGAGTCTAGTTTAGTGTTTTTAACTTTGTTTATATATATTTTAAGTCAGTTTAGAGGTTATTAGCAAGCCCTTCTAATCCCCGGTTTAGAACGATCCCTACTTGCATTTATACTACAATTTGACAACAAGAGGGTTTAATTTGTGTGTTAAGAAAATTTTCGCATCAATTATAGAAAGATCAATGCGGGTACTAGAAAAGATCATTTTCCATTGCCATTCACTGATCAAATGTTTGAAAGATTGGTTGGTCGTGCTTTCTATTGTTTCTTGGATGGCTATTCAGGGTACAACCAAATTCCAGTTGCACCGGAGGACCAAGAGAAGACAACCTTTACTTGTCCTTTTGGTACTTTCACATACCGAAGAATGCCTTTTGATTTGTGCAACGCGCCTGCCACGTTTCAGTGATGCATGATGAGCATATTTATTGGGTTAGTTGAACATGTCGTTGAGGTATTTATGGATGACTTTTCTATTTTTAGGGATTCTTTTGACCAATGTTTGCAGAATTTATCTCTAGTTCTTGAAAGGTGTATTACGACCAACCTGGTTTTAAATTGGGAAAAGTGTCATTTCATGGTTAAACAAGGAATTGTCCTAGGACAGTTGATTTCTAACAGGGGTATTGAGGTTGATAAGGCTAAAATTGAAGCAATTGAAAAGTTGCCACCCCCGACAACTGTTAAGAGTGTTCAATCTTTTCTTGGCCATGTCAGGTTTTATAGACGGTTCATCAAGGATTTCTCCAAGATTAGCCGACCATTGTGTAATTTATTGGCTAAGGATGCTCCTTTTGTTTTTTATGAGGCTTGTTTGGAGGCCTTCAAGAAGTTAAAGACACTCCTCACCACAGCACCCATTATTGCAGCCCCTAATTGGAGCTTACCTTTTGAATTGATGTGTGACGTGTCAGATTATACAGTGACCATTCACCTTGAATGTGTTGCCTTGAGCCTTATTAGTTATTTCAACTACCCGATAAGAAAAGATTTTAGTAACCAGATATGGCCTTGTCCAGCGAGATTTTAATTTCCCTGGAAACAGCTTTAGACGTGAACTGAATAGCAAAACCTTTTGCCCTGGCTAAAATTCTTTCCGTAAAATTTGACTATCATGAAATGCCTTAGTTTTTTCTTTGTAAATGCGAGAATTTTCATTAGCACCCTGACGAATTTCCTCCTGCTCATTGAGCTGCAATTTACGTTGTTCCCCAGCTGAGTCATACGAAAAATTTAACTCTTTAATTGCCCAGTAAGCCTTATGTTCAAGCTCTATAGGTAGATGACAAGCTTTCCCATAAATGAGTCGAAATGGTGACATCCCAATAGGAGTCTTATAAATTGTTCTGTAGGCCCACAATGCATCATTTAATTTTAAACTCCAATCTTTACGTGATGAACCAACTGTTTTCTCCAAAATGCGTTTTAATTCTCTGTTTGAAACTTCCACTTGACCAAATGTCTGTGGATGATAAGGTGTAGCCACACGATGATTAATCCCATATTTTGCCAACAAATTAGCAAATGGTTTATTAATAAAATGCTTCCCCCCATCACTAAGAATAACATGTGGAATTCCAAAACGCAGAAATATAACCCCTTGGAGGAACTTCAGGACCACTGATCCTTGATTAGTTGGTGCTGCAATGGCCTCAACCCACTTAGAAACATATTCCACAGCAACTAAAATATAGTGGTTCCCATGAGAAGATGGAGATGGTCCCATGAAATCAATACCCCAAACATCAAATAATTCAACAATTAAAATACTTTGTTGGGGCATCTCGTTCCTTTTGGACTGGTTGCCGACTCTTTGACACCTATCACAAGCCTTGCACCAATTTTGTGCATCTTTAAAAAGTGTAAGCCAAAATAACCCACTCTGCAAAATCTTCTCTGTTGTCTTTTTCTGCCCAAAATGTCCCCCACATGCAAAATGATAAGCAAACTTTATAACACTTTCCTGTTCTGCTTCAGGAATACACCTACGAATAATCTGGTCTGGGCAATACTTATATAGATATGGCTTATCCCAGAAATAATGCTTTACATCAGATAAAAACTCCTTTTTCTGCTGAAATGTTAAATCTGGATGCACTACACCTTTGACCAAGTAATTAACAATATCAGCAAACCAAGGTGTTCTGATTTGGACTGCAAATAGTTGTTCATCTAGAAAACTCTCACTCAATGGTAGGGAATCCTCTTCGGAAGCTGTGGGAATAATTAGTCTAGATAAATGGTCAGCCACCACATTTTCACTACCTTTTTTATCTCTAATTTCTAAGTCAAATTCTTTCAATAAAAGAATCCAACGAATCAATTGAGGCTTAGCATCTTTTTTAGACAACAAATATTTCAAAGTTGCATGATCTATATAGACAATCACTTTAGCCCCAACTAAATATGAACGAAAATTTTCCAATGCAAAAACTACTGCCAACAATTCTTTCTCTGTGGTTGCATAGTTGAGTTGTGCATCATTAAGGGTTCGACTAGCATAATAAATAACTTGGGGAAGCTTATCTTTCCGCTGTCCAAGAACTGATTCCACTGCATAATCTGACGCGTCACACATCAATTCAAAAGGTAAGCTCCAATTAGGGGCTGCAATAATGGGTGTTGTGGTGAGGAGTGTCTTTAACTTCTTGAAGGCTTCCAAACAAGCCTCATCAAAAACAAAATGAGCATCCTTAGCCAATAAATTACACAATGGTCGGCTAATCTTGGAGAAATCCTTGATTAACCATCTATAAAACCCGACATGGCCAAGAAAAGATCGAACACTCTTAACAGTTGTCAGGGGTGGCAACTTTTCAATTGCTTCAATTTTAGCCTTATCAACCTTAATACCCCTGTTAGAAATCAAGTGTCTTAGGACAATTCCCTGTTTAACCATGAAATGACACTTTTCCCAATTTAAAACCAGGTTGGTCTTAATGCACCTTTCAAGAACTAGAGATAATGGTCTTAATGCACCTTTCAAGAACTAGAGATAAATTCTGCAAACATTGGTCAAAAGAATCCCCAAAAACAAAAAAGTCATCCATAAATACCTCAACGACATGTTCACCTAACCCGGTAAATATGCTCATCATGCATCGCTGAAACGTGGCAGGCGCGTTGCACAAACCAAAAGGCATTCTTCGGTATGCGAAAGTACCAAAAAGACAAGTAAAGGTTGTCTTCTCTTGGTCCTCCGGTGCAACTGGAATTTGGTTATACCCTGAATAGCCATCCAAGAAACAAGAAAGCACGACCAGCCAATCTTTCCAACATTTGATCAGTGAATGGCAATGGAAAATGATCTTTTCTAGTACCCACATTGATCTTTCTATAATCAACACACATATGCCACCCAGTAGTCAAACGTGTAGGCACAAGTTCATTATTGTCATTCTTCACAACTGTAATACCAGACCGCTTTGGCACCACTTGAGTTGGACTAATCCACTTACTATCTGAAATAGGGTAGATCATCCCAGCATCTAAAAGCTTTATAACTTCATTACAAACAACTTCTTTCATAATTGGATTCAATCGACGTTGAGCGTCAATGGCAAGCTTTACTCCATCCTCCATTAAAATTTTGTGCATACAAATTGTAGGGTTGATCATTTTAATGTCAGCTGTAGTCCAACCAATTGCATCTTGATAGCTCCTTAAAATGCGTAACAATTTATCTTCTTCTGTTGATGATAAATCAGCAGCAATAATAACTAGCAGCGAAGAATCTGCACCCAAATAAGCATATTTCAAGTGTTCTTGAAGCACTTTTAACTCCAATTTAGGTGGCTGTACCTTGGAAGGCTACAACAGTTTTTTGGGTTCCCCTAAACTCTCAAAAACGTGCCTCCAACGGGGGGGTTGAAAAGGAACACTTTCCAAAGCTGAAACATACTCAAACACCTCTTCATCTTCTGTATTTTTATTCTTAAACCCATGCAACATATTTAACAATGGATCAGATGTCAAACGTGGCATAATTTCAACATGTAATACGCTGTCAAGCACATCAACACGCATACAATCTTGAACATCACTTGGCCTTTTAGTTGCTTCAAATAAACTGAACACAACAGATTGATCTTGCACTCGAAGTGTAAGTGTTCCAGCCTCTACATCAATTAACGTTCGAGCAGTTACCATGAAAGGACGTCCCAAAATAATTGGTGTTTGCATATCTTCATCCATATCTAAAATCACAAAATCTGCAGGAAGATAGAGATTATCCACTTTAATAATTAGATCTTCAATAATTCCCCTAGGATAAGCAACTGAACGGTCCGCTAGTTGTAGAATTATTGATGTAGGCTTGATTTCTCCTTGTCCTAGTCTCTGAAAAACAGAAAAAGGCATTAAATTAATACTAGCACCTAAATCTATTAAAGCACGGTTAAAATTAGAATTTCCAATTGTGCATGAAATTGTAAAACTCCCTGGATCTTGTTTCTTTGGGGGAAACTTGTGTAGTAGAACAGCGCTGCATTGTTCTGTAAGAATCAATTTCTGAAAATCCTCAAGCTTCTTTTTCTTTGTGCAAACATCTTTCAAAAACTTGGCACAAGAGGGAATATTCTTGATGGCATCAATTAACGGTAGATTAATCTAAACCTTAGACAAGGTCTTCATAAAATCTGTCAATTGTTGATCTTTAACTTTAAACTTCAACTGTTCAGAATAAGGCATAGGTGGCACATATACACGATCCGCAACAATATCCGCACCATTTTCGTAATTGTTCAATGGCTGTTTAGAATCTTTCAAATTGGCAGATTTTTCAACAATTCCTGAATCTGTTTTTGGCTATGAAGCCACCTGCGAATTTTGAACACCATTTTCAACTCTATTAGCAAAACTTTTGCCAGAACGCAAAACTCTAACTGCCTTGCAATCTGCACCTCCCTTTGGATTTGGTTCGGTTTGGCTGGGAAATGTACCCGAAGCCCTTTCTGAAACCTGCAAAGCAATCTGCCCCATTTGTTTTTCCATGTTTTTCACTGCTGCCTGTAGATTTTGGATTTCTTGAGTGGTCGTATTCGCTAATTTTTCAATTGCAACCTCCCAAGCAGTCTTAGGTGCAGCAGGTTATTGTACCTGCTGTTGAAATTGAGACCTAGAGTGTTGATCTTTGTCCCACTTTAAATTAGGATGATCTCTCCAACCTGGGTTGTAGAAATTTGAATATGGGTCATATCTGGGATGCTGGAAATTGTTAAATGCATTAACCTGCTCTGCTGTAAAATCTGGACAAACATCTCTATGTGGGCAGCTCATAAAACCATGAGTTATCATGTTACAAATGCTGCAGGCAGCTTGTAAGGGCTGTTGTACAGCAACCTGTGAACCTGGTATTCTTTGTAATAACATGTCAAATTTTGCATCAAATCTTTCAACAGACCTAGATTGTGGTTGCTCAACTGCCCACTGTTGTGTATCTGCTGCCATTTTTTCAAATAACAAACAAGCCTCTTGTGCATTTTTATCTTTGTACGAACCTCCGCATGAAACGTTGACAAGAGTTTTTGTAGTCATATTTAACCCTCTGAAAAATATATGCATTTGATCAGTAGTGTTAATACCCGAATGTGGATATTTTCTAATCAACTCTTCGAACCGCTCCCACACATCATGAAACTCCTCATTTGGCTTTTGGGCAAAAGATAAAATCTGAGTTCTTATGTCAAGAGTCTTTGAAGCAGGATAATACTTGTTTAAAAAAATTTCACTAAGTTAGGCCCAAGTACTAATGCTACCAGATGGGAGTGTGAGGAGCCATCTTCTTGCTTGATCCTTTAGAGTGTATGGAAACAAACGCAACTTAATAGATTCGGCTGAGAATCCCCTCACCAAAATATTTTTGCATCCCATTAAAAATTTGGCAATATGCATGTTTGGATCGTCAGATGATAACCCATGAAATGTAGGTTGAATACTCAACATGTGCTGCTTTATTTCAAATGTAGACCCTTCCTCCACTGCCGGATAAGTAATGCAACTTGGTATATTTGTGGTATGGGCTGTTAAAGATTCACCTAAAGGCTAACCTGCCTCTGGAATTACAAATGCCATTTTTTCTTTACTGTGCAGGTCCCCAGAAAATGAAGATTGCAGAAAAGTCTCTTGTACTGACGGAACCCACTGCAAATTTTTCTCCCGACGTCCTCTCCGTACAGTTTGCTCAAGTTCTGGATCGAAAGGAAGCAATTTCTGCACCGTTGTACGGGTGCTGACCATGCACAGATTATCCTTGTAATCTGCAAAAATAAACAAAAATAAAAACGAAAGTTAAATAATTTTTTTTATATGTTTAAACAACAATAACTAATTGAAAATCTAATTTGTAGGGATTATTTTAAATAATCCCCAACAACGGCGCCATTTTCTTGATAGGGATTTACACATGCCACTTTGAATGTTAGATTTTCCTAATTCATATTCTACTTGGAACCTCCAACATAGAACGTATATCTAACATGCAACCCGTCCGGACGTTCGGATCAAATCTGAACATAAAAGACTCATTATGCTTTATGAAAATCCTTTGAAAAACCATGCAACCCTTAAGACGTGGTGTTCATCCTAAGTGAAATTACAATTATTAATCGCAAGAAGCCAACGTCAACTTCAGGAAACCTTTCGACCAAAATTGCCACAAATTACTTTTCTAAAGATCCTAATGGTGATCAGGCATTAAGACAATTAGATAGTTTTTATCCAGGTGATTAATAATTCAAAGTATGCATGCAATCAATCATAAGCAATTAAATAAAATTCACATATTCATGCTAAGGCTTAAGGCTTCGCCCTAACAAAAGAAATTAGTTACGCATATTCATAAGTAAAATCATAGAAAATATATTTAAGAAAAGGATTGAAAGCACCTTTAAGTAGAAAATCTCCAAAACCCTAGCAATTCTCTCTGTCTCCAAAATTGCATAAAAGAAAGCCTAGTCCAAAAACTATAGATGGCCAAGCAATATATTTGCTAAACCACCACACAAACCCTAATCCCCTATAAAAATTAAAAAAAAAAAAAAAACATAACCCTAAATTAAAATGGTAAAATTTGTCCCAAATCTGAACAGCCACATTTTGGACCCATAAGCTGCTCCAAAACTTGCCCGATATAGCTGGATTTAATTTTTGGAATATTCTGAACACTTCTCCAGAAGGCCACGAACCCATCCGAGGTCATCTTCGGCTCCAAAAACGCAATTTAAGCCCAAAAACGTCATTTTCCAGCACTGCGCACTGCTTCTTTATTCCATCGCCAGAAAATAACTGCTTGGTAGAAAAATCCCAAATATTGATACGAACACGTTAAGTGACTCACGAACATCATCCAACTAGAATTACTCCAAAATTCGTCCATTTGGTCCTGTTTTGCTCTAGAGAAAGTCGGAAGTCCTATATTGAAAATACAATTCAAAGTATCAAGATTCTTTCAAAATATTAACCAAAATAAACTAAGATTAGGGTAAAATATATAATATAAAATCTACTCATCACCTACATATAATTACTGTGAATACGTTGAAGTACTAGTGTGAACTACAAATGGCTTGATCCCTGTTTAGGGTACGTAGGCTGACACACCCCGACCGAGATCAAGGCATGATGGCCATCACGTGAGAGTGACGTAGCCATGTGCACAGTGCGGAAGCGATAGTGAAAAGAAATATACGAATAATCAAAAACCAATTTACGAGAGTGCATTACTAAACAGGAAGTGATAGGAGTTAGTTACAAACGTAAATACTCATAATCAGAGCATAGTAAGTCTAGGTGCAGTCCAGTAGGACAAGTACTAGTTATACAATACCAAAAATGTCCTACTATCATTTGTGATAAAAACTCGATTTCAATTAATGAGAAAGAAGTTGAGGGATGAGAAGTGATTTGTTAACCGTTTGGAAGTGGTTTGTGACCTGGAACAGTTGGGGACTCTTTATGTGCTTGTCAAAATACTACTTTAAATCTTCACTCTAAATGATTTATCGGTAGCTTGTGAAAGCTATTTCTCCACTCAAATTTAGAGTGCAGGCTTATGTGGGCTTTAATGCTCGAGATCATAGGATTGTATAAATTATAGAACTTAATAAGCTTTTTTAATTGACGTACAAGATAGCGTAACTTGATATCCAAGATAACATGTGTGATAAGGATAAGCAATAATTAAGTCCTAACCCTGGGGTATAGAGGCTTTTTTTAAGTATATGACTCCATCTCGCCACTTAGTACTATGATTTAGTAGTTTTCTTCTTTACTTGTAAGTAACGGGTCATGTTTGCAATGTTTCGTGTCATTTTCGTGTAACACTTGTTATCTTAACGGGTTATGTCATGTCACACCTGTTATCTTAACAGGTCCTTAGCAGGTCAGGTTACTTTACCCAACAGGTAAAATGATCCGACCCGTTATGACCCCGTTAAGAAAAATATTTTTTTTCTTAAATTTGCACATGCCACATTACCACATAAATATTACTTCAAAACAGAAAAACACATTTGTCGTTAAGTACAACATTTACACTCCAAAATAAGAGCCCAATAAAAAAGTACCAATACACTAATAGTCTACTACAAAATAACAAATGTGCAAGGATTTGCAAAATGAAGGAGTTTTTCCCTTTCGAGGTTGTGAAGCATTTATCAGAAGTTAAAACCTTGCCAATGAAACTCAAAGCTTGCATATTAGTCCTTTTACAAAATTCTTCAATTTTCATTGATCATCATGGGGAAATTGTATTGGAACTTTGGCTTGATCTATTGCCTTCAAGAGTTATGTTGATAATGTTTTCTGTAAGATTTTTTACATCAGAACTCTTCTCCGCATAAACTAAGTATAGAAAAACAAACATTATAAACCATTCAAATTATGAGAAGTTTACTAGAATAATTATGACAAGAAATAAAACAATAGTACTATACCTATAAAAATATATTACCTCATTTTCTAAATTTTCTAAATATAATATAATATATATAATTATTATAGTTTTTTAGGGGTATAAAATTATTAAATTAATATTTTACTTATCGTGTATCGGGTTACCACATGTATACCTGGGCCAACCCGTTATCTAAATAGATGCTTATCGGATTACCCAATAATGACCCAATTTGTTATCGTGTCGACCCGATAGCCTGTTAATTTCGTGTCGAATTAACGGGTCGTGTTAGAAATTGTCAGACCGACTTGTAAGTGTGAGGTTTTAAGTTTGATTCTCGCCAAAGCCAAATTTGAACCACAATATTACTAGCCCATTATAAGACTTAGCCCACTCTCCCGCCCTTTTAATGTAAATAATATCGTTTGGTAAAAAAAAAATATGACTATCTGTAACACTAGGGTTGGGGGTTTATGCCTCAAAAGATGGAATTAGGGCTTGGGTTTGGATCACTTCGGTTTCGAAGTCCTGGGTTTCGGTCTCGAGTCCACGATCTACGCTCGAGATCCAAGGCTTGGGATAGGTCGAACATAAGGAGTGGAGTGAGTACCTTGGTTACATGATTACAGTGTATTCGAAAAAGACTATACAAAGTAACACTGTTAATTAAATTTTTTAAAGTGCAAATAATCATTTAAATTCATGCATTCCTTCAATTTCGTTTTACACAAATAAATTCCACTTGAAATTTTGGTAAAAATTAGAATTTATAAATTGACATACACAAATTCTCTTGTTTAGATTCATAAACATAGAAATTTAGAATTTTCGCGTGGAAAAATAATTTGGAATTTGGGACCTCCAATTCCCAAGTTCAAAGTCCATGTAAATAGGTGTCATTTCCCAATTTCTATGATTGAGAGTTTAAAAATAACAAATTCCGTATTCAATTCTATTGTTCTTTCAGATTAACCAAACAAGAAAATTTACAAATTCTAGAAAATAAAATCTTGTCATTTCAATTTCCGTCATTTTAAAATTCTTTAGTAATCTTAAATTTCTTTATCCAAACATAGTGTTAATTATTATTTTAATGTGGGGCCTTGACTTTATCCTTCCGTTGAGTGTATTGGCAAGATTCATTTTTCTCTATTGCCAATTCAATTAAGATTTTAGAGGATTTTAATTCTTTTAATGAATCTATAGGTATTTAATTAGGATTTTAAGTTATTCTTTCAAATTCAACCTGTATCCAACATGATTTTAAGATGATTTATGATAATCCTTAGAAATCGGGTGTATTTAATTAGAAATTTAAAAAGTATATAACATTTAATGTGTATTCAATTAGAAATTTATTTTAAAGAATTTTGAAAAGTTGATGACTTTGAGGAATTGGAGAAATTTTGAGTGTATTTTAATCATTCACAAATCTCATCTCTCACCCTGATATTTTGAGGGAATTGAATCAAAATTTTACATGAAAACTCTATAAATCAATTAAACACAATCAAAATCTATAATTTATATATCTTAAATTCCTTCAAAATCTCAGTTAAATACACCCTTCTACATTTACCTTCTCGTTCAAATATTTTAAATATTCATTGATCACGAAAGATTTCAAGTATTAATGCATTGATATCTATAGATTTTTCGTTTCCCTATAAGCCCTTATAAATTGAGTTAGATTTCTCTAACTTTTACATCAAATAACAAGGGCCGCCAAGAGCAAAACAAAATTCTGGTTTCTGTCTCCAATCCAATGGCATCTAGATTCGTGAACTTTCTCTGCTTGGTTTTCGTTTGCAGTCTCATTGTAGGAGGTAAAGTTTTACCCTTTTTTTTATCCAATGTTACTATTCCTTGTAGTCTTGCTTAACAAATGATCTAGTTAATTTTTAGCTTATGCATCTGGCATCTTATTTTTTACTTTTTATATAAAATACTTGGTGGTAATAACAATTTATATAATTTTCCCTGACATTCTTTTTTAAGTTTTTCTCTTCAACTCACTATATGTTATGAGTTCAAATCCCTCCCCGCAGTTTAGAAGAATTAGTGTATAGTATTTTATTGTCAATATAGTAGTTTACCAACTTTACATATTCGATTATTGCAGGAAATTGCCAACCCTGCACGGTAGACAATCTTGAAATTGCACAAGGGAAGATTAGCGATGACAAGTGGAATGTAACAATTACTAATGACTGTCCATGTTCTCAACTGGATGTGAAGCTTAGTTGCGATGGATTTGATCAGTCTGCAGTTGATCCTTCAATTTTGTCAAAATCTGGTGGCGAGTGTTTGGTCAATAATGGTCAACCAATCTATGGAAATAAAATTTTCAATTTTGCCTATGCTTTGAAAACTGAGTTTCCTTTCAAGCCACTCTCCTCCCAAGTTGCTTGTTCTTGAATGAAAGATGTTTGGAGAAAGATTAATTTAGATTTAAATAAAAGAGCTGAGCAGTTTTGTGGAACGAATTTCAGAATCTGTCTGTTTTTATGAACTTTTAATCTTTTCTTATTTTACGTTATGTTATCAGATTGTCTCCTAATAGTATCTTCACCAACCATTAATTAGTAAATCATGTTAAAAATAGGAATGATTTTGTCTAACCTTTATCATCATCAAATTGTTTGACGGATTCTATGAGTAAAATAGATAATGGTTTTATTTGAATTCATTAAAACAGGTAAAATCAAATGATTAATTTCACTAGTATAATTTTTTTGAACAAACAATATTATTACACTAAGTTGGTGGAAGAATGGGCTAAGCCTCACAATGAACTAGCAATAATATGATTCAAATTCGACTTTGAGTAGAAGGTGATGTAAAACATCTTGGCAGGAAACTGTAAATAAGATCTCAAATTTACAACAATAAAACTAAAAAGAAGACCAACTACAATAATCGCAGTCAGGGATTGCAAATTCAGCTAACAGCGATTAGTAACAATGTTTCAGATCATCTTAATCTCATCGAACCAACCTTTTAACAATACTTGCATACAATTTCATAAGCAATGTTGTTACGCCATGAAACAACAGAGGCACCTCCTCAATCCCACACCACGGGAAAATATTTACAAGACATCGTCATATCGAAAAATATTAATTTATACATGAGATTTGAGTATAATAAATTAGAAAAAAATATGAGACAATATTTTCTCTTATATTACTCAACTATGTTGAGGGTTTAAGTTGCCTAAGCTACAAGAGGGAGAAGGGAATCTAGCCCAACTAGACCTTTTCCCCAAAAATCTGATGAAAAAAAAAATCATTAGTAACATTGTTTGGGTAAATATTTGAACATTGGACCAAGATAAAGGAAAGTCCAAATATGCTAACTAAAAGGGGATTTGCCCGAAGCCCAACACCAAGCCCAGAGGCAAATTGAAGCCTTCTCAGCCAAAATGCAAGCCACGTTCTTACTATTGAAGTGACAAGTGATGAAGACTAACTTACTACCAGCCAAATAACACTTTCTAGTGGTATTCCAAGTAAAATGTTGATGACTCACTACTCTCCAAGTGCTTTCGGGTAAGAAAAAAGTTACAGCAGTCGAGCTAATTTGCCTATAAAAGGAGGAAGAGGCCCCAAAAACAAGGACACTCAACCAATCAAACAAACAAACATACAAACTCTGCTCTCAAACTAGATTTGCATCCAAAAGCTTAAATCAACCTAGATTCAATCCTTTTTAGCAACAAGCTATCTCTTTCCCAATTTAAAGCTCTGCTATCTCCCTTAGTGGCATAGTATCCATTCCCTTGTGTAAACTTGTTTACCATCCATCCCTTTTTAGCATATAAACCCCTGTTAATTCAAAGAGAAGTGATTGCAAGAGGTTCAACCTTGACACACAAGGTGAAATCTTGCCCGAAACTCTTTGTTTGTTTTCTAAATTTGTAGATCTATTACTTAATTCACTCTCCATTATGTATTCAAGTAATATTCACCTGTTTTCCTACTTTAAGAGTCTTAGTTGTAGCTGGATTCGGCTAGTTTAATGGACATATTATCATTAAAAGCAATCTAGGTCCAAACAAATGACTTAAGATGATCTGGACTCCCTTCATTCAAACATATAAGACTATGAACTAAAAGTCTTTGTTTACAAGGCAAGAAAAAGAACTTAATGTAAACTTAACCCATCCACGACAATCCTTTGATAACAAGAAGTCCGAGTAACTTGGGGCGTAAGTAATCAACTTAAAACACTCTTCTACATCTACTATACTGAGATAGCAGTGGCACGCCTAGCACGCAGTTAGTTTTGATTGTGAGCCTCAAGGCCTACACCTAAGCCCCACAAAGGCACCTTTCAGAACTAACTTTGTCCTCTTCTTATAGCACATCAACAAGAAAGAGCCCTACTAGACATCTAAAGTGCCAATCCCTTGGAGCTCTGTGCTGATGTCTGAGGATCCTTCCACAGAGAAATCTTCGCCATGAACAAACATCTTTCTCACCCCTATTTGCTTAGTTGATTAGAGCAACCTTTTTGAGTTCAAAAGCGAAAGACTCATATTTACTCTTCGTATATTTCTGACTTTACTTTCATGCTGCTTATATGTATGTTCCATAACATTGTAGTTAACAGCCAACGTGGCTTTAAGCACAAGTATCTTTCAATTACAGAGTCTCCAGCTCAAAAGTTAGTCCAAAATAAGAAAGTGGACAGTAAAGATCCCTAATGACAGATTGTTGTTGTCTCGAAGAAACAAGGAATAGAACATAGGAATCACTCAACCAAGCACAACGAAGCTTGCTCGATGTCGTTGATAGTGGATTAGCTCACACAACCAAGCCAAAGGCTTGATTGGAGAAGAAGAAATCACTCACTTTAAATGCACAAGGCAAATAAACTATTTTTTCATTAATCAAGTCTACCCAAATGCTTGTATTACAACATAATTTTTTTTTTTTTTAACAAACGATATTATTTTAGTAAAGGAGAGGGGGTGGGCTTAACCTCACAATGGGCTAACAATAATATGGTTTAAATTTGCTTTTTAGCCATAATCAAACCTATGGCATCATAATTTAAAGAAATTCAAGACAAGGAAAGCATAAATGTTAAAACTTCCAAAAGGACTCTCATCATAATCTAAATGGACTTAACAAATTGCTATGTAATTCAAAGTAAACAACCATTATTATTCTGAATCCAATGCAACACTACTACAATATTAACTTTAGGTGGCGGATGATGGTGGCGGAAGAAAAATTTTGTCGGATAAAATATATCTGACACATCATTTAATTAGTGGCAGATATTAGAAAAATCATGTCGGTTATATCCGACATAAAGTCCTGGCGGATATTTAATGGCAGATATCAAAAAAATACTATCGGTTATAACTGATAGTATTTTTGAATCCTTTTTTAAAAATATTTTTGAAGATTCTGGCGGTTTTTAAGTTAATGGTGGCGGTAATAACCGACAGAAATTGATTATTTTATTATTTTACTTTTTAGCAGTTATTATTTTAGTATTCTAGCTGTTATAACCGACATAAATGAAAATTTTATTATTTTAATATGTTATATTGATTAAAAATAAATAAATGAACACATATTTTAAATATATTTTTTTTCACTCATGACCCTAAAGTCTAATGAACCCAATTCCCACGAGCAATAAATTTTCTGAGAGAATAATATTTTTTTTCACTCCTTGAGCGTACGGTTGTCCATGGCTATACCTTGCGCTTCTCCACCCACTTGTGCCGTGGGATCCTCCTTGTGCTGTTGTTTCCTCCTTCTTCTCAAAGTTCTCTCGAAGTTGTCGTCAAAGTCCAAAATATGCCCACGAACAGGTCGGGAACTTCGAGTCATGCACTAGTACCTAAAAACAAAGAAAACAAAACAAATCAGCAACTTAAACAGAAACTTAAACAAAATACAATAATTCGAAAGAAAACAATCCAAGAGATTAGCAAAGTTGCTAATCCCCGGCAACGGCGCGAAAATTTGATGTTAAAAATAAGTTAACACACAAAATTAAACCCTCTTTTTATCAATTGTAGCAAAGTATGTAAATAGGGATCGTTCTAGACCGGGGATTAGGAGGGATTGCTAAACACTTGAAAACTGACTTAGAAATGTAAAAACAAAGTTTAAAGCACTAGATTAGACTCAAAGAATGCAAAACTCACGTTTAAAATACTAAAACAAACCAAAAACTCAAAACAGCAATCAAAAGATTCAAAACTGCCTTAAAAACACTTTCTGGGCAGTTTTGAACACAAAGCATCAAATTGGACGAATTTGGGTTTTAACTTGTACCAAAACACTTAAAAACATAAATCAACACACTTTCCAATTAATCTAGGAATTCAAAATAATTGGGGAATTGATTTGGACGAAAATAAACTTAAATGGCAGATTGTAAGAGAAACAGATTGTAATACAAAGTTATGAAGAATCAATGGATGATGGAATGGCTAAGGGGTTCTTCTCCACACATGAAATATATGCAACCTAAATCGATTTCCAATTATCAATTGAATAAGTTATGAATCTCGACACTCCAAGTTAATTAGGTCCGCTTAAATTAACCTTCAGATTTCCCTAGAATCATTGAATTGGATGAATATGCATCGCAAACAAATTATTCCTAACAAGTTCTTTATATGAACAGCATGATAAAGACACAAGTTAGAATCATTACGTTCTTTGGAAATCGTAAGCATCGACAAGGCATTCGTAACTATGAAAAGCATGATACTCTTGCCAGGAATCTACTTAACACGATCGTGACTAGCGACCTTCACTACTTACGAATATAAATTCATAACGATTAGGTGAAACAAATTTATATCCTAGCATCAAATTCAAGCATGCAAATTAAGCGTGCACTCTCAACCAACATACAAGAATAAGTTCTAAATCAAATGGTTAAGCAAATTGTATTCACGACTTATACAACGATAATTGAAAGTAATCAACTTATTTCACATATATAATCATGGTTTTGAATCCACCCTTAGCCAAAACAAATTTAGCCAATCATACTTAAAGCAAAACAAAGATTATATGAATTAGACATTGAAATATAAGATAGAAAACACCCAAAATCGTTCAAAAACTCAAAATGAAGAGCCAAACAATCGTAGTGAATCTGTCCCCTTCCTTGCTTGCGGCAGATTGGGTTGTGAAGATGTTTTGGGTAGTTTTATGGTGTAGAATGGATGGGGAATGGTATGGAGAGGTTTAGGGTGAGTATGGAGGAGTGTTTGATGGTTGAAGGATGGTAGAGAACTCGGCAAAGAGGGTGGAATAAGGTGGAGTGGCTGTTATGTTTTCTGGGCACTAAAATGGTGTTTTTGGGGTGTTTTGCTGCCTAGGGTGAGTATGGACGAATTTTCTGCATGAATGATGAATATGGGAGGTTCAACCCTTTGCCAAGGGTTGTAAACATGTATATATAGGCCCCAAAAACCCTAGAGAATCAGATTAGGCAGTGGGGGAAATGCACAGCAAGGAGGGTGAATTTGTGGTGTGCAATGGTCCAAGGATGAAAATGGAGCAATGATGCAAAGTATGGAGGGTAAAATGGAGTGGTATTTCAGCTAGGGAGCATGAATGATTGTGTTCATTGCATGGAAATGAAAAGGGGAGGTGAAATGTTTCAGAAATTAGTCAAAGGTGCAGCAACATGTGTTGCACACGGCATTGGATCCCAAATGTGGATGATGGAGCATCAACTGGTGCATGGAATGGTTGTGAAAGTTGTGTGAAATTTGATGGGTGAAGGGAACAAGAGGTATGCAGCAATTGAGTGTGATAATTGAGTGTTTTGAGGCATGAAATCAGAAATATTTTAGGGGACAAGGATGATTAAGCATGCATGGGAATCCAAAGGGAATGCTATGTGGATTGCACGGCAAGGATGTGTGTCCTTTTGTGGCTGAGTTCTTGATCCTTTGTACACTAATTCTTCACATTCTTAGCCTCTTTAAGTCTTCAATTTCGTCCAAACCTTGGTTCCAAATATGTGACATGCATTCCAAGCTCCATTTTGCTCCAAAATGCTCCAAAATGCATCTTCTTGCCTACTTTGTCCTTAAAATCTGAAAACACACGAAAATGACTTTAAACATTAAAATAACTAAGGAAACCGACATAAATGCACAAGAACAAGCCAACTAAGTCGCATAAATATGCTCCTATCAATAAACACACATGAACATGTGGTGTACTCTATCATGTTTTATTTTATTTGACACACCCCGACCCAGAATGTTCACTAGGACTCCAAATCGAGCTGTGCTGGCCGACACCTGGAAGGTGACGAAGCCATAAAGTGTGATGATGTGGAAAAATGTGAATAAATTTAAACTTGAGAGTGCCTGAATACCAGAGTGCACCGGTGATCAGGAATGAACCCATTTCACACGTGACGTTAGAGTATAAGTAAGTACAGAAGAGTGAATGAAGAATCGTACCCTCGAAATAATCTCCAATACCAAGAATCGCCACGAATCTTCGATGATAAGAAAGCTCAGCTAATAAAACCTTGAGGGTGAAGACAAGACAAAAGTGAGTGGCCCTGTAAATAAAATTTTAATAGAAACCATATAAAACATTATAACCCTTCGCTACAACACCTGTATAATTTCCAGAAAATATCATAAATATACCACAAGACAGCATCTCATCAGCAATATCAAATAATCATGTGATTAATAACTCATACTAGTACGCAAGTCAGAGTCACCTATGGTGACCTATACAACTTACCCATATCTCATCACATATACTAGTTCATCATATATTTCATCGCATATGCTAGCTTATCGCATATTCATCACATATGCTAGCTTATCGCATATTCATCACATATGCTAGCTCATCGCATATTCATCACATATGCTAGCTGATCACATGTTCATCACATATTCATCACATATGCTAGCTTATGACCTATTCATCACATAGGCTAGCTTATAAGTCGAAGTCACCTCTAGTGACTTGTACGACTTATCCGTATCTCTTCATGTATCTCATTAATCATTGCTAGCATATACGCCGGAGTCACTAATAGTGACCTGTACGACTTTATTTATATCTCCTCATATATCTCATTCATCATTTCTAGCATATGAGTCGGAGTCACTTATAGTGACATGTATGACTTTATTTATATCTCCTCATATATCTCATCAATATACTAGCTGGAGTCACCTCACGTGACCTATACGGTTGAATCAATATCTCATGAACATGCTAGCCAATTAATATCTCATCACATATCTCTTCAATATACTAGCTGGAGTCACCTCACGTGACCTGTACGGCTGAATCAATATCTCATCAACATGCTAGCCAATCAATATCTCATCATCCATATCTCATCACATATCACATCAATATTGATGTCGGAGTCAACCCACATAACCTGTACGGTTGAATCAATATCTCATCATCATGCTAGCCAATCAATATCTCATCATCCATATCTCATCACATATCTCATCACCATCACTATCATCAACATGTACTCACCTGAAGCTTACCTGGGCGTCCGTAAAATCAGTTGGCACTTCGAAGCATTTACAATAATTAGGTTCAGGTAATACACATATAAATATGTCATGATGCAATCTAAAACTCAACTATAACATAGTATTTTCAAGCATATATATAACATGGCGTGAAATGCATAATCCGTAACGTCCTACTCCCGAACTACTTATTTTCGGAGATAATTATCAATGATAAGCCCAACTAGATACTAGTTTAATTAATTATCGTTACTTACGTTTCCTTACTTCAAATTCCTGATTCTTCATACATTGATTTATGACCAATATTTAACCACCAAATCATAAAGTTATATCTTATATTTTCCACCAATGTCCCTCACATTACTCAATTCCCTAAACAAGGCTCTTGTCTCGATTATTTAGTCTGTTTTATTGTATGGTTGCATCTAACGTCTCATTAGACTGCCTACATACCCTAAATAGGGATCAAGCCATTCGTAGTTCACAATAATTAATTGTAGGTAACATGGATAATTCACTTTAGAAGTGTTTGAGGAACTATCAATTATATACCTATGATAAAAGGAAAATACCCACTCACCTGGAGTCCACGCTATGATTCTCTAGCACGCGCATCAAGGTGTCTCGAATGATTGGCGCCTAGAACAATTATAAAATCACATCTCAGAACTCTTATCAATAGAATACGTAATTCACATAAAATACATCCTCAAGGACATTCTAAAATAGTTTGAGACCCATAGACCATAAGTTAACCGTCGATCAAAGTTCTACGGTTGGGTCTACAACCCTGTAAACTTGCTCCAGAAAATCCGCATATCAGATTTCGAATCCGAAACTTCCAAAGGTACACATTATGCTTCTAGAATAACATACTAAAATTTCATTACAATCCAACGGTCGGATTTTCATCAATTACCAAAACTAAGTGACGGTTAACATTTATTTTATAAACTTACAAATCTAATTCGGGAAGATCCGTACATCGGATTCCCGATCTGTAAGTTCTATGGTCCTCAAATATTACGTACTATAATGTATTAAATTTTGGTGATGATTCAACGGTCAGATCGTCGATTCATATTTTGACCTATTCACGTGTCGAAATGAAACTAAGCCCAAATAATGAAATTTCATACGGATATCAATTATGAACCCAGGGCATCTAATAATACTTAAACAAAACATCATTGGCCCACAAGCCTCGTGCCCCTATCTGTTATTTTCTCGCAAGAAAATTCAACTATTTTTAAAAATTCTAAAAAATTGCAGAATTGAAGATCTCAAAGACTAGAGTAAACTTTATACATGTGGCCAAGTCCAATTTGGCCTAGAAAGGCTCCAATTTTGCGAAAATCGTACGAAACCCTATAATTAGGTGTGATTCGATTCGACCTCCAAACTTGCTTCGACACCTACACCACTGCTTGGGCTTTGTTCCTAGGTTCTAGGGGAGTGTTTTGGTAGTGGTAATTGAAGGAAAACGTTTCACAAATTGGTGGATTTTGAGTAAACTTCCTGCAGCACCCATGGGTGTTCTTCTTGAAATTTCTACCATTTCATTCGAATTTTGGTTAGAATTGAATGTTGGGATATGGTGATAAGGTTTGATGGTGGTGAATAGGTGAAAATCACTTGAAAAACGGGTGAGAATCGCCGGAAATCACCCCGGGTCATAACTGGGTTTTTGGGTGTTCGAAGGCCACGGAAAGAAAATAATGGGAGGGAGGCTAAGAGCTTCCCTCTCTCCTCCTAATTGGTTGCTTCAAATCTCCCAAATTTCTGATTGGTTCCCCTTCCCACAAAGTGGGAGTTACACTTATAATCTTAAATATAATTAACTAGTTTCAAAAGTCCGTAACTATACTGTTATAATCAGGACTCGCGAACAGCTTTTGCCTATGCGTTCGTACCAACGAGTACTGCACAAATACACCAAAATAATAAGTCATACGTTCCTCTAGGCGATGGTTGATGGAAGTCAAAGTCCTCTCCTCCAGGGCATTTTTGTCAATTCACACTTTTAAAATTTATAAAATTGTAAAATTTGGGACGGGTTGTCACATTATTATTTTAAAATGTTATATTGATTAAAAATAAATAAATAAACACATGTTTTAAATATTTTTTCGTTTATAATCGGAGCTATAAAAAATCATTAAAATCTTTAAAATTGTGATTTTTCGTTAAAATCATTAAAATTGTGATTTTTCGTTAAAATCGATAAAATTGTGATTTTTCATTAAAATCGGGTTGAGGAGTGTAGCTGTAAAAAAATCATTAAAATCGGAGCTAAAATAACCGTTAAATTGTGATTTTTCTTTTATAACCATCGAAAACTTTTGTTCCGTTACATAATCTTTTAATGTTTGTTTTTTACAATTTTTTACATATGCAATCTCGAAGTGTGTACAAATAAGTTTTACAGTTCGATCGTTGAAAAAACTTTCGTAGAATGCATATCGTTTCAAAACGGTAGATTAAACAAACACTTAAGAGTTAATATTATACTTCCATCAAGTATAAAGTAAGATTTGTGGTATCCACTAGTGTAAATATTTTAAATTGAAGATCAAATTTATTCATTGCATTCTTATAGGGTCAAGGAGTATAGCTATGAAAAATCATCAAAATTGGAGATAAAATAACCGTTAAATTATGATTTTTCATTTATAACCATAAAAAACTTTTGTTCCGATACCTAATATCTGAATGTTTGTTTTTTGCGATTTTTTACGTATGTGATCTCAGAGTATGTACAAACAAGTTTGAAGGTTGGATCGTTGAAAAAAGTTTCGTAGAATGCGTATAGCATCAAAATAGTAGATTAACCAAACACTTAGAGTTAATGTTATACTTCCCCTTCAAGTATAAAATAAGATTTTGCGGTATCCACTAGTGTAAATATTTTAAATTGAAGATCAAATTCATTCAATGCGTTCTTATAGGGTCGACGAGTGTAGCTGTAAAAAATCATCAAAATCGGAGCTAAAATAACCGTTAAATTGTGATTTTTTGTTTATAACCGTCGAAAACTTTTGTTCCGTTATGTAATCTCTAAATGTTTGTTTTTTACAATTTATTACATATGCAATCTTGGAGTGTGTACAAATAAGTTTTGCGGTTGGATCGTTGAAAAACGTTTTGTAGAATACATATCGCGTCAAAACGGTAGATTAAACAAACACTTAAGAGTTAATATTATACTTCCATCAAGTATAAAGTAAGATTTGTGGTATCCACTAGTGTAAATATTTTAAATTGAAGATCAAATTTATTCATTGCATTCTTATAGGGTCGAGGAGTGTAGCTGTAAAAAATCATTAACATCGGAGCTAGAATAACTGTTAAATTGTGATTTTTTGTTTATAATCGTCGAAAACTTTTGTTCCGTTACGTAATCTCTGAATGTTTGTTTTTTACGATTTTTTATGTATGCAATCTCGGAGTGTGTACAAATAAGTTTGATGGTTGGATCGTTGAAAAAAGTTTCGTAGAATGCATATCGCGTCAAAACGGTATATTAAACAAACACTTAGAGTTAATATTATACTTCCATTAGTGTAAATATTTTAAATTGAAGATTAAATTCGTTCATTGCATTCTTATAGGGTTGAAGAGTGTGGCTGTAAAAAATCATCAAAACCTGAGCTAAAATAACCGTTAAATTGTGATTTTTCGTTTACTACCGTTGAAAACTTTTGTTTCGTTACATAATCTTTGAATGTTTTTTTTTTTTTTTTTTTGCGATTTTTTACATATGCGATCTTGTAGTATCTATAAACAAGTTTGACTGGTTAGATCATGGAAACTAGTTTTGTAGAATGCATATCTCTGTTAAATTTGCCTAAATTTTGAAGTGGGAAAAGTAATTTGTGCTAAATTTTTATTTATGTTTTTCAAGTATTGATTAGACAATATTTAGTTTGTGTGATGACATTTTCATTGTACAATTATCTTTCTGATTAGACAATATTTAGTATGTGTGATGGCATTTTCATTGTACAATTATCTTTTTGTTTCTTTATTGCATATTTTACATGTGTTATTATCTATTAAACCAAACAATTATTTATTTAATTTTAAAAAACCTATTTAATTTAAATACATATTATTTATTTATTTATTGAACCAAACAATTATTATTTTATTTTTTAAAATAGAGACAAAATTTTGGAAGGGAATTTAAAATTTTGGGAGGGAATTTTGGTGGGATTTTTGTCGCCATTTTGTTTATGTCGGTTATAACCGACAGTAATGAAAATGTTTATGTCAGTTTTTATTTAAAAAAATATTTCTGTCGGTTTTAACCGACAGTAATGAAAAGATTCCAAAATAAAACCCTTCCCCCTTCCCCCTTCCCCCTTCCTTCATTTCCCATTTCTGTCGTTGAGCTCTTATCCCCTCTTCTCTCTAGCCTTGAGCCTAGAGCTATGAGAGCTCTCTCTTCCTCTCTCTTCATTTCTCTCTATAATCTTCAGCCTCATATGTCATCCCTCCTCTCTAATCTTCTCGGCCTGCAACCCAAAACCAAAACAACCCACACCCCCATTTCTTAGACATCTCCGTTTCCAGTTTCCTTTTTTATTAGAAAATAGACGAAACCCTCATGCATGTGTGCTTTCAGTGCAGGTTCAACAATTAGCAGAGAGGGTCAAGAACACGAATAGAGCGACTGCAAAATTTCAAATCCTCTTGATACAAGCGGAAAAATCGAGGTTCTAGATCTGCAAGAAAAGGTATAAGGCCTCCTTCCCCAAACTCGAGCTCGATCTTGTGCATACCATATCTCGAGTTATATCTATGGAATAATGGCAATATCTTCGTTTGTGCATGCATGCATAAATCAAATATGTTGTTCAATATGCTCATGAATCTGTTCTTGTTCACTTGCATGTACCCACCAATACATTCTCGAGCCAAGCATGTGCATAATTGAATCAGTATTCTGCCTTGATGAGCCGTGTCCTCTGTGCTACTTAGATCCCCAAAAAGTAGAATGCGTGTATTAGGAATTTGATGAATGGATCTAGTGGCACAGAAGCTTCTCAGTAGAGGAATGGATGATGAATGTGCTGGGGTGAATAAATGTTAATTGCACGCCCGTAGTTAGGATTAGGCCGAATCAGCTCCGACTTGAATACAAAACTCTGTGTTGATATGGAAAATGAAGCTCGAAATTATTACACAAATGGCGGAAAAAAAAAAGCTCGAGTGTGAAGTTTCACTTACTAGTATATGGCTTTTGAAACAGGGCTATCCAGACTGCAGAAGAAATCCATGGCTTTTGGAAGAGGGGCTGTTCCAAATCTATCGTCTCTCTCCCTCTCCATTGTTCTTCGAGGCGTTCTTGTGAAGTAGAAAGTGGTTTATATTTTTTTTATTATTAATATATTTTCTGTCGGTTTTATCCGACAGAAAATGCTTTTATTTATTCTTATTAATAAATTCTTTGTCGGTTATAGTCAACACAAATTCTGTCGTTTTAGTATTTTTTGTCGGTTTTCACCGATAGAAATGCTCTTATTTATTTATTATTAATATATTCTTTGTCGGTTATATCCGACAATTTCTGTCAGTTTTAGAGTATTTTTTGTCAGAAAATTCACTTCCTGAAGTTGGCAATTCTGTCGCTTATTATATCCGCCACTGCATCCATTTTCTGTCGGATTTTGCTTAAAATCCGACAGTAATATACATTTTTTGTCGATTTTTGGACTGCCAGTTATAGATAATTTTGTAGTAGTGTAAGTGAGCAATTTCCAAGTTGTATGCTGCTCCTGCATCATATTGTACTCGGCTGGATACTAAAGCTAACTTGCGATAGATTTCAAACTGCTGAAACATTGATCCTCCAATCTTAATCAAATCTGGTAGTGTTGATAACAGCAGCAGCAAATATGAAATGAACCAGTGAGAAACGAACACTTGGTAAAGGAATATGAACTCAATCTTTGATTATTCAATCAGTGCTTACAAATGAAGTTTTGAAGTTTTTTTTTTCATGTTTGGTTGTTTAAGATTCAACTGTTTTTTATTATTTAGTGAAAGTTATGTTTGTAGCTCTTTTTACTTATAATTAATGACATTTGTAAACTTACAATTACAAGTCTTTTGGTTAAGACATGAAAGTTCTAAGATGGGTACTAGTTTAACCTAGAGGGGGTGAATAGCTTCCAACTTAAAAAATCCAATTCAATCTTCAATTTAATTTTCACATCCACAATAAATATCAAATTATCATACTCATATGCAGTTAAAACGATAAATAAAATGTGCACACAGGATGTAGGATTTAACGAGGCAAAACCCACCACTGGGAAAGTCCTTGGGCTCCCAAGTCAGGACAAACACTAAGATAAATGAATACATAAAGGACTTACAAAACTCATTTTGCTAGACACTCAACTAGAAGGTAGCTTTGTCTCCACGCCTTTGCTACTTGATCTCTCTTTAGCCTTCGAGTGGAAGTGGCACGATACTAACATGGCCGTCAATCACCTTCCCCTCAAATTTTGTAGGATACTAACGCGATCATGCAAAATGAAAGTATAATGAAATGATTTTTGAAAAACAATCAATTACGAAAATCAAAATGCACATTTTCATAATCGATCTCTGTGCACTTGGGGCTACTAACATATTTTTGATCTCCAATGATATTTCATGCAGCGATACAGAGTATAATAAAAATATCAATGCTTTACGGCAGCAAAAACCAAAACCCAAAAGCATGTTCTAATACATGTAGCAGCAAAAATCATGATATGATGATGACATGTAAAAAACTTAACGCATGCAGCAATACTCTAAAAAAACAATGAAGAAAATATGTTTTTCTTTTCTTCCTAATGCATGTCTGCCGACTAACATAATAAGGAAGCTGCAAAAATCTCTTGTACCAGTGCATGTATATGAGCGCAATTGAAAAGAAGAATTTGTATATTAAACGCATGCGGCAGCAGCAGCCAAAACCCTAATCTAATGCATCTATTAATAGGCTGCAGTAGGAGTAGTCAACATGACTAGTAAGCATAACTGCTTTGGCGACGAAGGGAAAACCATCACGCAAAGGCAAATACGGTTATCGGAAACATTGGGCGGCGAACACATTGTCATGCAAAGCTCGTGACGTCAGACATTGCGCGATGGACATAGAGGCTGTCGCAGTAAGATTTTAAAATTAATTTTTTTTTAAATAAAATTAATTAATTAATTATTTAGTTTTTCCTTTTAAATGTTGATAATATTGTTTTATGTATAAATTAATTTAATGAAATTAAAAATAGAATATGTAAAGAAGAAAATATATGGAATTAAAAAATTATTGAAAATGTACATATAAGGGAAAAAAATACTTTTAAATTTGAAAACAATTTAAACAAAACTAAAATAGGTAGTCTTCCACGTCACAATCGCCTGTTGGTGGAGTTGCTGCTGCGTTGGGGGGCTAGGAGGTCTTAGCTGCTGTGGCAGGGGGCTGGGAGGTTGTTCCTAGAGGTGGTTAAACGCCGGGGAACCGAATGCCAGAGATTTGAAGGGTGAGACGAATTTGGTTCATCAAACTGCTTTGGGCCACAAGCTGAAACTGCCGGGCGGCTATCTGCTCCTTTAGGTTCGCCACTTTAAATGTCAGTTATTGGACCTCTTCTGTTCTCTGCCTGGAGGATAAGGCAAAAAGGTCCTAAAGGCGGGCTTTCCCAAGCACCTGGTGAACATTCCCATGCTTACGACCGAGGGTCTGATCGAGTATGTCTATTATGATCTGAAAACCGACATCCTCAGGGGGAAACACCACCTCGATCGGGGTCTCTGGGAGAAGCTGGGAAGCCACCTCCTCTAGAACGGTTTGGCCTTTCTCCACCATGGTGGACTAGCAGAAAGAAATAAACAAATTAATTTTAATATACCTGTAATTAATATTAATACTAATTGTGTGGAGCCTAAAATAATCCCAAATATTCTGGAGGTGACACGTGGACTTTTATTCAAGAAAGACAAGATTGCCCTCAATAAATGGGCAGGCTTCTCAAATGCTCCCATGCTCAGCTCACACCCCTAGAGGTCCCAACAGCTGAATACGACTGCCCACTGCTAACCTGCCCTTGGCAAGGAATTCAAGATAAGGATTAATTACCCAAACTGTATCTTTAATACATTCCTAATTGAAGATTGACTCCAATCAAGTAAGTAATCCTAATTTAATTAAATTAGGATAATTACATCATTATCGCAAGATATTATTTCCTATTTAATATCTTGGGAATATTTAGAGAATATCTCTCCATTAAACACTATATGGCCGGCCCTAGCCCTATAAATACCCCATATTCTACTAATTTTTTAGAGCTTTTGCAACCCTAAAAAAACCCTAAACACTTTACTCTCTTAGAGAAACTTAGGCATCTGAGATCCGTTGACCTAACCCCGCCCCCCACCTCGTGGGCGCCTGAGGCTTAGGTCTTTGATTAAAGGTGTTGATTGTTTTACAGGTGCATTTTGGTCAAGATTAAAGACGGTGGAAATTTGCATTGACAAATTGGTGCTTTCATTGAGAGGTGATTCAAAACACTCGGAGACGCCTTTTGTATTAGTTTCTTGAATTTTCTGTTACGTTGAAATTTCTCACATGTCGTATCAATTAATTTTTCGTAGAAAAGTTTCTTGATCAATCTCTGGAGAAAGTATACAATGGTAGAAAATTCAGAAACTACGACGAATGGAAACCCATACGTGGAAGAATTTGGACCGGATAGTAGAGACCAGGACATAGCCCCACGACGGAGATCCTCAAGGCTCAACGCGACGGCAGAAGGAGCCCCACCACCGTGGAACCGTGCCACCACCATCACCACCGTGACCCAGCAGCCACGACAAGGCTACCAGGCCACAACACCATTCCCACCAAACCCTAGGCAACCAAACCCTAGGCAAGAGGCCTAGATCCACTTCCAAGCCCATGGGCAGGAAGCCCAAAACTTGGCAGCTGCCACAACAAGCCCTAGGCAGGAAGCTCAACCCAATGCAGCAGCATGCCTTGTTACATAGTAGGCTCGAACCCAAGCCCCAGAATTCGGCAATTGCTGCCCGCCAGGCAGTTTAACGAGCCCAAGCCCAAGCCACTTAGCCAACACCCAACGGCTAGGAGGGCCCATGACCATGCATATCCAAAGAGAGCAGGCACCGGTCCAACGCTTAGACAATCCAGCCCACGACCTAATAATATTCTGACGATCTGTCCCGCAACCCGCTCTGATGACCCAACCTGCGACCCAATGCATTCTGAGGCCACCTGCAGCAATCCAAATTCTGACCATAGGTCCCGCGATCGATTCCTGGTTATTTACACCCCACTTTTCTGCAGGACTGCCTGCTTTGGGCTCAAGCTTTGTACCTGCAGTCCACTATACTTCCACCACACATGGAGACGCCCATTATTCAAGCTTTTCCAATCCAAATGGCGAGCACCACCTGCCTTAGCAGGTCGCAAATTTAACAAACGCCCTTGAGCAGCAAACCACCTTGGTGAACCAACTCTTCGAGCATATTGAGATGCAGCGCGGCCCAGACAAGGTGTCCCGAAGCAGGACAAGGACGAAAGAATGTGACTCATTCCAACGACGACCTGGTAAAGAGCCACTCAGCCCACCACGAACCATACGTTTAGGTAGTGTGCACTCTCATTTGGGCCCTCAAGGAAACGTCTTCTCCCGCCTAAATGCGTAGAAAAGCGTTCATTCCTGACTCGGCTCAGGAGTCAGTGTGTATTCAAGGTTAGGTCTACGCTCCGATGAGCGTTCAAGATAATCTAGGAGAAGCGTCCACACGAGGCTAGGCCCACAATGAGATCTTCTTACTCAGCAACGAAGTAGGCAGCCGCATGATGCCCAGAGAAGGGCACGTGAGTAGTTCAGCTCAAGTTCTTTTGGTAGCCCCCTCCTAGAGCGGTGACGAGCAGCACAAGACGAACCACGTGCACCACAACCGTGGCACAAACAAGTAGGACGAGCCAAAGAGCAATATGGATCAGTAGGTCAACACTGGGGGTAGTTGGAGGCTTCGCTGCCCCACCAAGCACAAATCCAAGAGAAAGTACAAAGGCTCGTAGCAGAGCAGTTGTGCGAATTCCAATGTATTGATACAATCGACGATGCCCTCCATAGAGACGTGGCTAACCTGAGTAGGTCACCCTTTACCGATGAGATCGAGCAGATGGAGCAACCACCAAAGTTCAACTCGAGACATTTCACCCTATTCAAGGGAGATGAAGATCCGGACATTCACTTGATGCACTACCGAAGTGCCATGACCTTTTACACCAACAATGACGTGCTCATGTGCAAAACCTTTGCTGCAAAACTCCAAGATGAGGCACAAGACTGGTTTCACACCATGCCGCCATCCTCAATCCAGAGCTTCAATGAACTTTCCTTGGTTTTCATTAAGGAATATTCGCCCTGCTACTCAATAAAAAAGAAGTATGACCATCTTTTCAACATGAAGAAAAACCCGAAGGAGTCGCTCCGCACATACGTCAAGAGGTTCAAGGCAAATAAGACAAAGATCGTCAGATGCGATGACAGCATTGCATGCTCAGCTTTCTAGAATGGGATCTCGGAAGAACACCCTTTATTCAGAAAATTGATCATGGGAGGGGAACTGACCTTGGCAGCCTCGTATGCTTTGGCAGAGAAGCACGCATTATGGGACGAGGCCAAGCAGTCGTGCGGGAATGAGCAAAAAAATAAGCACATGGACCATTCCCCAAACAGAGATGACTCAACGCCTAAGGCATTCACCAAGTTCTCAGTTCTGATTGGCCAAATTCTCCATAAGCTCAGGAATGAACCATGGTTTCAACTACCGCCACCTATGAAAGGTGATCTTACAAAACTAGATCAGACAAAGTATTGCGCATTTCACCAAGGGCCAGGTCACACTACCAACGGCTGCCTCAAATAGAAGCAGTACCTCGAGAAGCTGACAAAAAATGGCTGGTGCGACGAATATCTCAACAAGCCAATCGCTCGGCCTATGCAAGCAGCAAAAGCCAACACTGAACCCCATTTAAAATGATGCGGATTAATAGCATCTTTGCCAAGTCAGAGCACTCTCGATTTGCAACTAGCAATGTGAATGAATGCTTGGAGAAATTCCCCATCACTTCTTAAACTCTGTTTAGGCCTATCCAAATAAGTTCGAAGTCTCGGGCAGTTCAACAAACAAGACCTCATAGGCCGAGGATTATCCAGTTGTTATGCAATTTCTACCTTCTAGCATAGTTGATATGTTTCTTTATTCTCAATGAAGATCCAAGAAGTTATTCACAAACCTGGCTCAACTGTTGCCTACAACAACTGCTCAAAGCCCTATATGGGTAAGCTCTTCAGCGCGAAAGGGTAAACTAATTCCCCGACACCCATCAGGGTAAACTCTCTAGAGCCCATCAGGGTTAGCTCTTCAGTGCGAGAAGGTAAACTAATTCCCCGACACTCATCAGGGTTAGCTCTCTAGCACGAGAGGGTAAACTAATTCCCCGACACCCATCAGGGTAAGCTCTTTAACGTGAGAGGGTAAACTACTTTAGAATATCCAGACGTGGATGGGTTTTACGAATGCCCAGTTCCCCCTGAATACATTGACTACCTGCGCTGGACGACTCCTAGAATTAGCCATGATAGTCCTTCCCTTGGAATAGACTTAGCCAACTGAAGGATTCAATTCCGCAGGATCCCGGGTCTCTAACCGGAAGAGACACTAAGTGTCGAACCCCTGCCCATGAAATAGTACGCGTGACAAGTTGGTCCGTCATCGACATGTAAGTTATCATGAAGCAGCTTGGTTTTAAAGTGTTGCAATACTAGTTAAACAACATGCGGGATCAAAGCTGAGACTCGGAGGGATATGGCCTCTAAGGAGCGACTTTGCCTACACCTCATACCAAAAAATGCCTCCGAGCGCCAGGGAGGACGCCTGAAGTAGTTACGCGGGATGTCTGCTTCTGTAAGTAAGACACCTAGCTAACAACCCGATGGTTAAAAGCCTAAGGTAGCCCGTAAGCCGAAACTTACGCCTGCTATGACTACACGGACTCGCCTGCTTATTTACAAGCAGCACTTCTGGCCGACGGTCTATGGTTCAAGTTTTGCTAGGACAAAATAGAGTGTCACGACTATAACAGCTACGCGGACCTCATCTGCTTCCTACGAGAAGCATAAGTCTGGCCGACGGTCTATGATTCAACCGCCAGCACTATAAGTTGGAAATCTCGTATTTCTTCCTTTCACAGGTAAAGCTCTAAAAGCCCCAAAGCCAAAACTAAAGTCTAAAGTGACCGCGTGAATCAAATGCTCCATCGAAGTAGCCAACTCAATTGCCCGTCCTACAACAAAGTTTTGCAAGACGCCTCAAGCAGGCAAGGCTCCCGAAGCTGAAAGTAAAACCTAAGTGATGACGTGGGATCAACTACTTTGTTGAAGCAGCTTGCCCAACTGCCCGTCCTACGGTAAAGTTTTGCAAAAGACATGGTGAAATAGAAGGATGAAGCAAAAACAAGGGAAGCTGTTTATTAAATTTCTAACAAATTGATAAACCGGCTCAAAGGCCAGCAAAGTTCAAATAAAGCATGAACAAAAAGGAAAAGAAGAAAACTCCTAAGTCTAAGAAAAAAACTAATCATTTGGCAGTCTGCACAACCACTGGTTCCTCGACTACCACGCCTTCAGCAGCCGCACCGCTCCCAGCAGCCAAACCTTCAATCAGCTCATCCTCAGCCGCCCCTGCCTAGACTACTTGATCCTCAACTGCTCCACCAAAGGTAGCCTCAAACGAGAAATCAAGCAGATTAATTGGAGAAATGGAAAAAGTCTTGAAGTCATTCTCGGAAAACTCATAACCTAGCGGCCTACCCTGAAGATGGTCTACATAGCCAAGCTTGTAGAAATTGACCTGACAAGAAGCAAGCGCTACTTCGTGACCTGCTTTCTCATTCTTCAGCTGCACATTCTCCCCAACAAGCCTAGTGTGAGCACCTTGCAGCTCATCCAGTTCATTTTTCAGGTTCTCGCTAGCAGACAGTGCACCTTGCAAATCCATCTCTTTGGACTCAAGTTTACTGGAACCTCCTTGAGATGAGACACTTCAGCATGCATGAAGATAAGCTCATCATCCTTGGCAAAGCAAGCAGATCGTAGCTCCGAATTAACACGCTCAAGGTCCTCGACCACCGGAGAAACATGACTGACTTCCTTCTCTGCAGTTTCCAACATCACCTGAGTCGCACTAAGCCTAGCATTCAAATAGGCAAACTCCTGATGAGCGATCTCTAGCTGCAAAGAAGTAGGGGCAGAGACATCAAACCTCTTCAAAACGACGAGTTCAGATTTAAACTTCTCGATCTTTTCAGCAGCCAAGCGAAGCTGAGCCACCAACGTTACTTTAGCCTCCTTAGCACACTTGACAGCATCTTGATCAACGTACATAGACTCAATTACCAGGATCAAAGTTTTAGGCATTGTAGCAATCAGGGAGGATCTTCTCGAATAGGCAAGACTCTTCTCAAATGAGTCTGAACGGATGACAACTTTCCCAACATTGTCAACAAACTTAGTGCATGTATCGACATCCTCAAGCAAGTCAGTCTTCAGTAGTGCACAAACCTCGGGAAACTCTCCAACCTCAGACTTGGTAGATCTCTCACAACAGTCTGTGTGAGCAAATTTCCCCTTCTCAGCAGACGAGTCAATCACAGCAGAATGAGGAACAGGCCCAAACGCCACCTTAGTAGTAGAATTCACCTTCTTGCTCTTCATAGCTATGAGCCTCTCAGAAGCTGATCCAGACTTAGCTTCCGATGGACGCTTCGATACAAACCTGGACACCAAAGGCCTCACCGAACTCTTCTGTTAGGCAAGTCTCTAAGCAATGGACACGGTCACCTTTGAAGCAGTTGGTTTCATAGGCTCAGTTTCAACAGTCTTTTTCACCCCCTTGGGGGAAGTTAAATCAATAACAAGCTGCTCGACAGCAGACAGGCTCCCACAAGCAGCGGAGGAAGTTCTTGGCTTCTTTTTGGCCAAAGGCGCACAAGCAAGTAAGGAAGATCTCTTATTTCCACCCTCATTGACAGCAGGCTCTACAGCAGCGATTTGGCGAGCCAGCCTTTCGTCCTTTATTAATTTTATCTCTTCCTTCAGAGGCATGCCATATTTCTCCCGACGAAGAGGGCTGAGCAGTTAGCACCACTCATGGTACTCAGTAGGTGTGTAGGCATTTGTGGTGCCTAAAATAATCCCAAATATTCTAGAGGTGACACATGGACTGTTATTCAAGAAAGACAAGATTGCCCTCAATAAATAGGCAGGCTTCTCAGATGCTCCCACGTGCAGCTCACATCCCTGGAGGTCTAAACAGTTGAATACGATTGACCATAGCTCACCTGCCCTTGGCAATGAATTAAAGATAAGGATTAATTACCCAAATCCTATCTTTAATACGTTCCTAATTGAAGATTGACTCCAATCAAGTAAGTAATCCTAATTTATTTAAATTAGGATAATTACACCATTATCTCAAGATATTATTTCCTATTTAATATCTTGAGAATGTTTAGAGAATATCTCTCAATTAAACACTATATGGCCGGCCCTAGCCCTATGAATACTCCATATTCTACCAATTTGTGAGAGCTTTGCAACCGTAAAAAAGCCCTAAACACTTTACTCTCTCAGATAAACTAATTTAGGCATCGGAGATCCGCTGACCTAACCCCCCCTCAACCTCGTGGGCGCATGAGGCTTAGGTCTTTGATCAAAGGTGTTGATTGTTTTGCAAGTGTATTTTTGTCAAGACTGAAGACGGTGGAAATTTGCATCAACAAATTGAATATTAAAAATTTGAAATAACTTACATGAAGCTACTCTGTCAGCTCATCCCCGGGTTGAACGTACACCTCCTTTAACATGTCAATCTCATGAAACTTTGACCCCCCCTGAAAAAAAAATGTTAACATAGATTACCATTTGTGTAATAAAGAGTAAAAATAATGAAAACTTAAAATAAATATACGGTTACCTTACGTCGCTCCTCCAACCTATAAGAAAAGCATCGTGAACCGGAGCGATGAAGAAGTTTCTTCTTTGATCGATTGATCAAGTTTGCCTTCACTTTTTTCTTTTGAATTAAAAAACATATTAGTTTAGATATTTATAACAAATTAATGACAAAATGAAAATTTTATTTTAAAAAAAATATTTGATTAATATATTATATTGAAATATATATTATACTTACGAGGTATTTCTCATCTTGAAAATGGCCGCAGAGACACTCCCATTCATCCTGGCAGTCCACCAACTCTATAGGGCACCCAACTGCTAGGGCGGCCTCCGGACCGTCATATTTCTCATAATGCTTGTGGTGGTCACTCTTCCATTTAGTGAACCTACCGGTGCAAAAGTCGTTGACGTACTAGTTTTGACTGGCATCGAGGTTCGTGAGCTCATAGTGATGCTGCAAAACTCAACAAAAAAATAGCAGTTAAAATTTATAATATTTGTATACTTTAATATAAATTTAGTATTTGAGGTTGAAAATACTTACCAATAATTCATGAAGAACGGCTTCCTTGACTTCATGTGGGATGGCTTTCCATGACTCCCATAGGAAGGGGTAATGATTCCTAATAACTGAGCCAATGTCGTTGGCTAATGCACTGTGCTGCTCCTTTGTTGTAGCCACACGATGTCGAGGATCCCACATAATGGTGATCTTCTCGATCGTGGTGCGAGTGGTATGTGACGTTTTCAAAAGTCTGCATGGACCCTTGATGTAAAAATCAGACAAATTCTATTTTCTACCAAAAATTTGGCAGAACCTCCCCTAATGCTATAATGTTTCCTATAACCTGCAGACAATATATGAACAAAAACAACACATCAACCCAACAATTCAAACAGCTTATACCAATTGGGGACGTTAAAGCAAAATTTACAATTTGTTAATATGTCTTCTCACTATGAGTCTGCAACAAGTTTTGGCTTCCAAGGCCAGCTGTGCTAGTAGTGGTTCTACTAATATAGAGAGCATATGTTAGTGGGATTACACGAACTCACAACAATATGCGCAAAGTTCTCAATAAGTTTGTTCTAATTAATGGGAATGTGACAGTTTTAAAGCTTCAAGCATGCCTAAAGACTAATGTCAATGTTGCTTTGACCATCATGAAACCAGAAGCAAGCTTATCAATCATGCCATTTACATAATGAAATGTCCAGCATAACACACCTTAACAATTGGGTCGAGTAATGCAGATATGACTGGACCAAAAGAAAGACCTAAGAGGATACAGTAAGTTTCTCAAAAACTTACTCCTACCTCCCCATCAATCCAATGTCCCAACCAAAACCCTCTTCCCCAACTGCCCTGTATCCAAAACCCTTCAAGGGTTTTACAGAATTATGCATATTCAACTCAGTCTTCGATTTTCACAACAACCAAAAAAACTTTCAAAATTTCAATTATACCATGAGAAAGATGCATTACCTGTCTATGACCCTTCTCCATGGACAGAGGAAGCCTCACTAGACTGCTCAGCCTCCTTAAAACTCCAAGGCCGTCGATGAGTCCGTCGGGCACTTAGTACAAGATGTGTCACCAAAGCAGTCGATGACGCAGGAGCTGTAGACATCGTTGGGCCAATAGGCATGACCAGAGGTACACCTGTCATGCCCATATCAAGTGAGGAGTTGGCAGCAGCACTACCTGCTGGAGAAGGTGTCTGACTGACCCTACTAGCTGCCTGGCTGTTTGAAATTAAGTTCGACATTTACAAAAACAATAAATAAAAAAGTTACATTCCACTACTTTGACATTGATAACACAATATTTATACATTTATATTGCTCATATTTCCTAAGTTTTATGCTATGTTTTCTTGTGAAATTGGTTGCTTGATGTGTTTAGTGCATATTTTGTAGATAATGGACCGTAGAGAAGACTTTGGAGTCTTTTGGTGAGTTCAAGACTAAAAAGGATCAAAACTAAGAAGAATTGAAGTCAAGAAGCATTCCAATGATCATTAAATGTTAATTTGTTCAATCCACAATATAATGACTGCTGTGTGAAAATTATAACTGGAGCTGGAAGGTGCTGTGCATAACTATCATTTTTGTTGGGACGTCAAAAATTCATTAGAATGAACTGGGTGTTGTGTCACATATGCATGGAAATCTCTGGATGTCTAGTTTCGGCCGAATTTTACAGATCATGATTTGGATGCTTAGAAGTTATACCTGTTTTAGTACGAGAATGTCAGTTCAGGAATTCTACGCGGAATTGGAGTCCAGTTTGAATCAGGAAACATGTTGGGATTCTTGTTTGGGCTAGGATTCAACAATTGCAGCAAAGAAAAGCCTAACCTAAACCTAACTATATATTCCTTGGATGATTGTAAAAAGAAAAAAAAGGAGCAGCAACATGAAAAGAAAAAAGAGGAGTCGCACTTCATCATACAGTTTTAGCGAATTGACCTAAGGAAGACGCCAACGCCAAGGGGTCCTCCAAGGGGTTTTTTTTTTACATATTTTCAGACTTTGTTTCATGATTATGTTTTTTATAATTTGATGGTTGTGATGAACTAATTCCTTTATTAGGGATCCGATGTAGCCTTCATGATAATTTTATGTCTTAGTAAACTTTACTCTTTTATCAATTCAAAGGTTTCTACTTTCATTCATTATGCTTAAATCATTCTTTATGTTCATGTTATTGATTAGCTACCTTTAATATGAATTTTTAGATGTATGAGACAAGGTTGTAGCAGACGCCATATGCTTAGCCTTGAGATAGCTCTCTTGAATGAATGAACTGATGTTGATGCAGACGCCATGCTAAGACACTTTTTGGTTTTCTTTGTTCTTCTTGCACTGAATGGATTTTTTATTATTGACTTAGACTAGACACCATGGTTAAGTTGATGATTAAGAATACTTGGTTACACCCGGATAATCATAATAAAGAGAGAACGAACCCTAGCACTTGAATTGAATTGTTCTTACTAAGTTATCTAATGACATAGAATTGGATTGATATGGTGAAGTCGGATACCTAGTGTTTCAACCATTGTTTTCAGAAATTATTTACATAAATTCTCTTTAATTTACTACACTTAAGATTACTTGATCAACTTTTCTTTGGTTAATTATTTGAATTTCATAGTTTAGTTGTTTTCATTATTTTAATTCTAGTGGGTACTACAAAATTGGATTTAGTTAGGTGACTTTACAAATCCTTGTGGGTACGACACTCGTATTTGCTTGCTATATTATCATATCAATTCGTGCACTTGCGAGAAATATAATTTGTTCATAAGACATATATAGGAAGGAGATAATGATTAGCATTAACTAATTAATATGGTTTGGATATACTAAAAAATATCCTAACCTTGAAGCAAAATATATATATATATATATATATATATATATATATATATATATATATACACGCGCGCGCGCGCAATACATATATTGTATCCAATATCGTTTTCAATCCTGTTTATCACTTTCTCAGGGAAAAGGGACCTTACATGCTTTTCTCTAGCAGGTACCCTTTCAAAGAAATCTTGAGACTTGCGACATGCACCAAGGGTAGACGGGCAACTGTAGGAATTACCAAAATGCATTAGAACATTTATCACAAAGAAAAAATAACACCCTGAGATAGAAGAACCAAAAAGTCTAAACATGCTATGAGGTACTATAGGAATTACCAAGTTGCAAGTTTAGAGCTTTCGTGATAAGTTTTAGTTGTGATGTAAATTTCAGTGCCTAAACTTGCAACTTCTAAAGTAAGAATTCCACCCCCAAAATTTGAATTTTATTAGGAACGCTGTTAACAAATGAATTAAATAAATTCAAATTTTGGAAAGATGAATAAACAATTTTATATAAAAAAAAAGATGATATAAGGATGCGAAAGAAGCTATACTAATTGAACAAATTGTATTTGTGATAAATTCATACCAATCGACATGGGGGGTGTAAAAAAAGGGATCCTATCAACTTGTAATAAGCTCATGATCTTAGTCTTACTTAATCGTTGACAAAATTAGGTCCTCAACATAAGTAGTATGCATGTAGAAAATCTAGAAAGTAACAAAACAATACCAATCTATTGTTGGAAGTATGCCCACAAAGCCACTCATTTGATGTAATAGCTTTTGGAATACTTATTGTGTTAAACTATTATATGTTTAATGAAGGGCAAAGCTTATTGTTAATCACTATTTATTGTATTATGCGTTTAAGTAAAAAGGGAATCCAAGGAATGTATTTAATCTAAGAGAGAAGTGATCTAAGTAAGTTAGATTAACAAGACCCTTCTCTTATGTTCATTCCTAAAATGTTCCTAGCCATAGGATTGCCAATTGGGCATTGACAATCCGCTAAGGTTAGTATGTGTTATGTTAACTCAAGCATGAGTATGACTAGTCTCAAGTCACTTAGTGTTGGACACTGAGACAAACATATAGGTGCTCAAAAGGTAATTGAGTACACTGAACTACGATTAAAAGAGAGTTCGAACATACATGTCATGTAAGAACTTGTAAGTTGCAATATGCAAAGTAGTCCTTTGACCTGAGGCATCATAGATGTCTAATGGTTAGGTCCTTGACCTTTGATCATGTCAAAGGCATTCCATCGAAAGTGTCCATGACATTGTTGGGCTATCTAGTCATGTAGGCATATGAATGCATAACAAGGGATCTCTAACCTTGCATGGTGGAGGAAGAATACTCTGAGATATGATTTGGGAGTCTTTGGCCAAAGCATACGAATATGACTTAGGAAGTTTGTTCTAAATCATATTAAATTGAATCATATAGAGAAGTATCACATTGGATAGTAGACATGAAACAAACTATCACTCAAACAATGTGATTAAGAGTATTGTATTAGAGAATGACCGTATTGCATTGTAATTGTAACTGGATAGGTTCTCCAACCACTTCTACTTAGCTTGGGTTGCCATGACATACTGCTAGGTGTCACTCATGGTTTGTGGAAGCCCAAAAGATTAGCAAACACTAATCTTCATCAAAGGGATAATTGAAATGAAGTTTCAATTCACAATTGATTGTTAAGAGTAACAATCGCCCACTGCCTCACTAATTGGAACCTAATGGATCGTACACCGAGTAAGGATGAAAGTGAAGAAATATAAATGAGATGGATAAGCAATTAAATGGTTTAATTGAGAATGGTCAAGATTAATTAATTAGTTAATTAATTATACGAAAGGTTCATATTAGGCTTTCAAGTTAGTTTCGAGTCTCGAAGCCCAAAGGGGTTTTATAAAGGTATCTTTATAGTCATTCTCTCACTAGGGTTTTCTTTTGAGGCAAAAGAGAAAAACTCTTTCTCTCTTTGTCTTCCAAAGAGGTCGGCTACACATAGAGGAAAATAGCTAGCAATCTTCCTTCCTCTAAGTCATCCATTTCATCTTCACACCTCATCCTTGGTGTGCAGACTTAGAGACACCAAACTTTTGGTGTTCTTGGAGTTCCCCTCCTCAAATCCTCAAGGAGCAAAGGAGAAGCAAAGAAGCAACCATCCAAGCAGCAAAGGAGGTGACTTGAAGGCCCTCCACTTGGGTGAATCCCTTGTGTAAACAAGGATGAGCTTCAAGGGTAATGAAACTCAAACTCTCTCTTCTCTTTAATTTGTTGTAGAGTCTTTTGGTTCACCATTCACTAGACTTTGAAAGTCATGAGTTTTAGAATTGTTTTTTAATTCATGCCTACTTTAAAGTGTTATTAGTTTGCTTATGTGTTCAAATGTTCTCACATGTTCTTAGCTAGGACAAAAAGTTTCCTTCATCTATCTGAACTGAAATTCAAGCAGAATCAAAGTAAACCAAAATATATCGAAGCAAAGAACTACCATACTAGAACTAATAGAAAATAAGGTTAATCTCGGTTTACTACCCTGAAGTTTCGTGGTTTTCAACATTTGGTACATGAAGTTTTTTTCATCCCAGAGTCATACCTCAAGTATTAATTTTGGGAGAGTTTCATACATCTGTTAACTTTTCCGCTAGAAATTTTGTTAACTGATGACGTGGCGTCTACGTGGACAATAATTGAGCACCCTGTGTCAATATGGGCCCACTTCAATATTAAAAAATTTTAAAAATACAAAAACACCAAAAAAGAAAAGAAAAAAAAAAGACCCCAACCTTCCCTCACCCCCAACACCCTCTCCCTCCCTTCTGCAAATCCCACCTAAATCCTAGCACCTCTCGATTTTCCATCAATTTGACCCATTTGAGACTAGGAGCCAAATTGGACTAGGAGTTGGAATTAGAGGTTTCAGGGGAAATGGGGAAGACCTAGATGGCAATCTGATTCACCATTGGAGATAAAACCGGATCTTGGTATTTGCACAGTGCAGAGCTCAGATCCTTTCACAATTGAGCTATTGCAGAAGAAGGCTTGATGTTTAGACTTGCAGGTGGCTGCGTTGGCCAACATCCACATGTTCTGGCAGAGGCTGGTGACCTTGGAGAGGATCAGGAAGGAGAGAATGGCGGCTAAGTTGTGTGAGGCGACGGAGCAGCATGTAAGGAAGATGAAGAGCGTGAAGAGGATGACGACGGGGGTGTTGTGGGCGAGAAGAACAGAGGCATGGAATTGGAAAAGAGGGAAGGGAAGGGAGGGAAGGGAAGGGAGGGAGAGGGATAGGTGGGATTTTTTTTTTTTTTTTTTTTTTTGTGTTTTTGTGTTTTTGTATTATTTTTTTTTTTAATATTGAAGTGGGCCTATATTGACACATAGTGTTCAGTTATTGTCCACGTGGATGCCACATCATCAGTTAACAGAATTTCTAACTGAAAACTTAACGGATGTATGAAACTTTCCCAAAATTAAGACTTAAGGTATGACTTTGGGATGAAAAAAACTCCATGTACCAAATTTTGAAAACCACCCAACTTCAGGGTAGTAAACAGAGATTAACCCTAGAAAATATATCCACAGTAAACAAAAATATATCCATCTAGAGAACCAAAGTAAACATGGGTGTGCTGGACAAATACTACTTACATTTATTTAGACAATTCGAAGATGGTCTAAGATATGCAAACAGAAACAACAACATGAAATATAAAGAAAATGTCTTTAAGCAGTAAAAATACTTTGCAGTATAAGCAATTGAAAAACAAAAAAAAAGAAAGTGTTTGCGTATGTATGTGTGAAGGTGGCCAGATATTAGAAGAAACTATAAGCAATCGAAAACTACCACCCAATATTCTCAATTCGAAAACCCTAACCCCAATTTCTCAATTCAAACCCTAAAGCACTAACCCAGGATTCCCAATTCAAACCCTAAATCCCTAAATGTTCTAATTAAAACAATTCAACAGAAAAAATGAAAAATTGGACTAATAAATAATTGAATTAAGGGAGAGTGAATTAAGGGATATTGGGTATTAACCTAGTCTTGTTGCGGCGGCGGTTAGATGGTGTGGCGTTGGACTGCGTCAGCTTAGAGAGGCAGAATGACAGAGAGACAGAGAAATAGAGAGAGTGCGAGAAAGGGAGAGAGCAAGAGACTAAGATAGTGAGTGATGAGAGATGGAGAGAATCGAGAGATAGAAGAGAGTGAGTTCGGACAAAATCGAGAGAGAGAACTAAGTTTGAGCTTCGCATGCAGAGAATGAGAGAGAGACATAGATAAGTTAAGCTGCCGAACTCCAAACGCACCCAATTTTGACAAAAAAAATCAAAATTTTACATTTTTGTGCAACGACGTTGTTCTAATTTTCGTCGCGCGACCAGTTTTTAAATAAAAATAATAATTTTTAAATATTTGCGCTACAAACATTTCCAAAACGTCATCTTGCATATTTGTACATTTAATTTACATTTTTGGTTAAATAAATAAATAATTTTTTTATTAAAGGAAACTTTTGTTTGTATACAAAATAAATACCATTAAATAAATATCATTACATTTACATCACAAGTTTTCATTAATCCTCGTCTTAACTAGAATAAATATCATAACTATCGTTAGATTCAGACTCCTATTCCTCATCGTCTGTAGGCACGTCAACATCGTCACTGGCACACTTGGGTGCATTATATCGCTGTAGATCCCCGAGGTCAATCATAATGGAGTCGATCGGTATTTCAAGTTCCGGACCTCCGGCTACTTGATATGATTTTTGTACAATAGTCATATCCCGCGACATTTCTACACCAAGTTCTGTTGAAGCCTCCAATTGTTAGTCAGCAACGTCACCATAATCGTCATTGTCAGCAGGATCTCGGTCTAGAATATCATACAGCCCTCTATGCGCAAACTTTTGAACTAATTTCCATCCCCTTTCACCCTTAGGGTCATCTATATAGAAAATTTGTTTGGCCTCCATTGCCAAAATGTAGAGGTTGTCAATATACCAACATCTGTTAGTGTTGAACGATAACAAACCATTGTCTCACTTAACACCTCCAATCCTACGTGGGTTTGTATCAAACCAACGACAGTGGTCTTTGTAAAGCAATTGCACAACACTTGTCAGTTTTCTATAAAAATCAATGTCTGCAATGTCGCCCACACCCGAGACATGTACCCCACTATTTTGTGTTCACAGCTTGTCATCGTGATTAGCTGCCAAAAACTTGATGCCATTTACATGACAACCGAAGTACAATTCTGCACTTAGGGGCCCAATAGCCAAGTTGTACAATTCTTCAGTGTAAGCAGGTGAATTCATGTCCTTCAATTTCTTCACCTACATTAATGATAAAAAGTTGACATGTTATTTTACCATTTAAAATTATGCAAATAACCCAAAACACGAACAACTTACATTTTCACGAAACCAACGAGGAAACAATTCATGGTGCTTCTTGGCATATAAATGTGTAGGATGTTCCCGCTTCATCAACTCTTCATGCTCATCTAGGTAGGTAATTTTCTCTTCACAATTGTTAAGTACAAACCAGTGTGCTACCTCCATATCCATTTTGTTAAACGATTCCCTTGGTTCGCCAAAGGGTTGTGCAATTTGGGCAAAAATAGAAAGTTTTTCACTTCTCACACCACCATCATTATTTCATTGTTGTCAATTGAACGTAGTCTCAACATCTTGTAGGTACATTACACAAAATATAAGCGACTCAAATGCGACCCAGGCCTCCACGATTGATCCTTCAGGCTTTGCCTTGTTCCGTACACTCTTTTTTAATTCACCCAATAGTCTACATCAATAAACAAAATAACGTGTAAAATTAGTCAAATCGTACATACATCACGAAGTAAAGGAATTATGGCAATTAAATACCTTTCTATCGGATACATCCATCGATAGTTGACGGGTTCGGCTAGAAGTGCTTGATACGACAAGTGAATCATGACGTGGATCATGCTTATGAAGAAAGCTGGTGGAAATATTTATTCAAACTTGCATAGCACTTCAATAATATAGTCGCACAACTGTTTAACATCAGACTTACGCAAAGATCTTGCAGTTAATTGAGAAAAATATCTCGCCAAAAAGATAATCGACTTCACCACATCTTCGGGCAAGAGTCGTTGAAGTATCACATGACAATCATGACTCTTGAGGCCTAAAAATTAGCTTCCATCCACGTTTACGCAACGGCCGATGTTTAAAGAATACCCATCCAGAAACTGTCCAGAAGATAGAAATTCCAAAAACTCTTTCCTCTTATCCGGTTTCATCGAAAACGATGCAAACTTCTTTCTGACTATGTCTCTGTCCCTCGTCATCCATAAACCAGGCCTAATGCCCATTTTTTCTAGATCAATCTGAGCTTTTATTGTGTCTTTTGTTTTCCCCTCGATGTCTAGTATAGTTCTAACCAGTGTATCAAACACATTTTTCTCAACATGCGTTACATTGATGTTGTGTCTCAATTTTAAGTTGGACTAGTATGGGAGCTCAAACAACCTCATCTTTTCTATCTAGTTCAGATGTGTGTCTGGTCTTGTCCTATTTACAGATTTTCCTAATTGAGAAAAATCCAAACGATTCACTTGAGCCAAAATTTCATCTCCGGACCATTCTCTGGGTCTTGACCAAAGCTCTGTGCCATTAAAGAAAGCTGTCTCATTCTTACTCCACTCGTGATCCTACGGCAACCATCTACGATGTCATAGGTAACAAAATTTTCTCGCATGCCAACCAGATGTTGTGTTCTCTTTGCAAACTAGACATGTGTAATAATCTTTAATGCTCCATCCAAACACCATAGCGTACGTAGGAAAATAATTTATAGTCCACATCATTGATGCTCTCAAAGTGAACATCTTGTTGGTAAATTTATCATACGTGGGAATACCATTTTCCCATAATTCTTTTAGTTCATCGACCAACGGTTGTAAATAAACATCAATAGACGTGCCTAGATCTTCTGTTATCAACAATGTCATCATCATATATTATTTTTTCACGCACTTCCAAGGAAAAAAAATTATACAGAATTGCAAAAATTGGCCAAGTGCTGTGATTTTGGTTTAGAACCCCGAACGGATTAAACCCGTCTGTTGCAAGTCCCAATCTAACGTTCCGGGACTCACTTGCAAAATCGAGGTACAACCAATCAAACTCTTTCCAAGCCTCTCCATCTACAAGATGTCTTATAACGTCGTCATCCATTCGTCTGTCCTTATGCCACCTCATGTTGCTTGCAGTGTGAGTTGACATATACAATCGCTGCAACTTGGGCTTTAATGGGAGATAACGCATTACTTTTTGTGGAATCTTCGTTGTTCTATTCTGAGAGGTCATTTTAAAGTATGACTCATTACATACAGGGCATTTATCCAACTCTTTATTCTCTTTGTAGAATAAAATGCAATTATTTTTACACGCGTGAATTTTTTCATATCCCAATCCAAGACCGCTCAGCACCTTCTTTGCACTTTTATGATCTGTAGGCAGGCAATTATCCTTTGGAAACATCCTCTTGAAAACCCTCAAAAAGTAATCAAAACACTAGTTCGACATACAAAACTTTATTTTGCCATGCATCAACTTAACAATGGTCCTATGCACCAAAAATCCTTCACAACCAGGGTTTAATTCTTGCTTGGCACTTTTTAATAGTTTTTCATATTTTTCAAATGCTTCACTGTCCATGGTGGGAGGGGCATCATCTTCTACTTCCTCATTCGTACTCAAACTAGTGTTTGGAAAAGCATCATTGATAATATCCATAATTTGTTCATTTGGGTCCACAACAGATTCAACTGTCTCCACTGCTCGGGTATTGTGTGAGGATGAAGCATGTTGTATTTGTTCTCCATTATGATTCCACATAGTATAAGTCTCCATCATCCCATTTCTGACTAAATGGTATCGAACAATTTCAAAATAGTCAATATTTAAGTTGTTACACTTTCAACAAGGACACCAAATTTGAGTTGAACTCCGGTTGTTTGCAATTGTAAAATCAATGAATTGATTTTTTCCATCCAAATAATCATCAACACATCTATTAGGATTATGTATCCACTGTTTGTCCATATCACCTACATACATAAAAAAATTACAAGGGTTACAACAACTTCAATTATGACATGCCACCTTATGCCTCCAATATGGGTCCTATCTCATTCGAGAATGCACAGTTACATGTTGTAATTTATGATTCCAACACATTTGAGTTTGATCATGGGAAAACTTCGGCAACATCTCCCTACAGTTCTTCAAGTGCACGATGTAGATACAAAAAACTACAATGGGCCCGAAGAACGGAAAGAGATGCTACCAAATTTCCCACGTTCTAAGTCTAATGCGTGAACCTCAAACTACAACATGTAACTGTGCATTCTTAAACTGTCCAAAATCTTAGGACAATTCAAGAATTAATTTGACCATAGTCATGCTTTCGCATCCATTCGCGAAGTCCAACTAATTCTCAAACAAGAATAAGGGGTAAAGTGAATAGTATCATGATTGATTTTTTAGTGTAAAAATGTGGTTTTTCATTAAAATGAACAGTTTCGTGAAAGTTCCCTTAATTTTATTCAAAAAAAACATTAAGCACATGTTTAAGTAAACTGTTCAAAAAAAAAATACTTCTAATTCATATCTCATTATTAAATAAGCACTATATTTAAAATAAAAAAACACTATTCTACTTCTCTGCAGGTAGTTCTGGTTCTAGCTGTAGTTCTGCCGCACTTTGATTATCAAACTTCCACTCCCGAAAACAAGACTTGAACATGTTGTCAATTTCCTTCATCAGATTTGGGTTACTTTTGTCAAGGTCCCAATTAGGTTGTCATGCGAAAATTAATAAAATAAAATCTCACTATTATATTAAATTTAACAAACATAATTATTATTTAACTAATAACTTAGCACGTACAGCTAACTCATCAATCATGTGCATCTTCAGCTCCTCAGGGATGGTTCTCCAAGACTCCCAATCCGCATCACATTTGAGACGCACCAATGCTCCAACGTCGAACCAAAAGCTGGCGCACTTATCTGACTTCACCACCCCCATTAATTCGTTAGCAGTGATTCGGTAACGGTTCCAACCATAAGTATGTCAGACATGTACCTCAGCTATTTTCTTCTTGTCTATCAACAAAATATATATTCACAATAATGAAGCTAAATAAAAACTTTATATAAAATGCAAAATTTACAACGTAAACCTTTTCCGGAACCTTCGCCATCCATTGTCTTTGACGAATGCGCACTACCGTAGGCCATCACACCAACAATCAAAAATCAAATTGATTATAATCTGCAAAATTGTAAAGCATTTCCAAAATGCATTTTGAAGAAGAAAGAGAGCAGAAGCGCATATTTATAGGAAGGTTAGGGACTTTACGCGACGAAGCCTTTGTCGCGCAAACATCTGCAGTAAATACAATTTTGAATCCACTGATTCACATGCACTGAATGCTCTAACCTAAAAACTAAACAACCTTTGCGCGACGAAGCCTTTGTCATGCAAGGTTTTATCACCTAGTGCAAAACGTATAGATTCGAACTATGGCGGTAAGGTTATCTGCGTTTTTTGCGCCCTTTGCGTGACGAAACTGTCATCGCCAAAAATTTTGCACGACGAACACAATGGATTGTAATTATGAAGTTTACGTAAACATATATGTTTAGTATCTATATTTACGTAAACTTCATAATTACAAATAAATATTCAATTATAATATTTATTCTCAAAATAATTTAAAAATTAAGTAATTGAATTAATATTCCAAGCAATTATTTAAACAATAAAACATGAATTAAACCCTAATTAAGTCTAAATGCATAACCGATAAAAAAACCTTAAAATTAAATATTGTCCTAAAAAATATAAATTTAAAACTACTGTTTCGATGGTCCTCCATTTTGCTCCACGACATAACGCCACCGCTTGTAATCCCCCTTCAACGCCTTCTCCATCAACTTTATCAACTCTTCGTTCGTTTCATCAAGAGTATAGTTACACTGTTACACATATATGCAAATAATTAATTCCAATATATAACAAAAAATTTAACAAAACTATATATTTTCAACTTTTGTCACACTTACTAATAATTGATCCATCACCGCCTTCTTTACATTTTCGGGCACATATTTCCAAGAATGCCACTCAATAGTAGGACAATTAGTCCGCAATGTTGCATCAACTGCATAAGCAAACTCCACATATTGGCTCATATCATAGGGCCCGAAGGGCATGTTCTGCTCCTGATTTTTATCCTCCATTTGAGCACAAAGATAATTGTGAAGAATAAGGAGAGCAGAATTGCATATTTATAGGAAGGTTAGGCACTTTGAGTGACAAAGGCTTTGTTGCGCAAACCTCAACACTAAATACAATATTGATTCCTCTTATTCACATGCATTGAATACTCTGACTCAAAAACTGACTGGACTTTTGGCAATAAAGCCTTTGTCGCACAAGTGTTCTGCGGATTACCATGCACTGAATGCTCTGACCGAAAAACTTAACGGACTTTGCGCGACGATGCCTTTGTCGCGTAAAACCTTGCACGACAATTGGAATTATTTATTTTATTCCATCTCAAAACTAGTTTCTCAAAATACTAATGTTAATATTATAGTATTTTCGAAATCTGTTCTCGAGACAAAACAAAATAAATACAGTCCATGTAAATTTATTCTTCCAAATTATTAATATTAATTCAGTGTCATTATTTAAGTAACCATAAATAAGCTAATAAAAAAAAACTATTCTAATCTTCTGCTAGTCCAGCCTCTTCGTGCCACTCTGTGTCACGTTGAACATGAAACTTCAACTCCCGGAAACGATACTTGAACACAACCTCGATGCACTTCATCAAATTTGCGTCACATTTGTCAATGTCCCAATCAGGCTAATATTCAAAAATAAATAAATTATACATATCACTATTATATTTTATCTGAATAACTAAATTATTATTTAACTAATTAATAATTTATATGTACTGCTAATGCATCGATCATGACCGTCTTTATCTCTTTGTGGACGTCTCTTCAAGACTCCCCAATTCACTCTGCATCTGTCACGCACCAAAACCCCAACGTCGTCCCTAAACTTGTTCACCATATTCGACTTCTTATATCCTACTAATTTTGTGTAAGTGATTCAGTAGCGGCTCTTAGTAGAAGAAGTGTATCAAACGCATGTCGCACCTCTCTTCTTTTTCTTGTCTACCAACAAAATAAAAACTTATATTAGTCTACTTAAATATTTAATTAATTTACACAACCAACAAAAATTAGTACGTATTACCGTTCTCAGAACCTTCACCTTGAACTCTCTTTGACAGAGGACCACAAGAGTCTACCATCGCGTACAAAAAAACAAACAAAAATTGAAATAATAATTCGATGAAAGGAATTCTGGCTTATTTGCGTTTCTGTAATGAATTGTGATAAATAAGGAGAGCAGAAGCACATATTTATAGGATGATTAGGGGCTTTGCACGACAAAGCCTTTGTCGCGCAAACATCTGCACTAAATACAGTATTTATTCCTCTGATTCACATGCACTGAATGCTTTGATGCAAAAACATAATGGACTTTGGGCGACGAAGGTTGTGTCGCGCAAGGTTTCCTCGAGAAAAACTTCATCACGCAATTTTTTCTGGCCAAAAAAAAAATTACCCATGGTTTTCTTATTAACTTTGCGCGACGAGCATTTTTTTCCGTCATGCAAACAATATTGCACGATGAAGTTTTCCGTCCCGCAAAGTTGCTCCAACATTGCGCAACGAAAATATTTTTTCGTTGTGCAAAACCATCTTGCACCACGAATTTTGCTTTGTCACCCAAATATTTGTCGCACAAATAGTTTTCCCTACTAGTGACTTGAAACTCTATGAAATTAACATGAAAAAGGAAGAAATATGACTAGCAAACTAATTCCAGATTATCACCACGTTTTTTCTCAGCATGTGATAGACATCAAATAAGCTCCAAGTTTTAATCAGATAAAACCTATTCAGCTAACAATATCTCCCAATTAGCCACAACAACTACATGGGCTGCTAGTTAAGTCCAAGCTAAAGTAACCAAATTAATCAGTTCGTATGCAGCAAAAAACTAAATGAATTTGAACCAAAACAAATCTAACTATATGTAATGTATATGCATGACAAATTTACCTGAGTGCATATCTCTAAAACGCTTATCATTTTTGTGATCGAAAGCATGAGCGACGTACTTAGACTAAAGCAATTACAATTGAGACATGCACTAGTCCAAGACATTACAGACTCAGGCATTTTGTTTAGGAATAGCCAATTTTATCCTAAGAATCTCCCCCTTTGGCATTTCCTAGACAAAACCCTCAATCACAATATTATAGACGGATAATAATATTAAAGACCATGCATAATATCAAAGTCTGTAACCTGCACACACTCAAACAAGAAAACATGTGATGCACAAAAAAGATATAAGTTGCTGAACATAAAAGCATTTATATATGTAATAGCAAGTAAACAAAAACCAACCAGGTTTTCGAAATTTCTCCCCCTAAATATAAGATTCCTACTTCTCCCCCTTTTTGCCTAGAAAGGTCAAAGGCCTTAGAGGTAACCATTAGGTGCAGTCAGCAAAAGATAAGCGGAACATAACAAAATGTGACGGTAAAAGATTTCCTTTCTATGAACTAGAACCTCTTCAGAAGAATAAAGGTGGAGACAAATTTGGGAGGGGAAAGAATAACAAAGTAACGGTCGAAAGAATAAACATGGAAATAAACGTACATCTTTCATATTGTTAAGTTCCCCCTAAAAGAATGCTTAAAAATAATAATAATGAAATGCAGCACGCAAATGATGTGATTTAAAAAAATAAAATAAAAATAAATAAATAAAAAAAACTACTGTATGAGACGCATATGATTGTACCAACAAGAATGAAATAGTGCAAAAACACATGAATCCTTATTCACAAACTAACATTTTCCCTAAAACATAACATGTATGAGTGTAGTTGCAAGTATAGCCGAATGTTGATACTACAAAAATGTAATTAAGTCTTACATGACTAACTTAACTTTAACCTTTAAGCTCACAAGACATATGCTTGATTTGTCATTCAAAGTGTTTGGGGTTGAAGTGTATACACTCAAAAGATTATTATATGAATGCTCTACTGTAGGTTTGCAAATTGATCCCATCTCCACACATCAAATTTACCTTCTCTGGATCAAGTAGGTCTTTGTGAAGGGTTGTAATGGGGCTTTTGGGACTTGGTTAAACAAATGAAGGATATGGGAATCACAAAGTCTAAGAAACTAAAAGAGTAGTTGGAAATGAAACTGAGAGAGACATGCGACAATTAACCAAGGCAATAAATTAAGCGGTTTGATGAATGACATATAACTACACAATGAATATCTAACCATTCTTGTCTTCATTTACAACAACACACTTGATTTCTTATGATGTTGGTAGCTCACTTGTGACTCATAATGATTTCTTTTCCTCTTTTCTTCTTTTGCACTTTATTTGTAGTTGGGCTTTCTTCACAAAATTTGCATCTCCAACTTTTAAATAACCTTGAACTCTCTCCTTTGAAAAACATACTCTACTAGCTTCTTAGTAGGGTAGGGAATTTTTAATATAAGAGGCTAGGTAAGGGAAATGTAGGTTTAAGAACAAAAAGCATACATAAAGGCTCAAAAGGGCTAACTAGGAGGAAAAACATATGTAAGGCACTAGCTGATATGGCAATGGTGGTAAATTCCTAATGCCTACTATCGTCTCCAAAATAGAGTAATATATGATACAATGTTTTGAGAGGTCTCAAAGCAAGTTCTAGAGATGCAAAACACATAAGATCACACACATGAATAAAAAAAAATGTATGAAAAATACATACACTATATTTTGGCACAAAAGCTCACATGGGTGCGGGTTTTACTCAAGTTTAACATGTTCAACTCATTAACATACATATATTATCAACAAGAGGCTATTGTCTACAACGGATCAAACATATCATGCTAGGGTCATGCTATCAAGTGAACAAAACTGGAACTCATATGAAATCATACTTTTTCATTTCACCTCACACATTTTTTTTTAACAAGGAAAAAATGTAATATCTATAATATATGAACATGCAAGCATACATGAATGAAAGCATATGCAAAGAGAGAGCTCGGTCAATATAAATGACTTGAAGGTGGAGAGTAATTGACAACTACATCATATGGTAAAAACTAACACACAAATTAAACCCTATTAAGATAGTTGTAGTACGCGTAAGTAGGGATCGTTCTAGGCCGGGGATTAGAAAGGATGCTAATCTACACAATTTAAACTCTAAAACACTAAACTAGACTCAAAAATAGAAATCTAGACTCTAATAACTTAAACCAAACTAGAATGACTCAAAACAGCACAAAACAAGCAAATTGACTTAAAACATAAATTAAGGATAACTTTGGATGAATTTTTAACTTAACTTGACTCAAAACACTAAAAAGAAACAAATTTGAATGAAACTAAAGTGAAACAAGTAACTTGACACGAATTATAAAAGGGGATTGGATTTTGGACGAAATTAAACTTACACAAACAGATTATGAACACTAAACTAAACTTGGACGAAATTGGGTGAATTAATGGATGATAAACTAGTTAAAGGGTCCTTCTTCACACATAACACATATGCATATGAAACAATTTCGAGTTGCTTTTCCAATAAACCATGCACCTCAACGCCCCAGATTAACCTTGAACAACAATAATTAACCCTCAGATTTTCCTTAAGTAATTGAATTGGATGGATAGCGCATCGGCAACCAAATTATTCTTCAATAGTTCCCTACATGAATAGCATAATAGAGATACAGTGAAAGATCATTAAGCTTTGTGAAAATCATAAGCATTGACAAGGCATTCGTAACTATGAACAGCATGATACTCCTGCTAGGAATTTACTTAACACGATTGTGACTAGCAACCTCCACTACTTATGAATATAAGTTCATAACAATTAGGTGAAAATCCCTTATATTCTAGCATCAAATTCATGCATGCAAACTAAGTATGCATCCTTAATCAACAAACAAGAATAAGTTCTTAATTAAACAGTTAAGTAAATTGCATTCACGATTTATGAAATTGCAACTAGAAGTAATCAATTCATATTGCATATATCATCATGGTTTCAAATTCACCCTTAGCTAAAACAAGTTTAGCTCCTCATGATTGCAACAAGACAAAGATAAATTAATTTAAACATTGAAAACAAAGGATGGATTACACCTAGAAACACTCCAACAATCCTTAGGGCTACTCCAACATTGAAAACAAAGTTTAGCTCCTCAGGGCTACTCCTCCTCCTTCTCCTTGGATTGCGTGCTGTGGCACAAGGGATGGGTGATAGATGGGTGGAGGATGGGTAGGTGAGTAGATGGATGTGGGGTGGTGCGGATGAATGATGTTTTTTCTCCCCCCCCCCCCAATGTGTGCGACATAAGGTAATTTATATAGGGATAGAGGAAAGCACGGAAAAGGTTAATTAGGAATGCAATTAGGACTCCAAATCCTCAAGGAAAAAGGGTAAGTAAATCAGAATCCAAGAGGGAAAAGGGAAAGGAGATGCGGCAGAGGTTTGGAGAAACGTAGGATGCCTTGCACGGTAAGGAAAGGGTTTCTTCCTTCTAGAATTAGGCAATTAAATGTCCTAATATATTTAGGAATCCTCCATGCAGCTGGAACTTAGGTAGTGTAGGATTAGGAAAAGGCTAAGTCAAAATAAGGTAGTTTGACTAGCATTCCTTCTTTCTTGCTGAGCTCTTTGATTTCATTTGTCTTGAATTTATTTCCTTCATCTCTTCAGCACATTCCTAGCCTTTTATGACCTTCAATTTCATCCATCCACCTTGTTCCAAGCATGTGCTATCCATTCCAAGCCCAAAACTGCTCCAAAATGCACTTTCTTGCTACTTTAGCACTTTCGACCTACAAACACACGAAAATAGCTTAAAATACTAAAATAACTAGGAACTAACAACATAAATGCAAGAAAACAAGCTAACTAAGTCACATAAATATGCTCCTATCAAATTCCCCCACACTTAGCTTTTGTTAGTCCTCGAGCAAAACAAAATAAACAAAACAGAACCTAAACCTTCCAACATTTGCCTCACGGATTTCCAATGCAAATTGACATGTTAAAAATCACTACTCACACAGATTTTAGTTATCCTTACCCTCGAGTACACACTTAATCGCAGTCACCATTCACTAGCTCGCATTTAATCAATTAAAACAATGTTTTGAATGTAGTAACATGCCTTAAAGAATTCACTCAATTCCTCACCGGATATACTCTCTATTTTCACATAGATTTTCTAACTACACTCTCTATACTAAGTATATGAGAGAAGATTGATGTAAACATGTAGACTAGTACTCACATATGTTTAAAACAAAAAAAAAAAGTCATTTCTGGAGTTATTATTATATGTATAGATATGATCTCATGAACGGAATGCCACTACTTAGATGCGAGAACCAAGGATACCAAATGCTCATACCAATTCCAAACTCCACATATTGAAACACACATCACTCAAGATAGAAGTTAAGGGTTGTAACGGGGCAAAGGGTATCGGCTAACAAAGAAAGATTAGGGATAAACAAAAGTTCTTAAAACGATAGTAAGCAAATTAATGAAATTGACACTTAGAATTCACTTTTGAATGCAAAATCAACTTTAAACACAAAGGAAGATTCATAAAACACTTAGGGCCAGATTCACACTTTTGGACCCTTTCTTCAACAACCAATACTTGTGAGTTCATTCTCACTTATTTTGAACTTTTTTCCTTTCTTTTCCTTTTTTCACGATTTTTTTTTTCTATTTTTTTTTATGACCATACAAATTTCAAACTAAAAACCTTCCCCCACACTTGTTTTTCTACATAATGTCAATCAAAAGGAATTCCCTCTAAGTCATGCTTCACTATCCTTTAAGAACAAGGGTATGGAGAGTCCTATTCTAGGCTAGGTAAGGATAATGTGGGCTAACAAAGAAAATAGGCTAAATAAGGCTCAAGGGGGTTAAACCTACAATACATATGCAAGGGATGAGGCTTTTTGGCTCTGGTGGTAACTAAATAACTTCATCTTGTTATATGTTATGCACTCAATTTTAAGCTTTGAATGAAACGGGCATAAGTTCTAGTATTTGGAACTATAATGATGAAAACGCATTCTAAGTAGCAACCAAGCAAAGAAATAATAAGATCATGCAACGACTTTAGAAAACAACAAATCACAGATTAATAATTCTCCAAATAACGTATAGGCTCAAGTCTTTCAAGGTTGTAGCGTTAGTTTGAGTTTCATCCTTCAAGCATGTTACAAAAACTAATTTTTTCTTTTCTTTTGTGATTACATGTGAATACGTAAACGTCAACTACAACCAAGCATAAACCAAAAAGCATATCAAACTTCCATCCATGTTTGTAACTTTCTTTAACAGTCATGTAATTAAAAACCAAATCATCATCATTGTGTTGGAAGGTACCCTAAGACACAACACACAAAAATGACTCTTTTTGGGTTTTTCAAAACATTTTCGTTTTTTTTTTTTTCAAATTTTCGGATTTTTTGTTATAGGACACAGTGATAAAAACACGAAAATCAATGAAAAGCACTTTGTTTACCCCCCCCCCCCCCACTTAAATCAAACATTGTCCTCAATGTTCAAACAAAGACTCACACATAAGCAATCAAACAAACAACTAGCAAACTTGACACTAATGGCAAAATAAATGCAATAAAGAGTAGGGTTAAGGAATGCAAATCTGGTTTTGGAACCGGAGGTTCCTAGGGCTTCTTTATTTGAACGTATGGGTTGCCTCCCAATAAGCGTTTGTTTTAACGTCTTCCAGCTGGACGATACTTCCATTCAAACTCCCCTACGTCCCACAGCATGGAATTGATCTTTGAATAGGAGGTGATACTTGAAATGATCCGGTAATGGTTTAAATTCTAGAGTGGGTGCTTGAATCATTAACAACATATTAGTATAAAACAAAATTGAAATTCAAGGAGGTGGCTTGCACCCCTTCAAAAGTTGTAGGACTAGAAAATTCAGCCAGATTTGGTGTTTTGAGAGTTATGACTTGTCCCGTGTCATAAAATCCAACTTCTTTGGGAATTGTCGTCTCAAGTATATCCTCTTTGATGAATTCTAGACATTCCCCATCCACTTCTTGCTCTTGATTATTTGGAAAGGTTTCAAAGATGCCTTTCTCACCCTCTTCTTCCTTAGATTGCATGATCCTGCAAGGAATAAAGACATTTGGTGGAACAGGGTCAGGACGAATTAAATTTGGGCTTACCTTGGTTGTAGTGGACGGCATAAAGGGCATATAAGGCTGTGGCAAGGGTGTTGGGGCTAAGATAGGCTGCGGCAAGGGTGGTTTTTCCCTTGCCGTGGCCTTGTTATCCTCCTCTTCTTCGAGCAGCAGCTGTTCATCCATGTTTTTGCTTGGTTTGGACATCTTGGGTTCATCTCCAACCTCCAAGCCAGTTTCCAAGGTGATAACTTCAGCAATTTCAACAATTGAGACGGAGAGTTCACTTTGTTCTTGCATTTGCCCCATGAATTCCGTGATCTCTCCCATTTGATTCTTCAATTCGCTCATCACTTGGGCTTGATTTTGTAATTCCTGCGTCAAAGAAGTTAGTACATCAAGAATTTGAGCACAATCTATTAACGAACCTGAATTCGGTTGGAATTGTTGCGGGGCAGGCTGTGATGGCTACATAGGCGTTGTATAGAACTCCTCATATGGCTGCCAATATTCTCCTTATTGAACCTCATTGGCTTGATTTTGTGAGCCCTGCACCAAAGAAATTAATTCATCAAGAATTTGATCACAATTTATTGACGAACCTGAGTTTGGTTGGCCATATTGTATATACGGTTGTGGTGACTGCGCAGGTCCTGAATAGAACTCCTCATATGACTGCCAATATCCTTCGTGTTGAACTTGTTGAGATTCCCACCACATAGAGTTTGAATGATCACTCCAATCTCTCTGTGGACGTTCATTTGCTTGATATTCTTGCCTATAAAATGCACCAAATGTAGGGACACTTTGCCTTGTGGTCCTTTCGACATATTGCGACAACTGAGAAGTAAGATTCGCCATTTGAGTTTGAAGATTAGTAATTGCCATGTCTTACTTCTCTAGTACCTAAAATCAAAGAAAACTAAAACAAATATTAAAAATAAAATAGGGTGATTAGCAAATTTACTAATCCCCTGCAACGGCGCCAAAATTTGATGTGGTAAAAACTAATACACAAATTAAACCCTATAGATAGTTGTAGTACACGTAAGTAGGGATTGTTCTAGGCCAGGGATGAGAAGGGATGCTAATCTACACAATTTAAACTCTAAAACACTAAACAAGACTCAAAAAAAAAGGAAAACTAGACTCTAATAAGTTAAAGCAAACTAGAATGACTCAAAACAACACAAAATAAGCAAATTGACTTAAAACAGAAATTAAGGATAACTTTGGACGAATTTCTAACTTAACTTGACTCAAAACACTAAAAGGAAACAAATTTAAATGAAAACTAAAGTGAAACAAGTAACTTGACACGAAATATAAAAGGGGATTGGATTTTGGACGAAATTAAACTTAAACAAACAGATTCTAAACACTAAACTAAACTTGGACGAAATTGGGTGAATTAATGGATGATAAACTAGCTAGAGAGTCCTTCTCCACATAAAACACATATGCATATGAAACAATTTCCAGTTGCTTTTCCAATAAACCATTAACCTCAACGCCCCAGATTAACCGTGAACAGCACTAATTAACCCTCATATTTTCCTTAAGTCATTGAATTGGTTGGATAACGCATCGGCAACCAAATTATTCTTCAATAGTTCCCTACATGAACAGCATAATAGAGATACAATCAAAGATCATTAAACTTTGTGAAAATCATAAGCATTGACAAGGCATTTGTAACTATGAACAGCATGATACTCTTGCCAGGAATTTACTTAACACAATTGTGACTAGCAACCTCCACTACTTATGAATATAAGTTCATAACGATTAGGTGAAACTCCCTTATATTCTAGCATCAAATTCATGCATGCAAACTAAGTAAGCATCCTTAATCGACAAACAAGAATAAGTTCTGAATCAAACAGTTAAGTAAATTGCATTCACGATTTATGAAATCACAACTGGAAGTAATCAATTCATATTGCATATATAATCATGGTTTCAAATTCACCCCTAACTAAAACAAGTTTAGCTACTCATGATTGCAACAACACAAAGATAAATTAATTTAAACATTGAAAACAAAGGATGGATTACACTTAGAAACACTCCAATAATCCAAGCTTGAATGGCTGGCAAGGCTCAGGGCTACTCCTCTCCTTCTCCTTGGATTGCTTGTTTCGGCATAAGGGATGGGTGATAAATGGGCAGAGGATGGGTAGGTGAGTAGATGGATGTGGGGTGGTGCGGATGAATGATGTATTTTCTCCCCCCCCCCCCCAACGCAATATGTGTGATAGAAGGTAATTTATATAAGGATAGAGGAAAGCACGACAAAGGTTAATTAGGAATGCAATTAGGGCTCCAAATCCTAAAGGAAAAAGGGTAAGTAGATCAGAATCCAAGAGGGAAAAAGGAAAGAAGATGCGGCAGAGATTTGGAGAAAGGTAGGATGCCTTGCACGGCAAGGAAATGGTTTCTTCCTTCTAGAATTAGGTAATTAAATGTCCTAATATATTTAGGAATCCTCCTTGCAGCTGGAACTTAGGTAGTGTAGGATTAGGAAAAGGCTAAGTCAAAATAAGGTAGTTTGACTAACATTCCTTCTTTCTTGCTGAGCTTTTTGATTTCATTTGTCTTGAATTTATTTCCTTCATCTCTTCAGCACATTCCTAGCCTCTTTTGACCTTCAATTTCATCCATCCACCTTGCTCCAAGCATGTGCTATCCATTCCAAGCCCAAAACTGCTCCAAAATGCACTTTCTTGCTACTTTAGCACTTTGGACCTACAAACACACGAAAATAGCTTAAAATACTAAAATAACTAGGAACTAACAACATAAATTCAAGAAAACAAGCTAACTAAGTCGCATAAATGTGCTCCTATCATTACACTACTTTGGTTCTCTTTTCTTCTCCAAACTTGTCTCACTTTTGGAACAATCGAAGTCAAAATAGACATAATCCTTGAATCCTATTAATCTCTTTCAAATAAGTTACAAATTGTTCCTTAAGATTTTCCTTTTCAGAGTTCCAAGAAACTTTTTCTTGAAAAGAATTTTCTTCCTAAGCTTGTTGCACTTAGGCCGGATATGACTATAAATCCCACAAAAATGACGTATAGGAAGTTCCTAGATTGTTTGGATTGTTTAGGATTAACTGAAGCCTCGACGGCATTTGACACAGGTGCAAAGATTGTAGACGTTTCAGAAGTAAGACTTAACCATTGATCGTCACCTACTTTCAAGCTAGGAGTTTCAGAGGCTTTGACAAATCATGTGACAGAAGTAGAACTTGTGGTCCTTTTAAACTCAAATCCCAAACCTTCTTTGTCTCTAAAACTCTTTCCATAACTAAGCATGTTATCAATTTTCTCTGAACATATGTTGAACTCTTCAACTTTCTTCTTCATTTCAATTAGTTCATCTTCAAGAGATATTTTGTCTAATGTGAGCACATGTAACTTCTCCAACATTGACTCTCATAGCTTTTCTTCATTGTCAATTTGAGATTGATGTTCAGCCTCAGCTTCCTTCTTTTTACTTTCAACTAATGCAAGTTTCTTTCTCTAGTTAGAGTTGTCCTTCTTGACTTGCATAGTGATGTCATAAAGATCCGAACACTTTTACATGACTTCTTCCAAGTCAGGTTTTTCAACAAATGAACCTTCTATGTCATATCCATCAACAATTCCTACGAAAGCAATCACTTCCTTCTCATTTTCAGATGCAGATGCATCTGCTGAATCACTATCACTCCAAGTAACATTCATTGCCTCATTTTTTTTTCTCTTTTCTCTTAACAGTGTTTGCACACTCAGAAGCAATGTGTTCATACCCATGACACTCATGTCATTGAACTTTATTGTTAGAACTCCTATGTTCACTAGTTCTAGAGGATCTAGATGCTTTGTCATGTGAGACATCTAGAGAACGAAAGTTTCTTGAGTTTGAACCTAAGTTGGTTCGTTGTTCACGACCCTAAGAATTATGAGACTTGAGAAACCTTCTAATTTGCATGGTTAATCCAACCAATTCATCTTCAAAAAGTCTTCAATAAAGCCATCACTTTCTTCTTCTTTGACAGCTTCAAGAGCAATGCTTTTCATCTTCTTGGAATCAGGAAGCTCTAACTCATACGTTTATAGAGACCCAATCAATTTCTCAAGCTTGTAGGTGTTTAGATCTTTCGATTCTTTAATCGCTGTCCACTTAGCATGAAACCTCATAGGAAGTGAACTTAAGATCTTTTTTACAATCCTATGCTCTGGAATACTATCACCAAGATTATGTCAGCCATTGACAATTAAGCTAAGCTTAGCATAAAAGTCAGAGAAACTTTCATCATTAGACATTGTGATATTTTTTTAATTTTGTGATGAAATGTTGAAGCTTGGATTCTTTAACAGTTGAGTTACCCTCATGAGTAATTTCAAGAATGTCCCAAACTTCTTTCGCCGGTGTACACTTGCTTATGTAATTGAATTGTTCAGGCGAAACGGATGTGAATAAAGCATTCAAAGCCCTTTGGTTAAAAGTCCTAGAGCTACGATCATCAATGCTCCATTCTTTCTTACATTCTTCTATGAATTAGGACTAACAATTTTTGACACGACCCATTACCCCGACACGACACAACACGAAATTAACAGGTTCTTAGGTCAACATGATGACAAATTAGGTCATTATTGGATAACCCGATAAACACCTGTTAAGATAACAGGTTAGTCCGGGCGTGGGTACCCCATTACACGATAAGAAAAATATTAATTTTATAAATTTACACCACTAAAAAGAAATACTATAATGGTTGTTGGATCGGCTGAGATTTAATCTCGGTCGTCCAATGTTTTCTCAACCCTAAATTAGACTCTTTCTCATTCTTGAAGGCTCGAATCGAAGTAGCCGATCTCTCTCTCTCAATCTGAACTCTCGAATCTCAATCTTGAACTTTAACTTTGGCTAGCCACGAGTTCACGACCACCCTCTCCAGCCTCCCTCCACCACACCATTATCACCACATACGACCTAGTAACCCATCACCAATCAATCTGCTACTTTTGTCTCAAATTCTTTCTTTGGATCAAGCGAATCTCGAGCCCTAATCGATGTAATTGTTGATTCTTTTGAATTACTTTCAAAATATAGGGTTTTGCTTCAAATTAGTTTTCGAATTAAGATTGGTTTTATTTCTTCAATTTAACGTTTTTCATTTCTAGGGTTTTTTCATTTAGAATTAGTTTTGAAGTAATATTTATGTGGCAATGTGGTATGTGCAAATTTAGAAGAAAAAAAATATATTTTTCTTAATAGGTCGGGTCATTTTACCTACTGGGTAAAAAGACCCAACCTGTTAAGAACCCGTTAAGATGGGTGTGACACGACATGACCCGTTAAGATAAAAGGTGTTACACGAACACGGCAAACATGACCTGTTTTCCAGGCCTACTATGAATGCACACATATACTCTTCTAAATCACTATTTTAACTACTTGAATTCTCCAAGTCTAAATCTATCATATTAATACTCTCTGTACTATAGATGCTTTCATTATCACTTAAATCATCTAAACTATATATTGACTGAATATCTTCATCTTCTTCTAATTTGAACGTCTCTTATCTCTCGGTTGTTTACCTAACTTATGACATTTTGACCTAATGTGTCCTACTTCCCCACATAGGTAACATTTACTACTTTTATCTTTTGGTGCTTTATATTTTCTAATCCATGGGTTATTACTTCTTTTCCTAAATTGTTTTTGTCACATCCCGGCCCGGGACGGACCATTTCCCGGGCCCGCTCCACCACCGTAGCACGATATTGTCCGCTTTGGGCCCCGACTACACCCTCACGGTTTTGTTTCTGGGAACTCACACGAGAACTTCCTAGTGGGTCACCCATCATGGAAGTGCTCTCGTGCACTACTCGCTTAACTTTGGAGTTCCAATGGAACCCAAAGCCAGTGAGCTCCCAAAAGACCTCGTGCTAGGTAGGGATGGGAATATACATTTAAGGATAACTCCCCTAGGTGATGTGGGATGTTACAATCCACCCCCCTTAGGGGCCCGACGTCCTCGTCGGCACACCATGGCCAGGGTTAGACTCTGATACCAAATTGTCACATCCCGGCCCGGGGCGGACCACTTTCCGGGCTCGCTCCACCACCGTAGCACGATATTGTCCGCTTTGGGCCCCTACTACACCCTCACGATTTTGTTTCTGGGAACTCACACGAGAACTTCCCAGTGGGTCACCCATCATGGGAGTGCTCTCATACGCTACTCACTTAACTTCGGAGTTACGATGGAACCCAAAGCCAGTGAGCTCCCAAAAGGCCTCGTGCTAGGTAGGGATGGGAATATACATTTAAGGATCACTCCCCTGGGTGATGTGGGATGTTATAGTTTTGGAATATATTTTCACTTTCTATATTTTCCTGAAGGTCTTATGTTGAAATTTTTATGTTGTTTATAGGGTTACTATGACTTATATTTCTTTTTGTACATTTTCTTATGCTTATTTTTTGTATGACATTCATACTATTATGGTAAATCTTTATTTTTACAACTCATATAAAATTGCTTCCTAATTTGTCTTTTTCTTTTATTTGGCTACACTCTTGTCTAAGTATATCATATACATGTTGAATTCTAGGTCCTATTGCAATATCATTTTTCTTTGGATGCTTTTGTCATTCATTCCAAATCTTTTCTCTTGTTGATCCTTTTATTTTTATCATATAAGTATCTAATAAATTAATATCACTCATTCTACCTATTCTTCCTAAATATTTAAAGAAATCTGAGTAATATTTAGCTATGTACTGTAAATCAAAATTTGTAATTGTTCTAAATTTCTAATAGCTCTTATTTGTTCTTGTTCACTTCTGTCATCTAATCTATTATGATCTAAAAATTCTTGTTTGATTAAAGTAATAAAACCATCCATATTAAAATGTGTTTTAACTACCTAATGATGTTCTGGATTTTGAATTTTCCATGATTGAAAATAATAAAAATCTAAACCATCTAAAGTATGCTCAAAATAATCTAACATATTTTGTGAATTACTAAAATATAACATTAATGTTGCATGTACTCAACCTTTTTTCCACCTTTCAATTGTTTTCTCTCAATTGTGTGGATCTACATTATCTAAGTTAAACATATTACCTACTATATTAATTTGTTATAACCCTCTCAAGTTTGGTGTCCTATTTTTTCTAGGTGATCTCATCATTTTTTTCATCTATATAATCTACTCATGCTTGCTCATTATATTGTTCATTTGTTTGTCGTAAGAATTGTTGATCTGTTCTAGCTGTGTAGCTTGGATTA